>NW_026623373.1:793351-806024 GCF_030028575.1 Malurus melanocephalus | reverse complement strand
GGTTTTATTTTTTTGCAAAGCCCATGTATTCTTAGGGACTCTCTAATTACTTTTAACACCCTGAGCCTTGAGCACTGGTCTGCAGTGTGTCTGTTGTGGGTGGGTGCATGCCTGTGCTGCACACACAATCAGAGGTAATAGACGCTTTCCTTGCCTAAACTTTGAGTTGGTACAAACTCATTCTGTCCATATTTTAAGTCATATTGGGAAGCTGACTCAGAGGCAATGAGCCCTGATGAGAGTCTACTTGGTGTCTATTTRCTGTAGGGATGAAGATTTCAGTAACAAATCTATGTTTACCTATAATTTGCCACATGCAGGGCTCGGAGATCTTGGGGGAGGTATACGTGATGTACTATGACTTTGCTGAAACAGCAGCAACAGAATCTTCTGAGACCCAGCGTTTCTATGCTTTGTCTCCATCTGCACAAGGGAATYTTATTCTATTCAAATCTTAAACGTATCTTTAAGTGAAAAAACATACTGTTGTAAAAACAGTACTGAACCATTTTCACAAAGAAACATGTTGGTTGAAATAAACCTTTCRTTTTTAGCCCTTCTTTGTGATTTGATACTCTGCCACAAGTCTTTGCAAATCTCATATATATTCATCTTGTCATCGTCTCTTGTGACTTTCTTCTCATAAGGATATATAAAACAGATTAAATATTCMCTGAAAAGAAATCTGTCAAAATTTTATCTTTTGTACTGGAAGTTAAGTATACATATCATACTGACTTTAAGACTTTATGTGTATAAATAATCGTAATGCCATAATTTAACTGAATTAATTCATCTGATACTAAAATCATACTTTCATTCTTCCAAAGTCATATCTGTGGAAGTTTTTCTGTGGGTCCTAATCTGCCATAGCCTTGCAAAATTAAAGAAGTCTTGATGAGCATTGTGGGGTAAAAAAGGAAGCGTTTGGGATAGAATGTTATCAACATTTATTGTGTGAAATCTCACTCAGAATCACAGAACATTATGAGGTGGAAGGGACCCATGGATCCTCAAGTCCAACTCTTRAGTAAATGGCCTGTACAGGGACCAAACCTGTGCCCTTGGCATTTTTAGCACCCTGCTCTAACCAACTGAACTAATCACTTTCCTACCAGAAATGGTTAAAGYTAAAACACCACAACACAAAAGCCTGCTTCTTTATTCTTTATAGGTGWCAGTTTTCAAAAGTCCTTAGAGAGCTTCCTGGTTCAGATAAATATCTCATTCTAGGAGGGTAATATGGGACAAGAATCTTATTTATGATCTATTTATCTAGGAGTTCATCAGGGGATGAAGGGCAGACAAACTAAAAAACAGAAAGGAAACAGAAATGTAACAGAATAACAAAGAAAAGAACAAGGAGAAAGGAAAGACTTGTTAAAATACCCGCATAAGAAAAGGCAAGGCAAACAGAAAAATCTATTGTCAAATGGATTAAAACAAGATTAAAGCAATTAAACCAAGAAGATTAAAGCAGAGTTGAAAGCAACAAAAGGTGTTGAAAAGATAAGAGCAGAAGGAACCAWATGGGGAGAAGCAAAAGCAGCAGCTGTCTGCAAGTACTAGCAATTTTTAAACTGATGCAGCAAGGGTCTAAGGAGCAGTGTAGCCACATACAAACTTTAACAACATGAGGCTTTGGGAAGCATAAACATAGAGGTTTCAAGAGTCTGTTTTGGCAGCTTGCTTGTGTCACCCTCTCGGAAAGGCTGCTCACTGCTGGCTAAGGAGACTGCCCTRTGTGCCTATGAATCTGTGGTATCCAAATCTGCACTCTCTTTTCAAAGACAGAGATGTCTGGCACTGATGTTTGGCATTCTACAATTCCAAAGAGATTCCATATGCATTTACAGAAGTTTTGCTTAGTAAATTCCCTAGTGACAAATATGTGGCAACCCAGCAACATCCTGCAGATAATGAAAGTTGTTCAAATAGAAACATTATCCCTCAGGGGAATGGAGTAAAATTGTGACTGGTCTTAGCACATGTGAAAACTAGCCTCTGCTAGAATGAAACCTGCTGCCAAAAGCTAAAGGTCTTTTCCCTCTTCCTCCCCAACACAGCGAGTGAAAGAAGAGAAATCKGTGCCTGTATGCATGTCGAGTTTTCTCAAGCTGAAAAATCTGAGCATTATCTCTGCCTTCATTTAATGCAGGTGTGAACCCACTTTCAACTGCAAATTTATCCCAATTCTCTGATACTCTCAAAGTGTAGTGAGATGGAACTTRAGCTGATAAACGCCTCCATGTAAATCCAAACTGTTAGGATTTACGGGATATGCACATGAGTCTGCTCCACTTCTGTTCACCAGCAGATATATTCCCTTGTCCAAATAAAAACTGAACTGTAGCCCAAAAGGTGGAATGTGTGGATAAGTCAGGGCATATTTTAACTTATCTTTTCAAGCATGTTCTTATTTTACAGGCAAGAGGGGTCAGRCATTATCATACAACTTCCAGACTKTTAGGATAGTTCCTGGCATAGTTTYGACTCGTGAATGGGTGCTTGTGCAGGCAGCATCCATTTAAAGTTTGGAGTTCAGTAAGGGCTAAAACCCACTCCTGACAGGCCATTTGGATAAAGCCTTTCTGGTYTGGGCAGCTGCAGAGTTTAACTGTGGGGACATGAACTGTTCTGAGTCAGAGACGAGTCCTTGCCTTGTGTTATTTACTGTTCCACAGAGGTAACCATAGCAGTCACAGTGGTTGCAGGGTTATACAAACTTCTCATATTAAAGAAAAGTTCTAGTTAAAACATTTTATTTGTGGCTAGATAATCTACTTGTAATTATTTGCCCGTGGAAAGGCTCTAGTAAGCAGCATTTATTTTTCCAGTTAAACCTGRGATGAACACAAAAATCACAGAAAATAAAGAAAAAAAGAGGTATCATTTTAGCTGCCATTAAAAATCTGGAAGACCTGAACCTRTCCTCTCCACTGTGCTGCAGATAGTCTGTTTCGGGGCATTGTGAGTACTAACAGGATATTTAAGGTCATGTCTCCTAGYTCTGTTTACTATGGCTGCTTTTCTTTCCCTGATTGCTGCAAATGACTGCTTTTGCTAAAAAATAATCTCCTTCCCACTGACAGTCTCATGGAAGAGAATCTTTTAAGTGTCAAGAGGCAAATCTCAGCAGTGAGTCATCCAATCAGTCAATCAGGAAAATAGTGAAGATTGGCCATAAAGCAATCTCATACATACATATTCCCCCTTGCATTGCCCATCAGTGTCAAATTCAAAATGCAGGTGCATAAATGTTCTTCAGTAGCTGCACAGTCATTATCCCATAATTTAACTGGTTGATAGGTATGCTCAGTAACGTGACTCACTGTTCAGATCTCCTTCTCACCCGGGGAAACATTTTCTTTCAATTTTTTTTTTTTTTTTTTTTAAATTTGAACCCAGTGATTTTGAAAGAAGTTAAGAAGTATGGATGTACAGCATGGGGATTCTGGTTTACTGGAACAACAGTAGGTCTCTTCCTTTTTAGTCATCTGCCATTCATATCTTCTGCATGGAAGAGGCCTTAAGTACAACCCACTTTTAATCAGCAATAGTTGACACTCAGTGTGACCATTCAAATGTTCACTGCCTCCAGATCTAGGCTTTTCACTTAGGTAGTTACTTCAGGAGTTTTAATTTCCTAGACCTCAGGAAGAATTGGGGTTTACCAAAACACAATTCAAAGGCTTTTGTAGCTGCCCTCTATTCTGAATAGTGGTGTGAAAGGGTCTGTTTTTCTGTGTTATTCATGTCTGAGTCTGAAGAAACTGATTTCATRATTTATCCATTAAATTTAGGTGTCTGAAATTTCATATGGAAATGTAGCTTTTATAGTGCTCCCAAATTGTTTAGGCCAATCTAAGGTGCAGTTGGGATTCCACCTTGCCCTCAGAATGCATTCACTTGTACTTTTTTCTGGTCTTCCCTGACACTGAAGCATGTCAGTGCTGGCAAACCATTTCAGGGTTCTATCATCATATAAAAATAGTTTTGTTTCTGCTCTTTAAGCTCCATCARCTGTCTCACCTCAGTTGTCAATGCAGAGAGAAAGAATGAAATGAGAAACATGGCACACMGATCTAAATAAGTGGTTTAGATGAGTTAATAAATTGTTTTACAAAAGTGTCATGAGGTCAAAATCCAGACGAAGAATGTAATATACTCACACTCAAAGATGCAACATAAATCCACAGCACATATGGTTTCCTAGATGRCTTGAAAAGGCTGACTCAGGCAGCTGTGCTTCCTGGCTAAACACATCTGTCCCCTACATGAGAGGTATCACTGAGACCCCACCACAGAGTGGGAGAATGGAGTGAGCTCCAGGCCCTTAGCAACTGAAGGATATTGCAGTGTAACTTCCCCCCACCGTATCTTGGAAAAAAAACATCCACCATCCCTGCTTTGGAGGTGGGCCATTGCATGTCCTGTGGCAGAAAATTCCTGTGCTCAGGCAAAAAAAAAGAAGAGCTCAGCAAGGAGCTCTCTTCCTGAAACTCCCTCCATGCACATGAAGAAGCAGACTTGAGTTTCTCTGTGTCAGCTCTGAGGTTGCCTACAAGAAACTATTCTGACCCATCAGCCACACAGAGGATTTTCTGTGGCACTATGCCTGACCTGGAAAGCCCACAGCTTGTTGGCTTTGGCACTGCACCAGACCAGCGTGGCTGAGCAGTTTCTAGTTCTGACCAGCTCAGAGTCTGAGCAGAACAATACTGGGTCTGTGTGAACTTTGTGTACGTTGGGTGTCACAGCATTTGATTAAGGGKTGAAAGCCTTTCAATGCTGCTCTTTAGACTGGATTTAAATACGAACATCAGGCAGTCACAGACAGGCAGTTAAGGCAGGTAGGATCGAAACCTAGAGACTCCTGGCTGAAAACTTGACATTCCATTCCATTTCTCTTTAACAGCCTTAACTTATCCCAGGTAGTCTAACCTGGGAATCAAATGAAAGAAGAAAATGGGGAACTGCTTCAGTCCTGTAATGAAGCCCTGCACACCAGTAATGTAAGAGTTACTGAGACTGAACGTCAGTCAAGGGAAACTTCAGAGTACCACGTATAGGAAATAAAGWAATGGCTTTCCTCCTTTCCAATTGACCTTTCCTTGTTTTTCTGTCCCCATTAGAYTCTTGAACTTTCATCTCAACATTTCAATCACCTTTATTTGCCAATGGCGTATATAGTCCCCTGGACTACAAACACATAAGTTCAAATTTACTACAGCAAAGGCATAAGGCTCTAGGCACTAGGTCTTCCACTTCCTGGCTAGTCATGAGGACCACYTTTATGTCAATATTATGCCTTTCATATTAACTGTAAACTTCAGCAWGTCTAAACGTTTCATGTCTTTAGAATTTAGGTGGTTGTAAGCCTAAATCTGGAGTGCAGAAGAGCTGTAAATTTGGATTAATACCTATTTCTCCAGAAAAGGCACTTTTGAATCTGGTTATGTATCTAAAATTAGGTAAATTCAAAAGSTTAAACAATAAGTCAGGCATTGACTTTAGGAACCTGAAGGTTCAGTCAAAGTTTGAAATCCAGGGAACTGCTGTTGGGGATTTTAAGAGCTTTGAGACACTTTGATATATATAAAACAATGCAAGCTTTAGCCCTATCATTAAGTAAGGAGAGAGATTTCCTTCCCCAGTTTCTCTTCAAGGATTCTGCAGCCAATTGAGTGCACAGATATCTCTCCTTCAGAAGCAGGGAAGGGTGACACCTGTTTCTCACCGCTTAGAAAAGCTCTCAGCTTCAGGTACTTACAGGTATTCTCCTTGAATATAAAGGTTATTATTCAAAGAACTTCCTTGTTTCTCACAGTAGCAAGAAGCTTTCCATTTTCTAGGTAAGTACCCTTGTCCTCTCTGCTTGTAGTTGGATACAGTGCAAGTTTAGATAGAGAGTTTTGGGAGGGTGTTTGGTGAATGGAGGCACAGAACTGTCGAGCTTCTGTAACAAAAGCAACCACAGGTGGAAAATGGAGATCGGGAGCCAGTCCTGGGTGTGCACAGAAAACACAGCACAGAAATACAACTGTAGGCTGTTAAAAAACCTCTTGCCAGGAAACATAAGCAGCTAGAGCTTTTAAGCAAGTTAGAAGTGGGATGAGGGGGAGTTTTTGGATAGGTCTTCTGATCTGCAGTTTTTATATTCCATTTAAGGTGTTTATGAAGTATTTTCATAGTCACCTTAAGGCCTTGTGAAAAATTTASTTCAACTTTTGGCTCCTTTGCTGAAAGTAAAAATGTCTTTTTTGTCACTTTGGCATGACCCAATATTTTGCTTTTCCATAAGATACATACTTTGTGCTGGCAATGTTTTGGCTTGTTCTCTATTGTGTCTCCTATAAAATGCCATTATTAAGTGTTTTCTCTTTATTTTAGAACTTACATAAGTGTGAACTCATTATGTATTGTTTCCATTTAAGGCTCTCAATCTTTGATCCCTTTTTTTTATACTATTGGTTGGTCCAAATACTTTAGTGTTACCTGGAGACAGGGAAATGAAAGCAMCAGTTTTATCTCCCTCTAAATCATTTAAGTGCATACTGAATGCATCAGTTTCAAACCTTTCCCTCTTATTAATAAATTCCACTAACAGTTGAAAGGCCCTTAAAAAAATAGAAAAAAAAGATAAACAAACCCACAATAAAAGGTACCTAATATGTCCATCACAATATGACCATTCTTTTTCACTATCTTACTAATATTGGAGTCTATATCTCAGTTTGTCCTTTTAAATTTYAGTTAATTCAGCTACATCAACTTTTCATCAATATTCCAGCAATCATTACATCCAATTTTGAACTTATTCTGAAYTTACTAAGGTATTATTTCACATCTGAAGAACAAGTGAGAAAAATATATCAGAAAATCACTGGTATGATATCTGTGGTTAAGAGATAAATTTGAACCACATCCTGTAAACTAMTTTCTGTTAATTTTCATACAGGTCTACATTGATGCATTAATATTTTGTAAAAATAATGTCCTTCCATTAAATGTACTGAAGAAATTGAACAACAACAGCAAAATAAGAAGAAATCCCRCATATTGTAGTCTGCATACTTCTACATGCTTGAATGAAATATCCCACTTGACTTTTTTTCAACTTATGTGAAAGGGATAAGGGTAGAGTTTTCTGGGTATCAGCATACTTATATCCATTTACAACTGCATAAGCATCTGAAGTCAATAAATGTTCACTCAGGCACACAAAATCACTGAGGCCCAAGAAAAAAAATAAAAAAAAGCCCAACCCATCAAGGAAAGCCAAAACAAACAAACCCCAAACAAACAAACAAAACCCAAAACAATTAAAAAGAAAACAAAATCATGACAAATRAAAATTATAAATTAACAATGTGCATTTGTTATTTCTTTCTAGTTAGAGCCGTTTTGTATTTTATTGACGCAACATAAGCTATACTCAGCCATGATATAGGCWTGTGACTTTGAATTAGCTCATAAATTTATTTGGCAAAACATAACTGCTTTTTCCAGGTTCTAATATTTATACTCCCAAAGCAATCMATTTTTACAAAAACTGTTCCTTCTGCATGTCCATAGGAAGAAAGTGATAAAATTGACAGGAGGCCTTTCCTTTAAGGAACAAGAATGTGTTTGTAAAATGGCTACAATCATTTTTTAAAACATTTGGGATTACTTACCAAAAACCCATATAAACCAAATTTATGTGGCATGTCTTTATGTATGCCAAGGCCTCTGCACCTTCTGAAGTTAAAATCTTTCACAAGTTTTCTAGAACTTTCTATTTCACTCAGACAGTAAATAGTGTTTTGCTTGGTGCTTAATCTAGCTAAAAAATGAGGGATTTCTCACACTGAGCTTCCATGTCCAAAACCAACTTTCTCATAGTTGAAACACAAACTTTGATTTTTTTTTTTTTAACTGTCCTGAACTTGGTACGTTTTTATGGAATGCAATCACACTCTGTGGTGGTTGATTTGAGAAATTTATCTCTTCCCATGTTAATCTTACCAGTGATCTGATTATATTGTATATCCAGGATATTAAACTGGAAGACAGACCCTACTGCAGACCCTGGATTCTAGATTGCTCAGAGGAGAATTAATGGATTCTCTCTGGAAAGCTCTCTTGTTAACACCTGCTGCATTTATTTCAGAAAATATTAATACAAAAATAAATATGATCAGTACTCACTAGCAATAGTAGTAGCATAGGTCTGACTGTCAAATAATAAAATGGATGCAGCTAGATGAGAAATTTTATATCTTTGCCTAAAATATCTGATATAAATGAAAAGGCAATAAGTTATAAGACCTATAAGCCTCTATGCAAATGACAATAACACAGAAATAAACAACAGAAAGTTATTGAATAATGAGATTCTGAGTAAACTCTGAAAAATTCTTCAGTCCTGATATTTGGTCCAGGCTTATTTAGTGTTCCTCAAAAGTACAGTACCTTGGCTGGAAATTGGTTCAACATAAACATCTTTATATAAAAGGCAATAMTATGTGACATTAGACAAAATCCATGATCAGTCCCTGTTTGGGAATATAACCAATAAGTAGAGAAAATTGATAAAGTAGACTTTTCTTGATTGATCTATTCTGTGAAATGCAGATTGCATTTATTTTTTATTTCTTTTAATTAATTTCATTTATYTTTTATAGACTTTTACATGTTGTTGACAAGTACACTCAGGCCCTGAAGGCTTCATCTCAGGCCACACTGCAAATCTGAAGAAAAAAATATTTGACATTTTCTAAAATTCTTTTTTCTTTTTAGAAAAACACCTCTTTTAGAATTTTACAGGAGAGTTAAAATCACAAGAGTCCTTTTCCCTAACACTTTTGCTATATGGATATTTTAGCTTGTTCAATCTTTTCTTGTTTTTTAGAAGGCTCTATATACGTATTTATTCAACATCTGTTTCCTTGTATGGTAGACTAAACGTAAAGTTAAGATGTCAGCATTTCATTTACTTAATTTTTGTCTAGAAGGATAGCTATTGATTCACCACTCTATTGCATCTTCCCACTGCCTCACTAATACCAAAAGAGTCCTTCCCACTCTTTTCCTTCCCTTCCCAGATGTCCCTCCTTCCATCTGCATTCCCACAGGCTCYGTTCCAGCTCAGTGATGCACATCTTTTCTTTGGGACACATCCAGACAGTGTCTGACCTGCCTGGATCAATTCACCCTGGTAACTCAGCAAAACCTAAACTAAACCAAATAAACTTCTGACAAATGACTCAAATGCATTGGCTCATTATGCAGTCAGATGAAGACCAGATCAAGTACATGTAACGAAAATCATAAAAGAGAGAGCAASAGTGGGAGTGGTGACAGTGGACTTCTCCACCTTAGCAACAGGGAAACATTGGGTCAGCTCTCCCATAGCATMTAATCACACCATTAGGAATTGTACTCGTTTTATTTTCTTGGATGTTTGCTCTCTGAATCCTCATCTCAGCAAATCTCTATCAACTTTTTCTTCTRTATTGATGTAATTTTTCTCATTTCTTCATCTACTGAAAGTAGGACGTATTTGATGTAGCGCAATGTTACATAAGCACCTGTATGAACAAGCAAAAGAGGTAAAGAAGGCCAAGCCTACTCATCAGACTATGATTTTAAATTTCAGGCCAAGGTTTCTAGAAATGACTAGTTGATTACATATGAATTTTTCCTTGGAACCTAGTACCACACCTTTTTCCTAGTATCATAAGGTATAGAAAAAACAATTTTCAAAATTGTTAATATGTTTATGTTTTCCCCCAAACAGGAGGGAATCTCTCTTCCTAGCCTCCTTTGAAAATCATAGCCACAATGCATTCCACATGTCATGGTTTAGGAATGGCAGTCCCCARTTTGGTGTTCCCACTGAAAGACTCCAAACCATATGCTGCTTACTCACTTCCCCCAACCCCTCACCTTCCCCCTGCAGCAGGCTGGASAGGAGAATTGGAGGYACAGAAGGTAAAGATCAGGAGTTGAGATAAGAAAAAAATATTGGAAAYAGCAATTAGATGAGGAAATGAACAGTAACAGCAACAATAACAATAAGAGAGTGTACAAGACAGGCAAATCACCAAATGGCTCACACATGGTTGCCCACCATGCAGTACACTGATCATGGCTACCTGCCAGAAGAAATCCCTTCCTCCCSCTCCCTCTGCATGATTTGAGGTGATACAGAATAATCACCAATTCCTAGCCATGCTCCTTCTGGCTAGTGCAAAAATTAACCCCTTCTTGGCCGGAAATAGGAAGATTTTAATTTATTTTTTTGAAATTAGAGGGTCTTTAAAAGACAACCATTGAAAATTGAAATTCAGTTTTGACTGACTGGGTCCTCTCTAGGAATGCATTTTAATAAAAGGTATAAAATGAAGTTGTCATCACTGAGCTTTTCACCCTAAATTTTGATGAAGAGGCAGCTACATGTTGAGATTTGAATTGCATTTTATACCTTTGAAAAGTTTACCGCAGAAGAAGAGATAAATAAGTAATCCCCTCTCTAGTAGTGATCAACTCTTCTTGCTWCTACCAAGTGTTTAAATCTGTGTAACTGACATTTAGTCTACACTAAATTAATGTGCCAGGAATGGGCATTTTCTGAAATCTTACAGATTGCAAGTTGGCCACGGAACTGAAACTAAAAAAAGCATTTAATTGGATGGAATGTTATTGCTTTGTATAAGAAGGACTTGAGAAACAACTACATAACATTATATCTGCAAAGGTTAAGTCATTTTATCTGATAGCAAACTTGGGAGATTCCAACATTATCTTCCTCATTACACATAATTTATAAAAAAAATATAGGGTAGATGGGGACTTGTGAGGTAACACGAGGAGTATCTGCATGCTCCTATTGCCAGCAGTTAGAATGATATACACCCTTACAAGGTTTGAGTCAGTGTTAGCTTTTTGAGCACATCTTTCCTTTTTAATATGGGACTTTTCTCGYTCTGTAACATGCTTTTTATATGATTTTGTTCTACACTGTAAGGTTGCTCTTAGACCTGGAAAGACAATATACTGTTTACTTCGCTTTTCAGTTATTTAGGATTCATCATTATATCAATGTCTTTTTGACAGCAAAGTTAGGGGAATAGGAGTTTGASCAAGGTATTTGTCATGCCATATAAATATGATATGAGAAGCTGGGACCATGTAATCTAAAATTTACATACAAAAGATAGTAGATAAACATGTACAGGCAAGGGAGAAAAAAGGAAAATGTCCATCAGTGAGTTTTCTAACATTATCCCCAAGGCCAGAATTGTTTGTGTTCCTTTCTAATAARGTGAAAACTTAACTAATGTGCTAATGTGACAGAAAGTCATGCTTGTATAATCTGCCTGCAAGTGAAGGAGTTTGTAAGTGCAGAAGAGATTTGTGCCATGGGATTTCTATGAGACACATTCCAAATTGCAAGAGTAGGAATGAAGAAAAACGGTCTTGACAGTGCGCCAGCACTGTAATGAATGCATATCTTGCACTTTATGAAGCCAGCTGTTAAAAAAAAAAATATAATAAAAGATAATTTAAGGAATATCTGTCAGTCATCAATTTCATCGTTCATTAATATTATTTTTTTATTAGAAAAGCATTTAAGAATCTCTGGCACAAAGTCACCAATCCACTCCAATTGTGAGACACAATCTCAGATCAGCAGAATCTTTTCTCTAAAATCACAGAGTAGAGAATGAAAAAGAGGTAATTTGGCTCGTCTGCAAGTATGTCAGCTGCAGAGAACAGRGCATGAGTGGAATTTCAGATGATAGCCAGTGAAATACGAGGTTCCCATGATGTTTTCAAAGTGTAACCCTTCATTAATCCCCACAGTTTCATCTGTTCTTTATTGACTGAGGTCCTCTTGGGTGCGGGGCATTTCTTTCATGGGTGCAGAGATAAGGTGTCAGTCCAGTTCTATGGCTCTGCTGTACATGGCTGTCGTCAATAACTATCATGATTGATTATGTGTTAGATGTAAATAATTGACTCTTGCACAAGAAATGTTCATTCTTGTTTGTAGAATATTGTTGGGCAATGTTGCAACCATCATGGTGTGAGAAAGGGAACAGCAATCATTGCAAGRAGACCTACAAATCTCTTTCAACAGTGTAATACCCACAGTCTTCAATCCAATGCAGGAAACAGAAGTAATTTTCCCTCATGCTTTTGTCAAAAYACATTGTGAGCTAAGGAAGTAAAAGCTAACAAAATCCTTCAGTCGCTTCTGAAATATTTGTAACCCCAATGCTGAGTCAGCCTTGTCTTAAGCAGTACCATCTGTTGGGTATTGAGTAAAACTATTTCTTCCAGTTCTGCTGACTCTGCATGAGATGAGTGATCCAGCAACTGACAGAGTTGRTTAGAAGTTTCAATTTCATAAAACCTATGCATTCATGGAAAGGTCTTCTCAATCTCAACCTGTGCAGCCTGGAGCCAGAGCCTTTATTATCTGATTTATTCTAAAATGCACAAGCCTGACTGGACACGTAAGGCTTGTAAAGCAGTGTATAATTTTTTTTTCTTAACCGCTATGATCAAGAGACAAAAGAAAGCTTTAGCTTAACTGGATTAATACCTAAAAATAAGTGTCGGTCTTAAAAAAATTATATATATATATATATATATATATATATATATAATATATAAAATA
>NW_026623373.1:774707-789707 GCF_030028575.1 Malurus melanocephalus | reverse complement strand
TATTGATTTATATATTGAGTGTGGGTTCCTGGGTCAGATTCTCTATGGAATGTAAGGGTTGCACATTATAACCTCTCCCAAACTCAGTTTTTCTGCTTTATCCAAGATTCTGTTTTTATGATTCATAGAAACAAAGTCTTGCACTTTTCCATTTAYTATGATTGAGATTGGACCGAGGTTCCAAAAGCTGATAGGAGGCTTCATGCATATACACACAAGCACACCTCATTTCCTTAGGAAATGAAGCTACTTATGAACTCTTAAAAATCTTACCGTTATCTTCATAAATTAATAACAAGAACATTTTAGTACAACTTTACAAAACTTTTAGTTAAACATTACCCATTTAGATAAGTCTGGTAAAGAGAAGATTGAACCTGGATGGAGGGCTAAATTACAGCAGTGGAGAAAGGAACTTCAGGCTTTAATCCAAACTGAAACATTTCACAGAAATTAYRTCAGAATTATCCCTACATTTTTTCTTTTAGATCTGGTCTTCCTTCAGTACAGTTAAGTAAGGARGTTGAAATCCATCTTGAAAATTTATCAATTTTGTTTCAGAAGAGGAAGAAAATACTTTCCTTTTATAGGTGACAGATGTGAAGTTTGTACCTGTTAGATAATCAAAACCAATACATATGTATGAGAGTTGCTGTTTATCATAATTGTTGAACATAAAAACCTAAGCATAAAAAATGCAGTTCCATCATGGATTTTAAATTGTCATGGATGGAGAATGTCAGAATAGAATGTGTTTTAGAGAGTGCAGGAGTGCAACTGGTAAAGTAAAAGTATTATACAAAAAATACAAGTTTTGGGGGACATTGGGATTGTTTCATGTTCGTCAATATTGAAGGRTGAGACTGACGAGAAAAGAATTAAACAGCAAAAGGTGTTTTTTCATGCCCGGAGGTAATAAGCAGAACAGGAAACTGTTAATTTGCAAGAGAAGAACTAAATATGGACAAACACTATCGTTAACTTCCATGGGTAATTGAAGACACTAAATTATGCCTCTAAGAAACAGCAACATGTCATCTACACACCCTGGTGTTCAGACTTTGAGAACTGTGGATAACTATTAATTTCTGTCCCGAATTCATAGTTTTACAAAATTCCATGTACTACAGTTATTTTTCCTCAACACACTAGATTCTCTCCCGTTTAATTCATTATTCAACAACATTGACCATTCACATAGGGTCCAACAAAAACTTGCTGCACCAGTAACAGTGACTCCACTCTTGCAGAACACTTTGGGAAAACTTTCTGCTCTGCAGAGAAATTTCACACGCTGATCTTTTTGAGCAGCAGGAAGTCCAGTGAGAAAGAAAAGGCCAGAGTGGGAACTAGACCAGGATGAGTCACTCATGYGAGATGGAACTGTAAACCATTGAGGAAATCACCTCCTCTTATCTGCCTTTTTTCTTCCCCACTGTGTGCCTTCCTTCCTTTCAGTGTAACTTCTTTAGGGAGCACTGGTCCATCAGTTACAGTTCTTGAGTCTCCRCTCCAATCTTACTTTCAGTGATGGTTCTGGACGCTGGTGTTAAAGACAGAATGAAGATGGTATAGAAGTACAAAATATATTACAGAAATTTAGTTTAAAAGCATTAATACAAATTGAGCTTTCTCAGAATTCAGCCATTTCCYGAGCAACTGGAATCAGTTTAACTCAAATGAAAGTCTTACCTCACTCTTGGGTCTCTTTCTGTCTCTACATTTTTGTGGAGAGAAATAACTAAATTTTCAAATTAAGCATGCTGTATTATAGCAACTTGAAGGTGGCCTAATTTTTACTCATTTCAAATGTTCTATTATTAATGAGAAATCCAGCCTAATTATATTTCCTTATGACTTCAAATTAAA
Source organism: Malurus melanocephalus (assembly GCF_030028575.1). Classification (NCBI taxonomy): domain Eukaryota; kingdom Metazoa; phylum Chordata; class Aves; order Passeriformes; family Maluridae; genus Malurus; species Malurus melanocephalus. The sequence continues at coordinate 787,838 of NW_026623373.1, read as the reverse complement.
AATGACAGACCTCTGCAGAACATGGMAATATTTTCCAGGTCAGGTAGTAACATTAACATGCACATTATTTATTTTTTCTGGCAACTGGCCTTTTCTTTTTAAGCTCCAAAGTGATGTTAATTTAATAATAGAGGATAAAATTCAATGCTGCAAAAGCCTTCCTGTCCCATCAGGGCTTATGCACATTTCTGGACCTGCTCATTCATCCATCTTAAAACCAGAAATCCCTTTGGTTACAAAAGGAAATGACTTCTGGATCCTCTGATAGTGGAACAYAGGGATTAAACACTTCCATCTCTTGTATTTGAAAGTGTTATGATTGGCATTCAGCAAATTCTGAGTTCAGAACAGTTTTTTATGTAGGGTGACCTATAACAGGTTTCTGGATTTCCAGAATTTTTTTTAATAAAATCAAAATATTTATTTCTAATATTCTGATACATTTTTACATTATTAACTCAGATGTCCATGACTTATTTTCTACAATGACAACATTTGAAGGGCGGTAAACCAATCTAAACTAGTTTGAATAGCAGTAAACAAGTCAAATCTTCCACTGAAACCTAATTAATTGAATGATTTAMGGCTAATTAAAATCTTTATCTTCCTGGTAAAGACCTTTTAACATTTTATTCATTCAAATGCTCCAGAAGAAATTTAGTGAAAAATTACCTTTGTTTCAGATCTGACTCTTTTCTCCAGTAAAGAGGAAAGAATTTCMAAAGTGATATCAAGGCAAGAAATCTGAACCCTCCATCAACCAAACCAATGRAATAATTCTTCCTGGAATCTTGCTGGAATTCAGCATGTCACAGCTTTCACCAGCTTGAGGTGCATCTGCTTTTTCAGTACACAATATAACCTCATTTTTACCGTGTCAAGGGCTGCAGGTGTTCTATTTGTAGTCTTGGACAGCTCAGAGAGCTGAAAAAAAATCTAAATAATAAGGGAGAAAGTAAGTAGTTACTGTGCCAGAAGCAGGTGCAGTAGATAATACTCTATTTTCTACTTATTTACTGAAAACAGTTATTCTGTCTTACTTTCCATCCTCTTGAGTCACATATGCTAAAATGTCTTCTAATACAATGCAAAAGTGAAGCAATAGAATTTGAAAATATTGAACTTTCAGGTTCATTAWGTTTGGGTATTTTTAAGAAAAAGGAATCAGACATCACCAAAAAATCAAATATTCTTTAATTTCAAATATTGCTAGATGGAACAATATAGAGCTTCATTATATAACACACTGCTATTRAATTACATAACASAGTAAAACAAAAWCTGAATTTATTTAGAGTTTTTCTTYAGTAGGAAGAGTGTTTCAAATATTTTACACATTCCAATCAACCATATCTAGAATTGCACGTTCACTGAAAAGAAATATGAGCTAAATTTAAAAAGCATTAACAACCTGGAATAGATTTGTTTGGTTTCCTTTACAAGTATTTCCCTCATGTGATTTAAGGAAGTTAAATATATTGTTCACATATGWAGCATCTCCAACAGAAATAACCACATGCTAAGTTCTTTCATGTTCTTTCAAAACATATTCTATACACCTTCCATTTATTTTGTGATTGAAATCTCAAAGCCATTTAAAGAAAGCATCTGATCTTTGTAGCCTCCCTGCCAGCTCGGTAAGTATTATTCTCATTTAGGGGGTCCTAAGAGTCCTGTGAAAGATTGTGTGTTTTAGTATGTATTCAGAARTGGATATTTGTAACCCTTTAAAAAGTTTGGGAAACTGTTTTTTTGACATGGATTAATAGCAGTTCAGAAGTTTGTATATATATATATTGTGCATGGAGGTTTTGATTTAATTTGAATCCAGGACAGAAGGTGGCTCGTGGGATACAAATGCTATATGAAGAATGAGTTTCATCTTTTCTGGAAAACCAACCTCTTCCCCAATTCTGAGCAGCCCTGATTCCCCCTCTCTGCCCCCACTGGACTCCACAGTGTTTTCCCCTCTGTTTGCYTTTATGAAAAGAAGAACTAAAAGAAATTTTTTAAACCATGTGCAATCATTTCTCCACTTGTCTTGTAGTTATTACTTGTTCCCAGGAATATAAGTATTCATTGCCAAGAGCATTTTGAAAGATGTTTATTAATTTTTTTTATATTAAATTCCAAGTCAAATTATAAGCCACATAGAAGAAAGGGTAGTTACAGCTTTATAATGATACTAAAACACTGTTTATATGCCTGAGAGATAAGACTGAAAGGCTGCAAGGTCTTTTAGTGGGTGTGATAAGTGCAAAATAATTTGGGAAATTCATTGTATAAAGTACAACAGAAGGTAGAGACAATTTCAATAAATAGATTGYACATCTTTTCCCTTGCTCTGAAGCAATAATTGACAGTGATGATGGAATTACTCTAAAGGCAGAGGGCTGTATTTATGTATCAGCTCATGGGTGAGGGCTCAGCCAGCTGAGTCAAACATCATGTCCACAGGATCCTGTCCTGAAAACAAAACCTCTTCTTCTTCACTTTTTTGTGCATGCCAGCTTTTGATTTCGTCTCTCTGGTCAGTAACTTGCACACTAAGCTGTAGTCTGGATTGCTCTGAATCACCCATACATGGACATATTTAGTGGAAAACGTCATGTGAATATTGCCATACCAAAGAATTCAGAATTTTAGTGGCAAAGGTTATTATACCTGGCTTAGTGCTATCACCTTCCATTTATAAAAAGGGSTCCTAATGTTTAAATCTTTCCACAGCAAGAAAACTCTACTATGGTACCTTGTGTCTGACTCTAAAAGTTTTTCTTTCCATTCCTCTTTTGTTGGGCTTTAAACTCCTCAGGGAAGCTTTGAGGGTTTATTTTTAACTATCTACTTGAAGTTCCAAGTGTTACCCAATAATCATTGCACAAGAAATAATCAAAGTACTGAACAAGCATCTTGGAATAGAGAAAAAACAAAAGGTGAATACTGCATTTGGAAAAAATAAGAGATCAACTTAAAGGTCAAAAATGTATTAGTAACATCATCCAAATTCCAAAGTATGATTGAAACATCAGTCCAAATCTGAAAACTAATTCTAAGTATGTTCTGGCCACGTGCTAGAAAATTCAGGCCAAGTTGATTAAGTGACTCACATCATAATGTCCAGTAAAGCTGKGAAAATTAAAATACACCTGGCAGATGGAAGTCTGGTCTATCTACCAGGAAATAAGTAGTGTTTAAGAGAATTTGCTCTTCARGGCAGGAAGCTTCTTAGAGGACAGGTGGAGTTAATGTTCCCTGGAGCTAAGCCAGTTAACCACACAAGAAGCAGCGCAGATCAGCCTCTCCACATGCCTACATCTCTGCTCACAGCAGTTTAAAGCATTTTAAGCCTATCATAAACACACTTGTGCAGCAAAAAGGATATAACAGTGCCAGACTCAGGTAGATCACCTGCTTTAAGCTGTGGCAAAGAGGAAAAGGAGGAGGAAGAGAAGGATGTGTTGCCCTGGGAGGACTGACACTGTGGAGTAAGCCCTGCAACACACTGATGCATTTGAGCCCACGTGTGGTTTGATTCACCTTCAATCCAGATACTTCCACATTGAATGCAGGGCATTTTTGGCAACCATGGTATTCTGAAATGTGAATTTTAGCTGTTGTTTCAGCTATTATGAGTCATTGACTTAAAGGCAGTAATTCTAACAAAAGCAACTTATTATTCAGATTGATATGTATTAAAGGAACAGTRGAAAAAGTTGTAATTCAGTCTTCATTATGAACAATAGAAGTACCCATGGGTCGATATTGAAATACTGTAATTCTTGGAAAAAATAGTGTTGCAAATTACTTGCCAGCTTTTTCACCAAATCAATCAATTTCACCGTGCAAATCAATAACCAACCACATATGGACCAGGGTATCTACCTGATGGCAACATGGCTATATAAATGTAGCAAAAAGACATTTATCCTGCAGAATCTATATAAGAATAAGCAAAATCAAAAGAGAATGTGGAGCAGCTTTTCAGTTGGGATCAGAGTTTGCCTTGGGGGCAGTTAGGAAATATTGCATAACTGTTATTATTGCAGTTGAGATGCTTTTAAATTCAACAAATCTGCAGAAGAAGCTAGAAGGGAAAATTGCATTCATTGTGCTCTACTACTCAGCATTCAGCATGGACYGGCTAAAATTTTCTGATGCATTCTGATTATAATAGCACTTTATTTTATAACTATTGTTTGTCAGCAAAACTCCTTAAATCAATTGGTTTTAATAAACATCATGTTTTCCTAAAAGAAAAGRCAGTGTGAGTTCTCCATCTATTATTATATATTCCAGCACTTCAGTGAGGCTTGCAGAAGAAGTTAWTGTCATCTTGATGGTGAGCACAGACACTGAGAGAAAGATTTCTGCCAGTAACTCAAAATCAGCCAGCTGGACAGTCTGGGATATCAGTGAATATTTCTTTCTCCAGAAGTGACAGAATTTCCAAGGTATAGGTGGTGGGTTTTTTCAGCACTGTTCCCTCTATAAAGGAAGAATTATTTAGGGATACTCTCCTGTACTGAAAAAGTAAAAAGATTGCCGGGGTTATAGGACTGGCTGCCTTAGATGTGTTTGGAGGAAGATGTTCCAGCTTTGGAGGAAGGTGCCAGAAGGAGAAGCATTGTGGGAAGCAGGAACAAGCTGCACTGTCTGGTGGACTGCAAGGAGTGGGGAAAGGGGAGGAAGGAGCTGCAGTCCTCAGGCACACACTGGGGCCTCACTGCACAAGCGAGGTGTTTACACAATGTGTGCTTCCATCCCTGGAAACCGAGGCTGCTGTAAACAGCACCGTGCCTCCCAGCCAAGGAGCACCTGGGGACTCTGGTTCACAGCATTGCAAGAGTTTCACTTCATTCACTGACACTGTGAGAAGGTCCTCTTGTATTTCAAAGAAATGAATAGRAGCAAGTCTGGACTGAGGTTCTTAGAAATTCTATTTCTCTGGGTGTTACTTTTGGGAAGGGCTAGAAAAATACTTTAATATCCACGGTAGGTGTTGGCAATGTCAGCAGGGTCAGAAGAAAAATATTTATTCTTCCTGTATAGGCCTTTGAACACAGTTTCTAAATTCTTTTGAATGGTCTCTATTTATTTCCATGATAGGTTAGARATTTAATTCAGCATTGAAAAAGCGGTGGATAGAGGAATATACATGTTCTCTCCTCCAAACTCCTGTTAAATAGCTCTCTCAGAACAGTCTTAAATATAGATCTGGACAAATCTCTGAACATTACCTTCCAGGAAATAATAGATTTTCTTACACAATATTATTCCCTTTTTTTTTTTTTTTAGAAACAATGAGAGGCAGTAATCAAGGTTCCTGCCAGAAGAAAAAAATAYAAGCTGCAGCTTTCTTCAGCAATATTTATACTTAGCGTGTTTAGAAATTCYTTAGCTAAAATAAAATGTTTCTCATGAATTGAAAACTTCTGAGTATGGAGTCCTGTTTTGTTATAGTAGTAAGCTCTGCTAATTTTCTTAGAGTTTCTTTCCCTTCACACTCCAATAAATGATGAAGTAGTATTTTAAATGAATTTTTCAACATTGTTTAATCTGAATTTTTACGGTATTTTTATACAGCTCTGCCCATAGCCAGYATTAAGTAGCAATTTTCCATCTGGGCAGGGTGACATGTCATCCAGATGGTACTGGTGTTTACACTAAGGCTCTCKAAACATCTGTCTTGCAGAGAAATTAAAGTATTCTTTCTGCTCTGAGCAGAAATTACTTCGAAATTTTCTGCACTATGAAAACATTATTTTCAGATTAGCAGCAGGCAAGCCATCCATTACTTCTTTAGGAAAGGTTATGACATGTATCTTTGGGGACAATAAAGCCTAATTGCAAGGATAAAAAGCTTAAACTCTAAGCCTGCCTGTGTTGGATTGGTCTGCAAAAAGAACGTGCACGGAAAGTGTTTCAGATAATGTACTTTTTCCTTTAACTCAGAGGCAAATATGGAACAGTCAAGTCCTTCCTTTTTGGTTCTGATCCTCTGGGACACCCAAGGCATTGTGCTGTGGAAGCAAGTGGTGTCTGCAGCAGTGGATATGAGGGGCTGCTCCCCCATTTTGCACAGTGAGTTCATGTTGGTTTCCTGGCAGCTTTGGCAATGCTCCAGACCTGAACTTTCTTCTGCAGATGATGGCTCCTGACTATCTCAGAGCCCAAATGAGAGGGTTTTGGGCTGTGCTGGAAGTCAAGTTTCACCATGGCAATGAGCCAGCATGAAGTGCAGATGAGACTGGATTTAACAGGACGTTCTGTGATGAGCGCAGAATTCTTAATTTTATGTGAATCAGAAAAACTGGAACTGGGGTGTTCAAAAATGCTYAGTTTTCATTGTATGTAAGCATCTGAGGAAGAGAGAAAGCAGAGTTTGGTCACACTGTGGAAAGGGCTGTGGGCCTGCAAACAAAAGCACTTCCACTCTAAAATGCTTTGCCATTAAAACCTTTAACAATCTCATATCTGCACCTGCATTAGTTGTACTTCGCTACCTGTGGATATGATTAGCATGGATAATGAGCATGTTTCTCATCTCATAATGTCTGTGTCCTGTTAGCTGCATTGTACATTTTTCTCTTGTAAAGAAGGGTTACAGGATTCTTAACAGCCATAACAGGACTAAACCCAACACAATGAGAGCCAGACCACATCTCTGCRATAATACTCTTGTTATGCCCGTTGAATCAGGAGCAGAGGTGTGTTTCAGAGAAATTACCAGTGAAACTGCTAAATTGAGCTATCTTGAATAAAACTCTGAACTTCTACTGCTAGCTTAGTTACTCTCATGCCGTGTGAGCCTGTTGCAAGGTATTCCCTCCTCCTCTTTGTTCCCACTGTGAGATATCKAGGCACTGTTTCCTACTAACGCAGCAGGGTCCACTAAGCACAGCTGCAACGCAATCAATAAATAATAATACATTGAGCCCCATGCTTTGCCATTATAGGTTTGTTGGCTAAGCAGCATTTTATAATGTTAGCGTAATTCCCTTAATCATTATTTAGCCAAGCTGTGCATATATAAGTCTTTTGTTATTCCCTAATAAATAAATCTTTGGGCCCGTTCATCCTCTTTATTGCATTTCTCTGAAGGAAAAAGTTGGAGAAGGCCTAATAGTAAAGTAACCCTATACTTTACACAATTCTTATCAGCAGTAAAGTTTTATGTTATTCATAACCAATACGTGACACCAATGGTCAAAAATGTTTTGCTTGGTGCATTTCTAACTATGCCTCAGTTTCCCTTATAGCTCTTTCTTACACATTGCTGTCACTTTCMAAGACCTGGAATAAAAGTTTCAAGTCTTGGAAAAGTTTTGCAGGTGTCTCACCTGGCTTTCTGCTTCTGTGTAAACTTTGGCCAGCAGTGCCTTTGGATGCACTGACCCTTGAGTGAATTGCAAATGGATCTGCATGTCTGAACATGAAAAGGGTCTGAGAGAAATAAGCTTTATATGAACTTTATGTTAATACAAGCATATGAAGGCCAGTTGCCAATATTTAGTCCAGGTAAAAAGGAATATGTATAAAAATACATAAAACACCACATGTTTGAATAAGGAAAGGCAGACCTTGCTTATTAAAAACTTAAGCATCTTACCTTTTTCCTTAAGGAAGACCTGAGAATTCCAGACCCAATTTTATACACTACTTTAGAAGATTAACTGGATGAATTTGGAACTTGACATGCACATCATTCATCTCACACAGTACCCATCTTTCATCTTTAATAGTATTAATTATTATATAAATATATAAACCGTTAATTATATTATAGATACTATTAATAGTATAAAGATAATGCTSATAAAGAGTTCAGCAGCACAATCTGGCATAGCAGCCAAAGCTCTATCTACATATCCTCAGTCTTACATATCTTTTTGCACAGAACTTGCCATATGACTGTTAGTCTCTTGAGGTTCAAGGCTATCGAATATAGAACAGCTAAATTACACTTGAGAATTTTTCAGTCAGTGAAATGTTTCTTTTGCAGTGGCAAAAAAAAACGAAAAACAAAAAACCAAACTGCCACATTGCAAGTTACAATGCTTTAGATACCAGCAAATTTTGGAGAAGGTATCCATATGCTGAGAATGATTGTTCCTCACACGAGTAAGCTCATGTTCCTATCTGAGTTAATGCCTGCTGATGGAAAGCTCTGTAAAGAGTCTGTGAAAAATAAAGTAAATTATTTTCAAGTTAAGTGCTGGAAAGATGGAGAAAAAATATTATTTTGCTGTGAAAATGATGATGTTAAAGCTGTCAAGGGAGCAAACAGACTGGAATTGCAAAAGCAGAGCAAGCAAAGGCAGAGATATTGAGATCACTAAACAGCACAGATGAGATAAAAGTACTCCAGACAGTTTGTATGAAGTGTTAATTGCTTGAGCCTCTCTGAGACCATAGGAGCACGCTTTGCTACACCGCCAAGTTCTTATGTAAAGTAATTAAAGACGAGTTGTAGACAAACTCTTTGCCATACATACTACAGATCTTGAGGATGTTTGTGTATAAGTACTCAAGATTTCTGGTTTGATATTATTTTGTGGTAGATCAAGTTTGGAAGGCATGAATGCAGTCCTCAAGGGCTTCATATTGTTTTCTTATACATGTAAGGAATCTTCAGAGCTGGAGCCAAAGTATTTAGTATTTTGCAGTACTCTAGACCTCATAAAATAGTGATAGCATGTATTAGAAAGTAGGTAAATGACTTTTAGATACAGACATAATTACTGTAAATACAAAAACCTATGTGTGTATATATATATATATATATATATGAGGAAACTATAATTTTCAAAAAAATTATAGTTATATTTGACCAGTCAGTAAAAATGCAATTTTAGCCTTTGTATTATTTCCTTTAACACAGAAACCATGTCTCCACAAAGTGTGAATTACTGGGCTCTTACAGAAAGCTATTGCAAAAAGACTGAGGCAAGATTTAATAGATGAACTTTTCTATAGTGTGACAAACATGCTGAAATAGTGTCTTATGAATAGGCTACAAAATTGAAGTGTTAAGTATAATCTTCCTTATGTAATCACTAAGTAGGATCATCATGAAGTATTAATGTATTAGTCAATAAAATAAGTCTAGATAAGGTCAAACACCTTAGGTGTTATCTCTTCAGCTATAATTGCTGCTACATCATGGGTTTATGAACAGCATGATACATCCTGCATTTTAGCAGTGAAAAGGCTTTTGCAAATAACAGGCTGTTTGAAGAGAACAGTAAAATAAAGCAAAAGTGTAAGGAGACCCTAAMTCTGATAGATGTGGTCATAGGGCTGCATCTAGAGTCTCTTCCTGGGGCAGATTCTCCCATTCTGTTACTTTTACATAAGTTACATGTCACAAAGAGACTGGAAATTGTTAAACTCTGGGCAATTTAGGATCCTCCATCCATTATTGGCTCCTTAGTAAGTCAATATACTGGTTTCTTGGGGTCATCACTCAGCAATAGTTATTTAAAGAGGAGAACCTGGCKAGGTCATTTTGGGCAGCATCAGCAACTGAACAGCCTTGCTGTRATGTCATTTGTCATGTTTGTCCAGCACATCACATCATGACCAGTAGTTCCTCATCATCTTTTTGGTTAGCCCAAACTTAAGCTATGACCTAACCTTAACACAATTTGCAAGGCTGTAAGTGCAATGTCAGTGCAAGTGAAAGCACAACGTAACTTGCAATTGTCCTGCAGCCAGTTGCAAGTGCTACAGATGCAGTCATGAAAAGTTAGACTGGTTATGAGATGTGTGACATTGAATAAATTGACTTCAAAAGTGGACAGATACCAGTGCTCAAAGAATACATTTAGTCTTACATCAAAAGAGAAGAGTTTTAATATTGAAGGAAGTAAACTTTTATCAATTAGGATACTTTTAAGGGGAAAAAAGAAGTCATAGAGGGACTAGAAACAGGCAGTGAATAATGAGTTACTGATTCAAAATGTTCTATATTATTTTTCTGTCTATTTATATTCCTTACCAAAATTAGAATATGCTAAAAGCCTTCCACTGATTTCTCATTCTTCTGTCACTTTAAATGTATTAGGATTTGATGAACTGCAATCAGTAAGCAAGCCACTGAAATGTAATTTTCAGTGCAAGGTTATTTGCAACATTATATTATTTGAATTTGTGCATTCAAAGTTATACACAATATTATGTACCAATCATTTAAGAAGATTCACCTCAGAAAATCCATATATTGATTTGAAGCTTCAAAGACTTGAAGAACAGGCTTGAAAAAGGCTTGATTGTGCAAGGAGCAACACTGASATCCACCCAAATACGATGGTCTGTGAACCCGAAATTCACTGAACTGCCTAAGAAACCCAGGGTAGGGTTTCCTGCTCTTCCTATACAATCTACTAGGTATCAAAGTTAGCAGTGTTGTACTGTAAAGAAACATCATTATCAGCTGCAGTGTCTTGGCAATTTTGAAAAAAACAACTTTGTCATTTTAACTGGCTATTAGAAAAAGAAAGGAAAAACACCACTCCAAAAAATAAAATAAAATGAATCACAGGGGAAAACAGTTTCATAGTATTAAAAATATTCTGAAACTGGTTAAATAATGTCATTTCATTTATCAGATGTTATTTTGGAATGGGCTGTAGTCTGAAGACAAAAGTTTCAGTTTTTAATCTATATGACCTAATTAGTCAGGAAGTTTCCACTAACCTCATCAATTGGAAAGCCTTATTGCCTATTTTAGAAGAATGAATGTGTCCTGATTGCATTGTGTTTTCTAAATATTTCATTAATGTTGAGTTGGGAACATTTGTGCTCAGCAGAAATTAGGATCTAAATTCCATACTTCTGCAGGAGAAGGACAAATGGAGARGGCTATCTTACCTATGCAATCAGGAGGATTACTACAGTTAATGATCTCCTTTGGAGGAGAAAGATAATTCTGACTTTCACAAGGATGGATCAACCTCCTTCAGTGCCACTGGTAACAAAAACTCTGTGACATCTCTAAGATCCTGATGAGAATGAATGTAACAATGTTTGAATGGCTTATCAGTTTTTTCCCATGCCATTCTATGTGTTATAGTGGGCAATTATTTTTTCCTTAAGGCTCAGTTCAATTTTATCATCTCTTTAGTAGGCACAACTGGCTTCTAATAGAGAGAGCAAAGCTTCCCCTAAGACAAAGAAACCTCCTGTAATTTGAGACTTTCCCCTCAAGATTGCAAGTTTTTTAGAACACCAACTGACATGTTGAACAGATTGTTTAGTTCTAYTATAACACAGCCCTGCAGAACTTCAGACACCCTTAGCAAGACACAGGTTTCACCTTTCATAAATAATTCATTATTGCCACAGGACTTTTGGGCATGAACGTTTAATCAGCTGTGAAACTGTTTGTATATTTTTAAATTCCTAGTATGGCCCATAGTGTGAATTTCGCCCAAGTCAAAACACTCTCTCAAACAGTATTTAAATTTGGATCATGGATTTATACAGACCAGAATCCATTCCTCAGAGGTTATTTCATGCAGTTTGTTTTGAATGCTAAGAGAGTTAAGGGCTATGTAATAACAAACTATGGACTGTGTTCTGCCAGCTGGCTTCAGTGCCAGACATCTGTCACAAGATTTTTACTAACGTTGTTCCACAAAGAGACCCCATTTGATTGTCTATAGCTACTTGCCCTCTTCCTCTGCTCCCATGACTCTTCTTTGCCCCCAAAATTTTTTTCAACGAATCATTTTTTTGGTTCATTATTGAGATACTTTAGGACTCCCAGGAAAATTTCCTTAGAATTAAAAAGAAAAGTCATAGGCAGAAAAAAAAAAAAAAAAAAAAAAGTTAATCGAGAAAAACATGAAATACAACCTTGGCACATATGGAACATGTCCAGAAAAGGCTAATAATGTTGGTGAAGGACCTAGAGAGTGAGTCATATGAGGAATGGCTGAAGGAACTGGGGTGGTTTAGCTTGGACAAAAGGGGGCTCGGGACTGACCTTATTGCTCTCCACAACTGCCTGAAAGGGCGCTGTAGACAGGCGGGGATGCTTTCTGCAGTAACTAGCAATAGGACAAGAGKATATGGCCTCAACCCACACCAAGGAAGGTTTAGGCTGAACATCAGGGAGAATTTTTCACTGAAAGGGTTGTCAAGCATTGGAATGAGCYGCTCAGAGACATAGTAGAGTCACTGTCCCAGGAGGTGTTTAAGAAATGACCAGACGTGGCACTTAGGACTATGGTTTGGTTTATACGATGGTGATTGATCAAAGTTGGACTCAATGATCGTGGAGGTTTTTTCCATCCTTAGTAATTCTATTTTATTCTATTCTACGATTCCAGCAGCTGATTGCTGAGGGTTCAGAACATTTACCAAAGAAATATTGCTATAACATTATCTTCTTGTTCTTTTTCTGAATCATGTGCAATGGAACTGACTGKGCCTGTACTGCTGCTCTGCTGTTCTTATAAGAACAATCAAAAAATACCTCTGGGAGAGATATTATTGTTTTTCACCATYGAGAGGCATAAGAATTTTTACTGCATGCTAGCATCATAAAGGGTAGCAAATTTTGTAGCCTACTGTATGAAAATCTATCTTGTTGATTAGCATGATTATTGTGTATTTTTTCCTGCAGTAATTATCTGCCATTAATGAAAGAGGAAAGCAGGAAACATTCATATCCTGTTGTACCATAGACTAATTTGCAAAATCTGTTAACAAGGAGTTACAGTAATATCAGCAGCACTACTAAATATGATGAGATTAAATATTGATGTTTTTCTTCTGACAAAAGATTTTTAAGACAGCTCCAAATGATGTATCAATATACACACACCTATAAAAATAGTCATGCAGTGCCCAATTTTTAGAATGAAATAAAAATTACAACTAAATATGTTTTGCTAGTGTCATACAGGATTGGTTAGAGAAAATGCAAAGTAGCAAACCCACATATAGTCTGGATTGTATGGCTGTGAGCTAGCATAACTTATATATGTATAAAGCCAGTAGATATAAATATATATACACTTATAAGAACTGAATTAGAAAAGTGCGCGGGATTGACCTTGTGTTTATTGAGATCTGTGGGATGCTGTGTCTGGCTTTATTGAAATGGGACTGAAATTTTACTCC
>NW_026623373.1:733028-774632 GCF_030028575.1 Malurus melanocephalus | reverse complement strand
TGTAGCTGTCCAGCTATTAAATTCTAGATGTTATTCCCATGCCAGTGATTGGAATTAAGAGAATGTTCTTTCAAAACCTTGAACCAGTCTTCATTGTTTAGTTTGTTCAGCATAACTGTTTCTAAACCATTTATTGTTACATAGTTATTTTTTGTTCTAAACTGTGAGTTTGACACAAATAATTTGGCATTTCAAAATAAGCTGAATATGATTTAAATTTTATTTTTGGTGCATTTTACTGAACATGTACACATATTGGCAGATCTACTTTCGAAGAAGCATTATTTCAGTGGWCCAGTGATCTGCATTTGCCTTTTATTTTCTTTTTACAGGAAGAGAGGGTCAACCAGGATATACTTTGCATTAAAAAAAAAAAAAAATCATCTTCCACTTACATTTGCTATGCAAAATTCTGCACTCTATTTGATCTATCACAGTTTGGGTGTTGTCCTATAAAGAATAGAAAGTATTTCTCACAACGTGCTGAATTGTGTATGGAATCCAAAGTTACTTTTTAATCTAAATGAAGCAAATTGTGCTCCTGATTTAAAGTTTTGATTGACAATGATGTCATTAATTAACTAACATTTTTGATACTGTTCTGATGGASAACAGATGACAAATTTCATTTGGAAGATAATGTATATGGTGAGACTTTAAAGATGTTTTCTGCCATTTTAGTATCATTCTCATCACATTTTTCACATTTGTGTCTGTTTAAAAATAAACTTTCTCAGCATATAATTAGGACACAGGAATATTTATACAAATAAATTTCCCTGTTATCATAAACTGGTTATGCACAGATAAAGGACTAGGTATGTCTCTGAACTAGATAAGTTTSTTGCATTTTTCTGGTTAAAAAACTTACATTACAGAGTATATACAAATCTTCCCAGAGTAGGTAGATTTATCTTAACCATAAATCACAGGAAGCTACAGCAGAGTCATTAATTTCTACCAAGATAGCTCATGTTAAGAATCTAGCTATCTCTAGTATTGTCAATCTTTAGCTCAAGCCTGGATTTAGCAAAATAGCTTCTCTCATTTTACTCATTAGTTTTGAATGCCTTTTTAATCTCAGAACCCTCATTTGTTATAGACACAAATTTAAACCCATGAGGAAGTTTTACTGAGAAATCGAATCAACTGAATTAACATTTCTTATCTTGTAGATCAATTTCTTTCTTCTRCTGTTTTTGCTGTTCTACTGGTAATACTGAAGAATACTTCCAGAAGAGAATATATCTGTTTGAGCAAAGAACTATTGATTGAACTTGGCCCAAAAACATATATTACTGTAATATATTTTCATGTTGATAAGGGTACCCCAGAGCTGCAGTCTTCAAATTAGGGTGCCTTCACCCCAAAGGTGCACAGTCCATTGGGGATAGGGAAGAAAATAATTTTAATAATATTATTAAATAAAATGTTAAAAATATTTCATCTTTATCTGATCTATGAGAATTTAAATTTTCAGCCTCTTCACCTTCAATGCATAACAAATAGTTTGGTATTATTTATCTAGTTTTATGAATGTTCCGTAGCAGATGTTCTGTGTTTCCTATTTTTTTCTCCTTCMTTTTCAGCTTGTTCTTCATGACTGTTTCTGTACCCACACAGTTATTTTATACCCTTTACCTTCCTCTTGTTCTGTTTCTCCCTGTCTCTCTCTTTATTATAACCTCTCATTTCTGCCTACTTATTCTATGTGACTGCTGCATCACAAGCAACTTTCAGTCCACATCAACTAACAAAWTACAAACTGTTCCTTAAGACAGAAACAAGAGAAAACAAGAAAGGGAGAAAACAGCAAATGCAACTTTCCTATTATTGTAACTACTATGTTTGCAATCACTTATGCTGTCAGATCTAAGTTTAAACTGTAAATTCCTCAAGGCAGAAATAATCTTTCACTTTCACAGACTGTTATGCCATCTTATAGCACTATATAAATATTGAGGCACATTTCTAAACACAATTAATAATTTTATATGTTACAATGTTAATCTAACTAAAGAGTGCTTAAAGGTTTATGAATTTTATATGGCAGGTATTATGCACTTCCTAAAATGGTATTTCTTTAGAATGCCATGTACTTGGTAACTGAGGTAATTAATCATGCTAGCAAATTTRAGTTAATAGCAACATCAATCATGTCTATTTTGCACATGAAAATCTCACTGGTATCACTTCCAGGAAGAGMAAAGGAGAAAAGCATAGAATCATAGAATTAGGGACTTGTTTGGGTTGGAAGGGACCCTAAAGATCATCTAGTTCGAATTCTAAGATCATCTAATTCCCCTATTGTGGCCAGGGAACCTTCCACTACACCAAATTACTCAGAGCCCCATCCAGTCTGGTCCTGAACACCTCCAGGACTGGAGAGTCCACAGCATCTCTAGGCAACCTGTTCCAATAACTCACCACCCTTAATAAATTCCTTCCTAATACCCAAACTAGACCTGTTTTCCTTCAGGTTAGGGCCATTCCCCTCATCTTACACATCCTCATGAAAAGTCCCTCTCCAGGCTCCTTGAAARCCCCCTTTATGCATTGGAAGGCTGCTGTAATTTCTCATCAGAGCCTTCTTTTCTCCAGGCTCAGCAGCCCCAACTCTGTTTTTGTCGGAGAGATGTTCCAACCCTTTTATCAATTTCATGGCTCTCTGGATTCATTCCAACCTGTCCACATCTTTCTTGTGTTGGGGACACCAGAGCTGGACCCAGTATTCCAGGTGAGTCTCACAAGAGCACAGAGAGGGAGAGAAACACCTCTTTTGGCTGGTCACACCTGTTTCGATGTGGTTGGCTTTCCGGGCTTCAAGTGTGCATTGTCGATTCATATTGAGCTTTTTAACAACAAACACTCCCAAGTYTTTCTCCCCTGAGCTAGTCTCAATCCATTCTCCTGCCAGACTGTACTTGTGCTTGGGATTGTCTCAACCCAGATGCAGGACCTTGTACTTGGCCTTGTTTTCATGAGGTTCACACAGTCCACAAGCCAAGCCTGACAAGATTCCGCCTGGATGCATCCCTTCCTTCCAGGCTTTTAGCAGCACCACAMAACTTGGTATCATTGCCAAACTCGTTGAGGGTGAACTGGATCCCACTGTCCATTTCATGGATAAAGATGTTCAAAAGTACCGATCCCAATACCAACCCCTGAGGAATTCCACCCATCGCTGCTTTCTGCTCGGACATTGAGACRGTGACCACAATCCTCTGAATATGCGTATCTAGACAATATCTTATTCACTGCTTGGTGCCTTGATCAAATCTACATTTCTCCAGTTTAGAGGCAAAAATGTCATGTGGATCAGTGTCAAAAGCTTTGCACAAGAAGCAGGAAAGAAACCACTCTCTGTTAGAAGCTGCCTGACCCAGAAATATGATAGAGGTTGGGCAGTTGCTGCTCTGTCAGACTGAAAGCCAAAGGATGGTGGTTAATTCTAATTTCTCACACAKATTTAAAGGGCTGGAAAGACTGTCAGCTCACAGAGGACAAAAAWGCTATCAAAAACCAGCACAAGACCAGGAAATATGAGGATAGGAACCTTTACCTTCTGTGTATCACAGGGAATCCTGCTTACATCTCYTGAATACARATGCCTTGGATACTAAATGGTCTACTTGGACACATAGGTTTTAGTGGGTTTTAACAAGCGGGAGATACCACGTGAGCATGAATGCATGACACAGGTTTTGTTTTAAAATTAAATCACCTTTTCCTGCAGTACCTCAGGATATGCATTGCTACATTTGTGTTGCCACAGAGTTGCAGTATTTCCTACTGAGTGGCTGCGATGTCATTGGCTTGTTGGCTGCTGTGAATCCTCATTATTAGGCCCACTAGGAATAATGCTTATCCTCAATTAATGAATTTCATTAGGTGTTTGACACATAAATGTTTTGTGTGGTAATGTGTCGTTCTATCCCAATGAATCTGCTTGTGGATCTGGCTGAGTTTTGTCACAATTCATTCATTAGGAGAGGTCTGTTTTGGAAACCTTGCCCGATGTGCAAAATAGAGCTTGTTGGCACATTTAACAGGCAATAATCACTTCTATATTCGACTGCTAAAGGCTTCACAGAACCTCTAAATAATCTCACAACTAATTCCAAATATTCATAAAAAAGTATAAACTATGAAATTTGAAAAGTGTCTGTCTTTTTCTGCATTCACAGAGGTTGTTTTATTTTTATAGTACCATTCCATGATAAATAAACAAGCACAGATTCTGAGCCTTATGAAAGCCTAATTACTATAAAATAAAGGGAAATTTGGTTTGAGGAAGAACAGCAGGATTTGGTCAAGTGGTTGGAGCTGAATTTAATGATGTAGAATTACTTACTGAGCAGCCAGAGGGTGTGGGTGAAGTGAGACTGTGTGTGGGAAGGTCTGAATATGCGTATGTTCTGCTATTTGCAACTACCCTTCGTGCAGCAGGTGGTACATTGTGCTTCCCTAACAAGAAACAGTTCACTCCACTACAAATAAGGGCAATTTTCCTTTTCCTTTTTTCATTTATTTTGATATGTCGTGTTGGGTTATAATGTACAGCTGTAATAACAACAGCTAAATCCTGCTGTGTACTGGTGACGGCTRAACTTAGGGGGATGAAACATTGAAAGAGCCCAAAGGCTGTGTCTCCCCTAGTTCCAGGAACATTTCAAGACAGAAATGGCAGAGCATGCTAAAGGTGGGAATTTACATGCACAAAATGCTTTGTAATGCAATCTCCAAGTTTATATTGCCTTCTCCCTCTCTTTCAGGAATGGTTCCTCATAATTAGAATAATACTGTATCACTTGGACYGCCTTGCTGGCTCCACACACAACTTTCTAGTGAATGGCACACTTTCTGCAGAGACAGTGTAAAGTGTGTGAAGGTCAAGYGTTTAGTGCTCTTCTTGGAAGTGAAAAGTACAGGTTACACACAGCTGTGTTGATTAAAGATGAGCCTTAGGTCACCTATCTTCACACTGACTTAGTGCCCTGACACTCTGAAAGAGACACTCATACTCAGCTCTGGGGAAGGTGCGAGCTACAGCCTTTTTTTTTTTTTTTTTTTAATACACTTTTCCAACTGCCCATATTTGTAACGTCCCTGCTCAACATGTTTGGAGCTGCACATCTAACTCTGTACAGTATATACATCTATAAAAAAACTAGTTTGTTCTGATCTTTTCCAAAACAAGTTTGCTTATCCCTCCTTCTAAGTGTTCATTCTCTCAGTCTTCACTTTCAAGAAGAGAGTCTTCTGGGAGAAATAGGCAGTGCATTCCTACCTGCACATTTTCACAATACAGATCACCTAGCAGAGCTGGTTCCTCCTATACATGCAGACCTAGTTTTGTTATAAAAAACGTTATGTTTTTTCCATGTTTATATTTTAAAGAGATGAAGAAATGTTTATGCTCGCCTGCTTCCTTTGAGCTAAAGCCAAACAATATTCATATTTCCAACTATGAGTAAAGCAGCTCTCTTCAGTTTCAGGTTAATTGATTTTTATTGTGCATTTCATTTCCCCTCAGTCTATACTCTTATAGACTCGTATTCAGCACATACACATATAAACGTCTTCTTTTACAGTATGGCTTGTCAAGTTCTCACTCCACTCAAACCAAAGACAAGAATCTACTGAATTTAAGTCCAGAATTGCATCCACAGTTACAGAAAATAAAGCTCTTTCCAGTCTGCAGTTCTGGAAAGGAACAACCTCTTTTAGCAACAAACATGGCTAGAGTACTGTACTTTATTTGTGAGACAGAATTAAAGGCATTTTCTTGCCATCTGGAGGAAACATTCTGTTACCATGGGTKTGTTTTGAAAATTTGAGTTTGCATCCTGGATGCATAAGCAGAACAAATTTGGTTTTCAGACACAATGGCTTTATTCGAGTATTTGACAGAGCCAAGTGTAACATGATGCTCTATTCACTGCTTACATTTCTTGGTAGATAGGTTTGTATACCAGTATTGGGACCAATCCAGGTTATTTTCTTTTTCAAAATCCTCATTTTCTCTTCACAAAAATGCTGAAGGAAGGATGTGGTCATTTTATGTTTGGAATATATGCACTTATTCTCTTCTTAATTACAGGTCTTCTTTCCAGATTTGACCAGCTGTTGCTTTAACAGAAGATAAACAAGCAAACTTGAGAGCACATTGAGTAAGATGAAATAACCATGCATGGGTTCTGCAAAAAAGAAAATGTCCCTGTCAGGGTATACTGAGATGATGGTTTAGAAAAAGGGTAAGGTAGATGGATTTTTCTTATTTATCAAAGCTCTCCTACAACCCTTACAACAAAATCAATAAGTGAACAAAGAATAACTGAATAAAGCCCTGGGTTTAAAATTGAATAAAATAACAGTGACAAGTTAATATAAAGAAAGTGATGATCTAATTTTAGAAACTCACCGAGGAACTCCAATTTTAAGCTGAAAAGTGAAAGAATTAGCCACAGGTTCTTAGTATAGGGCAAGTAAATTGGTTCATGCAGAGCTCATAGTGCTTTTACACCTGAAGCCTCATCTTSTGTGAGCATGGACCAATCTTCAGCTTCTGTTCTCTTGTCTTGTCTCAAGAGGATGATGTTACTTCAGGTATCAGTACAAGGTACAGTACAATGTAACTCCACAGAACTTACTGATATTCATGTAGTTATTTTCTGKTTTCTTGTGTGGGTATCACAACGGGCTTTCAGTCGACTGAAAAGGATGAAAATTTTAAAGGGGATTTATCACTTTTTCTTTATAGTTGTAATAGCTTTAGCTTATTGTTCTTTCCAGAGGTTTCTTCTCAGGATAACAGGTGAAATTCAATTCAGCTGGAATTATTTGTTGGAGATACATTCTCAGAATTTGCTATATTTTGTCTGACCATATGACTTTAAATTTCAGCCAGGAGTCAGATACCCAAATATCTTTGATAACTGTATTCAATAAAAAGGAATGTTTTTTTTTAAACCATTGATTATTTGTAACTTTCCACCCTCCCACCCCATCTCCCTCACTATTTGGACAGATCCTCTGTGTTAGAGTGAGCTTTGGCAGAGTTTGTGCTTGTAGCTTCAATACACACAAGCAAAATGAGACTGGTGTTCCTGTGACATCAGTAGCGAGAGTTTGGATCTGCTCTTTATCTTAGGTTTTATTTTGCAAGGGAAACTATTCTGGCTCACTTAATTTTAAAACACTGAGAATATAAAAATTWTCAGAAATATGCACCCATACTGAAGATCCATGAATGAAGCACATTAGGCTATTCTGCTGCTCTGAAACATGTCTTCTGATCTTTTAGGGTGCACCTTTATTTTGTATCTACTTTCATACTATGTCCCAAGTGGTAGTCTTGCAGGTCACTGCATCTTCTAGGCAAAAAAGAAGTAAGTGTGTTGCCAGAATGTGCACTCTGACTGGGGCACCCTGCATGGGATTAAAGTTAGGGCCAAGGTCTTGCTGCTGGGTAAGGTCTTTTCTTACCTGACCTCCAGAAAAGACTTTCTGGGAAAACAGTGAGAGAGCTACTGAGGTAAAGCTGGTGTGGAAAGCCTGTGAAGATTCTAAATGTAAGAGAAAGAATGATTTAAAGGAAGTTATTGTAATTCAAAGGAGATTATGGTAAAAGGAAAGTTGCCTGAGGAAGAGTGTAAGAAACACTGTCCTATAACTAGCTTATTCCTGGAATATCCTATGCTGAAACATCCTTTTAACTTTTATTTTTAATTGTTGCTTTTTCTTCTCTGGAACATATCCCCATATATCAATTTTCTTTTTACAATGGGCATGCACCAGAGCTGGGCACACATCCCATCTCAGCAGCAGCAGTCATTCTCTCTGATAGTKCCATTAGATACTTTCCACTGCTACTCGGCATTCAGCTCTCCATGTGTGATCCCTAAAAAAAAGACTGCTACTCTGGAAGGTCACATCCAGCCACTCTCCATTATGATGTCTCTCAGACACATTTTTTTTCTAGGTTTCATATTGGATGCCCAACCTACATTCTTTGCTCCCCAATGTATTTGTTATCTTACACAGAGGGAGGCAGAAATGCATGGACTGGGTCCARTTTACAAGGTGAACCAGCTTCTTAAATTACTGATCCGTATTMTTCATTATAATAACCATCCATCAATCTTTGTCAACAGTAAATTTTATCAGCAATGATTTTATGTCTTCCATGTAACTGAAAAACTTTAAATTGTATACCATAAAGAATAGATCACCATGGGCTTCAGTAAAATCTGAAGACTTAATGGGTTTTCATTGAGAATGACATTCTGAGAAATGGAGTTTTAAATCCATTTAAAATATTCCATAGGTTATTTGTATTAGATTTCTGATTCAAAATTCAGTAAAGTCAAAATGCAAGACAAGAACTTTCACCTTTCTCAATAAAAATTGTGAGTTTTTTTTTAAATTTCATCATATTAATTTGATAAACTATTTGATCACAAGCATCTGGTGATGTTATTTTTTAAATGACTCTCCTTTAACAGCAGTGYCTTAATGACTACTCGATGTTAAATGATGAGAACTTGATTAACTGAGAACTAAATGCCAGTCATTAAGGTTGCCTATCCAGGTCCCTCAGCRGGGATTTAGATGCCTTTCCTAAGCATTTGGATTGTACTAAAAGCTGACTCTGGAGGTACCTAAATTCCTTAGAAGTCTAAACTTTTACCAGTAAAGGTAGCCCAGGTGCTGAACATGCACTGCTGACCTCACTCAAAGCCATAAATGGCAAAGCAGAAGTGAATTATTCCTTGTACTTGTCAGGAATATCCACAAATGTTGTGCTTCAATGTTTATCTCATCTCTCATGTTTGTTTTAGTAGGTTTTGCAAAAATGTGGGAGATATTTCTGACGTCCCATATAGGCAGATGTCTCTTTAACACAACAGTGCACTGCTGAGAGCAATCAAACCCTGAACCAGGACATTCATCCAGAGTCCATTGGGAAACAGTTTTTAACAAAAAGGGGTCCAGGARGGCTGGACATACTTAAGAAGGAAATCTTCTATCTGTGAAAAGAAAAGCCAGCAGGTGAAAAGGTCTGGCTGAACAGGGACCTTTTSCAGGAAGCCAGGGGRRAAAAAAAAAGTTGTTTATAAACTTTAGAAGAAAGGGTAGGCAGGAAGAGAACAAGGGTGTCCTAAGCTTATGGAGAGAGAAAATCAGAAAGGCGAAAACTCAGACAGAACTCAGTCTGGCCACAGCTGTGAAATATAACAAAGAGTGGTTTTGTAAATACATTAACAACAAAAAGAGGGCTGAAGAAAATCTTCATCCTACATTGGATATGGAGGGGAATGTGATGGATGAGGAAAAGGCTGAGGTACTTTATGCCTTGTTTGCCTCAATCTTTAACAGAAGGACCAGGACAACCGGCCCCCYGAGCTGGCAGGCAGGGACAGGGAGCAGAGGAGACCCCCTGCAATCCAGGAGGAAATAGCAGGAGGCCTGCTGAGCCACTTAGACACTCACAAGGATATGGGGCAGGATGGATTCATCTGAAGGTACTGATGGAGCTGGGCAGGAGAGCTCACCRGGTCACTGTTCATCATTTATCATCAGTCCTGGCTAACTGGGAAGGTCCCAGAYGACTGGAGGCTGGTCATTGTGATGTCCATCCAAATGATCTACAAATCTGTCTGGGGAACTCCAGGCCTGTTGGCACCTCACTGATCTCTACGACTGCCTGAAAGGAGGTTGGAGCAAGGTGGGGACTGGCCTCTTCTTACAGGCAAACAGCAAAAGGTTGAGAGCCTCACTTGTGCCAGGGGACATTCAGGCTGGACATCAGGAAGAGTTTCTTGAATGAAAGGGTTGTCAARCATTGGAAKRAGCTGCCCAGGGAGGTGGTGGAGTCACCCTCCCTGTAAGCATTTAGGAAATGTAWGAACATGAGCTATAGTTTAGTTTATATGGTGGTGGTTGGTCACAGGATGAACTCGATGATACTGGAAGTCTTTCCCAACCTTGGCAATTCTATTATTCTGACCCATTTATCCACTTAAATTTAAAAGGGAGCCCAAAAGTCCCCATCTCTTGTTCTGTTCAGGTTACCCAATRCGAAATAAAGCCTTACATTGCTCATTTGTTAGATTCAAAGCTCCAGGGATATCTTTGACCACATGRGTCCAGGAGGTTGAGTCCTCTTTTCCAGACAGCTGCCTGGGTGCCTTCTTTCTGCAAAAACTGTTGAGATCTCTTTCCTAAAATGTTTGTAACAGAGGGTTGTTTTGAACCTTTTTTTTCTSTTTCTTTTGTCTCACCCTTTTGAASCAGACACTCGCTGCTGTATTGAATGCACAGACTCAACCCTTCATTTGATGTTCAACATTTCATTTTTCTTAGCTACAGAGGTAGAAAACAGGTATTCAAGGATTTGAGAAAAAACCATTCCTGTTTAAATGAAAAARGAAAAACACATCTGCAAATGCAGGCTCTTCTCTGCTACCTTAAAAATTCAGCTTAGAAAAGATGAGGTCACAGTCTCAGCACCGGGCAGTCCTTCAGTGTCACACTGTCCCCAACACTCTGGGGGCTTTGGTGTGTGCGAGTATGCCACATCTCTTAATAGGATACTCATAAATCACTTACAAATGAGGTTAATTATGCAAGACAAATATAAGTAATTTCCTTAACAATCCATGGCATCACAAAGGCCTATGCACTACTTTAGACATTTAGATTGCTTTGATGTATGGGTAGATACCAGTTGTATACACGGAGATATGATCTGGTAAAAGTATTTTTTTTCACTTGTTAAGTTAAGAAATATATATATTTATGTGATTTTGCCCATATGTTTAAATTTATTTGACATTTCATGATTGTGGCCCTACCATGATTTTCCTTCCTGTCTGGGTCTGTCCCTCTGTTTAGATGCCAGAGGAATGCAGCTGGCATCTAAGAAGTTTCCTTGATATTTCTTAAATATTCTGATTTATCACTTTCTGTTTCAGCTGATGGGATCAATCTATCTTTTTGATGTGCAAGTAACATTTCTCTCAATTATCCCCTATCCACTGGAAGTTGAGCTGCCACCTACAAGGCAGTGCTTCCGGATGGCATGTCCTGGGTAATGCACAGCTGCAGTAAGTTTGAACTCCTTTCTTTTACATCTGTCTTTCTGATCACTACATTGCCTTTTCTGATTTAAAAAGAAGATTGCCATTACAAGGACCAGCAAGCGAAGCATCCTGTCTCTCTTCAGCATTCTGATTCTTTTTTTTTAGATGAAATATGCACCTCTTTTCTCTTTTTTCTATTTGGCAAAATGGAATGTGGGGGTGCTATTTTGTAAACTGACACTAATATCCATCTAGAATAAGCAGGTCAGAAAGGCAAGCTCCCTGTAAGGTCAATGGAAATAAATGGTGTAAGGTCAATGGAAATAAATGGGAGCATTGATTCTATTACCAAATGAGTATCTAAAATAAATAACATTCTTCTTTTGTGTAGGAACTCTGTCCATACGGAGGACCCCCTTATCTCCCTTCTCCATATCATATGTCGACTTCAAAGTAGTAATTCGGGAAGAATCTATATAGCTTCTTTAACTTTACAACAAAATGTATTAAATGAATCCAGCTCCAAAGAATAAATCCAAGGACAATCCAAACAAAAAAAAAAATAAAAAAGTTTTTACCAGTCACTTCAAAATAAAACAAACAAGTTCTAAGGTCTAAGCATCACCACTAAGGTAAGGATTCACAGAAGACAGTTGCAACTATTTTTGGTTTTGCCTTGCCTTCTCTTACTATCTCTATGACTAYTATGTCTAGTCCCTGCCAGAAGCTCTGTGAATACTTTCCTTAACTCAGAGTCTGAAGGTCTAGGTTATGGAGTGTAGGAACACTCTACTTCTCCCTGTCCAGTCATTCAAGCAGGTATGTTCTAGGGTTACTTGCTAAAACAGGCTCTGCAGACAAGGAAAATTTTCATTGACAGAAGCATTAWTATGGGCTGATTAAGGATTTATAATTAACAGCTGTGTGCCACCTTGAAATACTTCTGTGGTATCTAAATGTGAGTCCTAATAAGGTGGAATGATTAATCAAGTCTAAGGCATCTAAGTTGGACAGATATTTTATAGCTGGGGAGAGAATGGTGACTTTTAATTCAGGTCCTCCAATTCATATCTCTGGTGGTCATATGTACCCATTTTGGCTTGGTATTTTTCAGTAAGTTTCTCACTAACAGGAGGGGAGAGTGGGAGGAATTCAGAATTTATAGTGGATATCAGCCCTTTCAGTCCTTTGAACATTTTCCCTTTCATGTACAATCCCTTGTTTGTTTGTTTTTGTTTGTGTATTTAATATGTTTTTTTTCTTTTGTACACATTGGTGAAAATATACCTAGCCATTTAAAGAAGTATTATTTACGTGACTTCTATTATCTGAATGATAACTGATTTAGAGGAAAGGCTGAAAAAGTTYGGATTGCTCAGCCTGGAGAAGTCTCCTCAGAGGACTTAATGTGACCTTACAATAGTTAYGGGGGCTGCAAAGAAAGATGGGCAGAAAGTTTTGGTAGGGTCCGTTGTGAAAGTACAAGTAGTAACGGTTTTAAACTACAAAAGAGTAGAATCAGATTAACTATAAARAAGAAATTCTTTACTGTGAGGATAGTAAGGTTTTGGAACAAGTTGCCCGGGGGGAAGTAGATACCCCATCTCTATCAGCATTCAAGATCAGGTTGAATAGGGCTCGGAGCAACCTGACCTAGTGTAAGATATTTCTGCTCATTACAGGGAGTGTTTGGTGTCTTTAATTGGYCCCTTTCAGTGCAAACTATTCTATGATAGATGCAACCCAAATATTCTTCTCAGGGCTGCCTAGTTACTGCTTGTTCCTTTGTTCCCTAAGGGCAGTGTCTTCTGCAAGGTATAACTATCACTAGCTCTCCTTAGAACCTCACATTCTTCAATTACTTAAGAATGATGTAATTCATTAATTTGATTGATGTGAATGCTTAGAATATTGGTCAAGGAATTGCTTGGATCCTCAGTATTTGCAAAGTATTTGAAGGGAATTTCTATTTCCCTCTAAGTTAAATCTTTGCATTGTCACTTGTCATTTATCTATGCATGGTAATGTATTCATTCTCACAGGAGCTTCTACCATATGTTCAACCAGTACTAAAGTAAACTTTAAAAAGGCAGGGGGTTTGAAGTGATTGATCTTTCAGAAACACAAAATAAACAGRAACTGAACAGGTGCCCCAGATACATTGCCTATAATTCTGCTAAATCAAACTTTCTGTGTTGTGTAGGAGTCTGGTGATGCCCACCCGAGTGATTCACCCCCTTTATTTTATACCCTATTTGTTTTTCCTGGCTTACACCAGTGAGAGGAAAGCAAACATCACCAATGTATATTACATACCTGCTCCTTCCAGAATGAAATGAGCTTTAGTTTTAGCAGACAGCTATGAACCCATAAAATGAGTTGTCCTGTTTTTCTCAGACTCAAAGCAAATTGACATGGTTGTTGTATTTCCTGTAGTTTGTTTAACAAACAAACCAAAGAAAACATTAATCTGCAGGAAGATGACAGAAAGCAGTTTAAAGCTGATGGCAGTTGCTCTTAGACCCCCATCACAGCAAATTCTTTTTGAATGTTGGAATTACTTTCTAGTTCTACACTTTTCTAACTAAAGTGGGTTTGCACAACATGAATGGCAGTTTGAAAATGGCCAGTTTATTATAAGGCCTGCCTAAACTGGAGCCTAGTTTAGCCAGTTGTCATAGCAGATCAGTATGATGAAGAAAGATTAATAGGATGACATTCAAATTACATTTGTTAGAACAGCAAAACCATATCTACCATTACCAATAGTCAGACTCATATTTTTTCACTGGATATCATTATGAGGTAAAGTTATTTAAGGAACTATTCATTGTTTCAATAACTTGTATTAATTTTTTTCTGGTTTATATGAAATCACCATAATAAAGTTGCTTACTTAAACCAGTTTATACATATATATACACATACTACATACACACACACACACATATAGATATATGTATATATATATTAAGCTCAAATTTTCAACTACTCTCATGTGGTCATGTGTCTGTCAAAGAGCCTTTGTTCACCCTGCAGAAGGAGTTTTCAAATGAAAATGCAGTTACTAAGAGAGGGCAAAAATAGGAGAGAAAACATGATTCATGAGTTGTCTTAGATCATCATAAATTGCTAATAACTGCCTATCCCCCAGTCCTCAGACCTTATTATGTCATTAGCATTTAAGCCATCTGGGCATCTTTATATAATTCAGAAAAACAGAGCCTGTTTTTAAAGCCTTAAACCTCAGATGCAGCGTCAACATCCTAAACAATTTTACTTAATTGTTGTAMAATTGTGGAAAAAATCTCCATAGCTTTAGGAAACTTGTCTTGGTTGCAGAGAGCAGGTGGTGCTTAGAGCCATGTGGGCATGGTTAGGTTGCTGTTCCATACCACTGACATCTTCACTGGGGGCTGTGGTTCCAGGGGGAGAAAGAAGGAAAGCATCCCTGGAATTGCATTATTATATCTCCCTCTGTCCATCAGGGAGGTTGTAGGGATCAGACCTGCAGACCTTGTCTTCTGCCATCCCCTTCCTGTACCTCCAAGAGGTGGCACCAAGATGTGGTACTGAAAAAGTGATGCCATTGTGGGAGGCAGCCCCAGGGAGCAGAGAAGAGCGGAGCTTGAGCCCAGCTCAGTCTGTCCCGAGCCAGAAGGAGCCAAGCTCAGCTGAAAGGAGCTGAGCTGAAGGAGCCAAGGGGAAGTGGGCAGAGCAGTCAAAAGCTGCAACATGGAACTGAGTCCGGCATCCGATGTGGCACATACTTCTGTAAGGAATATTGCTGCTGTTGCTGTTTGGCTTTTATTCCATTGCTATTTACTTTCAGTAAATTATTWTCTCAACCCATAGTCTCTGTCTCTGTCCCTCTCCTGCTGAAGGGGGCAGGGAAAGGGTTATGGCTTATCTAGGGTTTAATTTCCAGATSGTTTTAAATAACCACAATCCTGACCTCCCTTCTGATGTCATTTATCATTGCATSTGAAGTGAAACAATAGTCACTAACAGGTTTTTACAGCCATATTTAGTTCATTAGTACAGACCATTTAAAAAGCATGGAAGACTGTTTTCCTTTGAGCAACGTCTCATTTTGGCAGTATCTGAAGTATCGTCTCTCTAGGACATAAAACTTTTGCTGCATATTTTTTCCACACTGGAAGTAGGGTTCAGCATTTGCATGACAGTTTTCCTAAACTAAAATGGTTCGCAATCTAGCTTTAGTGGTTTTCATGCCTATTGATTCGAATAAACCTTCCAGCACTGAGCTAACATAGCAAGGAAAAGATTTTATATTACTATAACTAATTATTTGAAAAGAAGTCGATGAACTGAGATTGTAGAAATGCCAACAAAAAACAAAAAAAACAACAACAAAAAAAAAAAAAGTAAAAAAAATATCAAACTAGGGAATACAATCCTAACACTTTTGTTGTAATATCTCTCCAAATATCAAACTAGGGAATACAATCCTAACACTTTTGTTGTAATATCTCTCCAAATTGGTTGCAATGTGTCTACATCGGCCTGAAATACCTCAAGTTATTTTAACAGATTCAGAATTGCACGAATCCATCTTTAGGATTTTAATAAAGTCATATACCCTTRAGCAAAATTCTCCCTCTGGAATATAGGAAAAGGTGTCCAAAATAGTCATAAGGATGTGTGAGAATTTCAGTTTACAGACATTTAGGTTGGAATTAGACTCCACCTTTACGTTACAGAATCTTTTCTGTATAGGGCTGACATAAAATGACAAATTGCATAAAGATGTCATTTTAATTCTTTTAGCTTTACTTCTGTCAGAAAAGCTTCAGTTTATAAATTTGAGTCTGAAATACAGACTGAGAAATGTCCCTTTCTAATGATAAAATTATTCTTTTCAGGGGAAGAACACTGGTGCATTCAWATGCACAACAGACAACTCATCGCATAATGATCCACAGCCTGAAAAAAAACCCTGAAAACGAAGACTGTGTTTACTGATAATAGATTCATTAGGATCTCTATCCTGCTGCCAACAGGCACAGGAATAAGTTTTTTGGCTACATGTGCTGGCTACTCCTAGTGTTGATGGAAGAACTGAAACATCTTTCAAGAGCATCCAAGTGAAAGGAGATCTTTGTTCTGTGTTCTAGCGGGACTGAAAACACACATTTTGAGTCTCAAAGGTGTATGGTCTAGGAAGACTTAGACGAGGTTTGTTAACAGAGGAGGTTAAACAGGGGAAGTTAGACTAAATGAGTCACTGTCAAATTTATGATGAGTTCTAGAGACCCAGACACTTGTAGGTTCCAAGAAATCCCAAAGTACTGCAGAATATGAAGGAAAATTATTTTTGCATGTACTTTACAAAAGCAGATTCATTCACTGCATAATTTTRTTTGAATAAAATATTTAAATTGAAGTTTAAACTTTGCTTACTAGGAACACAAAATATTTCCATGGTGTACATTGAAAGAAATAGAAAAAAATATATACAGGGAAAGCATTCAGTTATTCTATTAGGCCCTAAGTATAGACATTACTCGCATATTACCTTTTTAAATATCAATATAACTAAAATATTTTTTCCAAATTAATTTCTTCTTTTATGTTCTATTTTAAAAATCTTAATGTTATGMGTGATTGATGAAAAAGAATGGGTTCAAATTTGGTTTCATATCAGTTTTAAGAGATATCAGCTCTTGACGATGCTTACCTTGCCAAAATGCCAGGTGACAAGAAATGAACTTGGGTGTGCCAATGTGTGTGAACGGGRCTCCCAAAACTGCCCAAGAGTTCATTTCACCCCGGAAAGAACACGGTAGCAAAGGTGGTGATGAACAGACAGGTTAAAAAATAACCATGGACTTAACAAGGAACTTTTGAAGAACAAGAAAAAMCAGCTCTAAAAATAGTTTAAGAAATGTGAAGATTTTATTGGTGAGAGGAGATACTTAGGAGAAGAAAGATCAGCAATAGTTCTGGCATGACCCTGTGGCATCAGAGCYCTGCATCTGGACTTAGCACCATGGCCCTTCGTAGACACCTCCAGCAGTGGAAAAAAGTGCAGCCTTATGAAAACTGGAGTCCAGGACTACCTTCATCTTGTCTGTCACTCACAAACAGTCTCATCCTGTTGCTCTTCATAACTTTCACTCCCAGGGTTGTATAGAAAGTCATGTATAGAAAAARAATTGAATTTCTTACATCAATCCCYCCAGCAACAGCAGTAGTAAGAAGAAAGTAAATGAACACAGCTGTCCACTCTCCCTCTTGTCAACAACCTTTTTTCAGCTAATGTAGGATGTAGCACGTCCCTGAGATGCAGATGAAAGAGAAGCTGACAAATAGGAGAGTTCTGCTGAGTTCTGCTGAGTTCTGTTCTATTATGCATAACTCTCAGGCCAGAGAGATTGCTATGTTATTTATCTTTTAGTCTGTTAATGATTATTAGTCTTTTAGTGATTATTAGTCTTTTAGTGATGTTTACAATACATTTAGCAATTTTTAATTAGTAGTTTGCAGGTATAGTGAAGAAAAAGAAAACATTATTGAAGAATTAGGGATGCTAAAACAATCAGCTTGAAGAAACCAAGTGATAGCTTTTGCTTGGTACAAAATAATCTCAGAAGGCATATTTACCTTACCTCAATTTTATGAATCATATTTTAGTTCATAAAAAATGTTCTGCTGAAAGATCCTATGAGACTATGAGATGATCATTGCTTTTAGTACATCACAAGTCACATCTTTCCATTGCTGATCTGTCCCTTTCTACAACTATCAAATATTTCAGGCAAGTGARCCCAAACTCACAAGCCCATCTCCTCGTAGGAAAGTATTTAAACATATAGAGACGTGTAAGTTTAATTTCCCTGCTGAACAGGATGTAATTCCCCTGCTTAAATATCTCATACMGTTGAGGCTATAATGGCTCATCATATGCTTGAAATTTCTCGCTCTATGAGTACATGTGAACAGTTCAGCTGCTATTTTATTGCATTGCTTTTAAAGCACATGGGACCATACCCATCCAGTCAGATATTTTAACTGATTCAGACATTCACAACATTTGGATATAATTAGTATTCCTGGAACCTTTGCTGGAATCATTAAGAGAACTTTGGTTCAAAAACAAAGCTTTGATATGCAGAAAGTTTTGCAAAGAGTGTTCCTCCAATTTCCTTGCTAAGTTTCCCTGAAGATTTATATACTTAGGAAATGGTCTCTAATTAAACTGAGTAGTCAGATAACTTACATGTCCAGTCTGTAGATGCAGTGGAATATRTGGAAATAAGGATGTGCAGTTTGTGAGGATGTCTTATTAGTAGGTACTCAACACAAAAGAGTAGGAAAAGGGACAGGTGAAGTAATAAATTCAACACCCAGATGGACAGGCCATGGATAGAACCACTCAAAGTCTTGAGAAGATGCATCCAGATTTTTTGTAACTGATAAGCGGTGGGAAACAAGATTATCCTGACACTCATGAGAAGAAAGAAATTTATTATGGGATATTCAAAGGGGCTTTTGAGATTGTGGAATTTGTAACAGGATCCTTAGGAGAAGGACCTRAGATGGTAGTGTGCAAACAAATTGCTGGTCTGGCACACTTGACTGGATGAGCACTGGCCATTATCATCACAGTTTGCTGAGTGCTCTTATTAAACCCTTCTCATTTATTTTTTTCTACGTATTCACATTTTCCTCATTTTTCTACATGAATGTGCTCTGGGTGTCTGTACCCATGTGTGCAAGACCTGCCAGTGGTCACGAAGCTGGACTAACTGGGCAGCAGGAAGAGTGGCCTGAGTGGCAATGGAAAACAGAGACTGTGTGCAGATCAAAGGGGCTTATTGGAAGGGTGTCTGACATCTGGAGAAATTGGGACTGGCCTCTAAGGACAGAGGGAGGGATCCATTCATGTGTGCATGATGCTACCAAATTGTAAGCTGCACTAGCCAGTGAGTTACACCATAATATACAGGGAGCCAGATAATGTGCACACCATGGGTCTGGAGCTGGGCACTGGATATGCTGGGAGCAGCTGCTGGAGGGATTCTGGGACAGGGCCAGTCACCAGAATGTCCCATTTGTGAGTGCATGAGTGGCTCTGTTAACAAGCCTTGAGGCTACWGAKCTTGCAGTAAAGAATGGGATCAYAGAATCACAGATTCATAGAAGGGTGTGGGTCATAAAATTTACCGACACCTCTGCAATGAACAGGAGCATTTTCAGCTGGACTGGGTTTCTCAGAGTCCCATCCAACCTGACCTTGAAAAGCTCCAGGGCTGGGGCATCTRACACCTCTCTGGGCAATCTGTTTTAGTGTCTCACTACCCACACAATAGAGGCTTTCTTAGGCCCGAAGTTCACTGGCTTTGCCATCCCTTGATTTCATAGTCCTAGGGGAGCTTTCTGGATCACACCTTGCATAGAGAGGGAGGGAGCTGCAGACACTGGGCTCATAAACAGCCTTACCCTGACTYCTCCTTGCAAGAGGCCCAGCCCCATCAAGTCCCTACGTGCCTCCAGCAAAAAACTCACGTGGACAACAAAAGCAGTCAACATGACAAAGAAAGAGAGAAGATGGCCACCAAAGTGAAGAATAAGAGTCCAAATGCTCCATTTCCTAGATAAATGGGAAGATAATTAGGTGAAAGCTGTTCCAAAGAAGCCTACAGCCCTATGATGTGCTTCATGATAGAAAGCCAGCTTCTGGTTCCTGTGAATTTGATCTGGAAGTAGGCACAATTCTCCCTTGACCTCCTGCTAGTTGCATTTGAGCCACATTAAACAGACCCAACATACTCAACTGACATTATTAAAATCAAAATTTTTTCCTATGTCCTGTACCTAGCATGGCTATCCTCTGAATCTCTTAAAGAAGGTGAAGAGCAATTCTGATTCAGAATTGTCCAAGTACAAGGGAAAAGATTCATTCTGGTGCACAAAAACACCCAGAGGAAAATCTAAACCATGGAATCAATTTAGTCCTGTACAGACACAGTGCAATATGTTTCCTGTTATGTATCAAAAATTCATGGCCAAGTGTTATTGATAAAGAACCCATTTCTTTTTATCTTTCCAGTGTACTGAAGGGGGAAGAAATGGTGACAGAAGGAAAATAATAATAGCGTTATTTCTTTTGTCAGCTAGTTTTTCCCATTCTGTTTGGATTTTTGCTGGTTTTCTATTTTGTATCCATAAAAGTAATATGTAGGTTGCTGACAAAATCACTTTTCCTTGGCCTCTTTCAAAACACAGGCAAATGTATGAAACAGCAGAACAAGTTTTGTGGATTTCAGGGAGGAAAACTTTCAGTTTCATTGACAAATTAAATTCTTTTAGGACTAAAAATGTCTCTCTCATCCTGGATCTATCTTGTYATTTATTTGTCTACTTGTTTTATTTCCAATTGTTAAAGAACTGAACAGCTGTTAACTATGGAGGCAAGTACGGCAGAAACCCCTGTGCAAAATTACAGGGCAAAATTTACCTGTGTTTCCTTGCTTGCTTGCAAGGGCCAGAARGATACCATATGGTGGTCAAAGCTTATCAGCATTATTAAATAAATTAAGGGGCATTAAATACATTGAATTTAAGGAAATCTTGTTTTAAAGCTTATTTACAAAGTGATAGTATCTGAAGAAACCATTTGATATAACCTTGCTTAATCAGTCATTCTGCATCACGTATCTACATACCTTGAATTGCTTTCTTACACCTTAGGAAAAGTATCTTCTCTTGAGAAACTATGACAAATAACTCATTCATTGCAAATGGTATCTCAGTGGCATTTCTTAACCTTCCTGCTTGCATATATATATGTATGTGTGTGTGTGTATCTAATCTCAGAATCATAGAATCATAGAATGACTTGAAAGGGAACTTAAAGATCATCCAGTTCCAACTTCCCTGGTGTGGACAGGGACACCTTCCACCAGACCAGGTTGCTCAGAGGTCCATCCAAACTGACCTCGGACATCTCCAGAGATGGGGCATCCACAACTGCTCTGGGCAGCCTCTTCCAACGCTGCACCATTTTCACAGTAGAGAATTTCTTCCTAATATTTAACCTAAATCTACACTCATTAAATATGAGGCCAGTCCCCTTTCCCCGTCACCACATGTAGCCTCTCTTCATCTTTCCTAAGTCTCTCTTCAGGTACTGGATGGCTCCAATTAACTCACCCCAAAACCTTCTCTTTTCCAGGTTGAACAATCCCAATTCTCTCAGCCTTTCCTTATAGGASAGGTGCTCCATACCTCCCAACATTTTTGTGGCCCGCTCTGGACTCACTCCAACACGTCCATGTCAGTATACATTATCTCTGTCAATACAAGATATTTTTAATATCCTAATGAAGATATTAAAAAACACTGGTCTGCATACAGACCCCCAAGAGACACCACTTTTCACTGACACTCATTGTGACTCTGAGCCATGTACGTACTGCATTTTTTGCAGAGTAGACGAGCACACAAAATTATTCTTATTAACCTACCGTATTAGGGAGACAAAAGATAAATTAAAACTATAACAAAGGTTAATATTTAGTTTTTAATACAGAGGTAGTCAGCTGGCCTCAGTGTGCTGAGAGTCTTTTCATGAGTCAAGCTAAGTACCAACAGCAGAGAGCACGTACAATAGAAATCTTGACAATATAAAGATCTGTAAAGGGARGCTGTCATAACAACACACAGAAATACTTGTCTCAGTTTAGTCCCTCATCTGTRTAAAATTCAATTACTAATGTTGAGCATTACTGTTATAATAACTCTCAAAAACATATTTTCATGATCATTATCCCAAAACTCATCATCCCCCAAGTGGYTGATTATCATTGTGTCTGGTTTCAGTGAAGAGGCAGAAAAGAATTACATGCACTTATCCCACTTAAATATTGACATTAAGTATATCTACTTATGTATGGGCTGATGTGAAATACAGAATTCAGTAAATGGAGATCCTTTGCATTTCCATTTGAATTTTCAGTTATCAGAAACGGTGGGGATCTTGGCAGCTAACTCCTCAAYGAGTTGAGTCAATTAGAGCAAATGGTGCTTGTTTACCAACTCAGTGTATAAACACATAAATGACAGTATGGGATCTAGTCTAGTATCTTGAGCCACTCCCTCAGAAATACCACTTTAAATTTGYATTATTCTTATGATTTTCAACAACACAAGAATAACATTTTGGCATGTCATGTGCTGACTCAAGGACTCCGTGTGCCCATGGTAGTGGTTTGTATTGTTTTGCCCCAAAGACATTTGGTTTCTTTGCATTTACCAATTCATTTGTTGAGTAGATGCTAAATTTTAGTGACTACGAGAATTTATAACAATGATGAGCACCTTACCTATGTGCTGTGTAAAGAGTCTAATTTGGCTAGTTTAAAGCCTACCACCTGCCAGCTTCATTTGAATCACTTTCAGGGTAAGTTAGTCAGTGAAAAATTGCTTACTATACGTTGTTTCACGTAACTCAGGTTTTCAGACCATTTCTGTGTTTCCCCTCAGCTACCTTGTCTGAAAAGTCCTCCCATACATAGTAATTTCTTATAAAATAGACACAGCTTTGGTAACTTTGCCCATCCTTTATCCTTTATCCAAAAGCAGATATATTACAGAAAATTATTACTTTGCTACAATAAAAATTTTGACATTCAAGTGGAGAAATGTAATCAGAACTTCAAATAGAGTTTGAGATGCAGGTATGTAATGGATTTATACAGCACTATAATGATTTTTCAGTACTATTAWTTTTTTTTTTTTGTTCTCTATTCCATTTCTAACACTTTCTAACATTTCATTACTTTTCTTTACTGCCAAAGTGTATTAAAGCGTCACTTTCACCAATTTCTCCTTCATAGTCTTGACCTTTTCCAAACACTAACACTTGGCTCAGAAAACATCATTATATAGATGAATTTTATTTTTGTCATGAGTTTCTCTTGCACTTATTTTCATTTCATTTCTGAGAGCCTTGCTTTAATACTATTATGCAGATTTTCTTTTTCATGATTATTAACACTCATTCTTTGTCTTTATTACGGTTAGTATGATCAGCAAACTTTGTCATACAATTTCGCCAGGTCATGAGTATAGTGAAAAAAATCTTTGTCAGAGATTCCTGTGAGGTTTTTTTATGTTGTTTCTTTATTGTAGAAACTAGGTAATAGTGCTTTCTTTTGTTTCTTATAGTTTCATAACTTGCTCTTCTGTCTGAGAACCTTATCTCTTTTGCTGTCACAACTAAATTTCTTTAAGAGCGTTTTGTGAAGGACCTTACTAAAATGCCTTTTGGAAATCCAGAAAAGTGTATCAACTTGGTTAGCATTATTTACATTATTTCAAGAACTCTATTAGATGTTTCTGATTCAACTCTCATGTATTTATCCATGTCTTTACTAGTCCCTCTCCTAAGGTCATTTTTCTCATGAGAGCAGTTTGCATGGCTGCAGTTTTTCAGATTGTGCAAAAAACTCTCTAAAACATCACTTCCACTTTAACCACCTTCCAATCATGAGGCAGTGCTAGGAAGACAGAATYGACTGTGGTCTCTTGCCGAGGGAGCTGAGGAATCTCTGCTCCAGCCTCTAGAGCACCATCTCCCTTCTCCTCTGAACCCTRGTGATTGCAAGGATATTTCTCACCATTTTTTTTCCTGACTCCTCACTGCCTGTGCAGTATTTTCACCCATTCTTCCAGAGGCACCACTTTGTTGTCAGGCTCAGAGGTGTCCATTTCTGCGTCCATTGGAGCTGACTGGGATTGTGCAGCATGGGGCAGCTCTAGTCTCTCCTCACAGAGGTCACCCTGCACTGCCAGCAGACACAGCGCCTAAATTCCCTCTGAGCCACCAGAGGTCCCTGGGAGGGAGATCAGCCAATGTGTTCCACTCAGAAAGAACTTTCTGTGACAGGTGCAACATTAAGAATGTGAAAAAATGCAGAATTTAGTCATGGCCCAAATGAAGATATCCACTGCAAAGAGTTTTTGTTTTCATAACAAAGCTAGTGTTTAAATTCCTTCTGCATTGACTGGAGAGGCAGTTCAGAATCAAATTCACATCAGCTGCCACAGTATTTCCTAAATGAAGGCTGAAGTAAAAACAGTACAGAGAAACACTGAAGAAACAGATATCTCAAATCCTTCTTCTCTCCTTGAGTTAAGTACATGAATGGCAAAAACTCTCTGAAAATTAATTCCTAAACTTTTCCTCTTTAGACACAAAAGAAAGAAGACTAAGATAATGAAAGCCATCTAATTCCTAAGAAGAGATAGATTCCCTCGAGCTCAGGAACTTTGGAGTCTAGAAGTCTCCACACCCCAGGGAAAATGTTTGAATGAATCAACCATCTACAAATGTGAAATTTATGAATCCATCAACTGATGGTGACTCAGAGCTCCAGATATGTCTAGAAGAGTAGAGACAGAGTTATACAGTCTTCCTTCTCCAGTGCTTCTTTACAGCAAGCTTAAGTGTCACCTTGCTCAACTTGTTGACAATTATAAATCACATTTTTGGTGCTCAGTGTATGGAGTGCTTAGTCACACTATTGGTGATTCTGCTCATCTCAGTAYAGTGTTGAAACATCTGGACAGTGATGATTATATGATTCACCAAAGGTCAAAAAAAGTAATGTGACTGTGCTGGRAAGCTGAATATTGTTCCAGTTAGGCTAGCGTTGCCATGACCTAGGTATCCTTCTCACTCTAGCCACAAGACTACAAAAGCAGCTGCARAACTTTATTCAGATGGAAAGAATCAGGAACTCCTGAGGTTTCCAGGCTGCAATCTGGGACTAACTGCTGCAATCATCCATATAAAGACTATGAAGGAAAAGAGACACGGGGGAATAAGATTACCAATGCTAAAACAATTACTTTTATGCATAAAGTAGAAAGCTCTGCGTGAACTGTACAGCTTCTGAGATAAACAGGCGTGTGTGATTGTGTCAGTGTAATTTGGAGAGAGSTGGGACAAGTGAAGCAGAAGTTTTTGTCCCCCAAGGAACTGTTCCTGATGCCCACATCAACAGAAGCATCCACGCTACACAGTGCCACGTAGTCTGACCCATCAAAAGAATAATTTAATCTCCAGAACTTTCAAATTCTTGTCTCTCTGAGCCACTTAGGTTCAATTCTTTTAATTAACATTTAAATGAGATTACAATTCCCTGTTTGCAGTTTCAAAGGTCACTAGGACTTTACAGCATTAGGCAATGTCCCTTTTGTATCCAAGGTTTTAAGAAAACTTCTCACACCCAGGCATTTTATACTTTCTCAGCACTGTTGATCTGGATTTATTTTGCTGCTTCCTCTTTAACTGCTGATTGTTCCTGGGCTTTATAAGTAACACAGACAGAAAAATTTGCATGGTCCAGATTTTCCCYAAAGTTAAACAAATAGAAACCCCATTGTCAAAATTAATTCCCACATAGTATAAAGCAAAGCTCAGAACTGCTCCTGTTAAATACTCTGCTCTTTATTGCTTTTCTCATTTGTCACAGATTGTTTATCTTCTCCCATTCCCATCTTTTTATTAAATTATTAATATTTTCTGTGTACTCATTTACCTGTTCCTTCATCCTCTGAAAGACCTGAGTATACACAGTGCAGGAACATTTCTCACAAGATAYATATAAGCTTGAGCTGTATGATATAAGTCAGCATACAAGTGACTGGTACAGGTGATAAGTGACTTAATTACAGCTGAATTTTGGTTGACTTTAACAAAATAAATCAAGACGAGTTTGTATTGAGTTTGCATGGCCAGGTTTTGGTAGCAGAGGACAACAGGGGTGGCTTTTCTGGGAAGCTGACAGAAGCTTTTCCCATGTCCAGCAGAGCCAATAGCAGCTCACTCCAAGATGGACCTGCCCCTGGCCAAGGCTGAGCCCACCAATGATGGTGATAATGCATTTAAAAAGGAGGGGAAAACCCCCTGCAACTGCAGCCAGAGAAAGGAGTGATAATGTGGGAGAAAAACAGCTCTGAGGACACCAAGCCAGTGAAGA
The DNA here is from genome assembly GCF_030028575.1 of Malurus melanocephalus. NCBI lineage: Eukaryota > Metazoa > Chordata > Aves > Passeriformes > Maluridae > Malurus > Malurus melanocephalus. The sequence continues at coordinate 748,531 of NW_026623373.1, read as the reverse complement.
AGGGGTTGAAAGTGCTCCAGGTCAGAGCGAAGGTTCCCCTGCAGCCCCTGGTGCAGCCCTCGGTGAAGCAGCCGTGCCCCTGCAGCCCAGAGAGGTTCACAATGAAGCAGAGATCACTCTGCAGCTTGTGCAGGACTCCAAGCAGGYAGATRTACYTGAAAGAGGCTGTGATCCCAYGGGAAGCCTGCRCAGGAKCAGGCACCTGGCAGGACCTGYGGCCCCATGGACCTTCACTCTGCAGGGGTTTGGAGCAGTTCAGGCAGGGCTGTGACTCCATGGGGCACTCAAGCTGGAACAGCCTGTTCCTGTGGGACTGTACCCTGTGAAAAAGACCCACAAAGGATCAGTTCATGATCTGCAGCTGTGGGAAGGACTCACTGTGCAGAAGTTTGTGGAGGACAGTCTCCAATGGGAGACTCAGGTTTGGCTGTTGCCTGGGCAGTGTCCAGTGCAGTACAAAACTGTAGGGAAGTCAGGTATGCAAGTTCATGTCATCTGTTTAACCACAGAGAGGCCTGCATTGAGATTCCTTTCAATTATTTTTATAATTTTTTTTGCTTTGTACTGTGATTCCTGACAGTGCTGCCATACCCCATTTCATTTCATTGTGTGTCTGAGTGTTGCTGTATCCAGCATTTGTTCCATTGTCTGCATCTCTGTTCTCCYGGCTGAGGGGTGAAAAGGATAAAATTGATTTAACTTACGTGTCTTCTGAAGAGAAAGAGTCTTAAATTGGCTCCTAAATGTAAATGCCTGTTCAATGGATAGAGGAACCAACTTCCCGAGGCCCCCAGCTAAGGTACAGATCTATTATATTCAGGTAGAGCTTTAATGTGGTTACTTTAGGCACAGGTTAGGAGCTACAAGTTGGCAATTATTTCCTTTGCTAGACTTTTAAGGGGCATTTAAGTTTCTGATCCCAAACTGTTTTTCTGATAGACTAAGTTGACCTTGGAGAATGTCAAACTTTACCTCTAAGTTTGCTACAGTTCTGAATCTAGAGTGTCTGACTASTTCTCAATTATACCTAAACAAGACTCACAAACTTCACAATTCTTCTAACTGAACTGAACTTCTCATGAACTGTGAGGCACTATTTTTTTTTTTTAAATTGAAGTATTTTCAGAACATGCCTTATGCCTGAAATTCTTCTACCTGCTGGGATCATATGGAAGGGATGATGCTATTTTACCCTGTATGCTGTTGTGATTCCTGGAATAACTGCCTCCCAAAAGAAAACACAGGTTTTACATCTAAAAGACCTAACTAGTGCACTCCAAGAGAAAATCTGCAAGGCACATGCAGTTCAGACTGCCATGGAAACCAGACCTGGGAGAGATTTGAGAACAAAGTTATTTGACACTGTGACAGTATTTCGATACTCCATATCTTTCTTGTAAAACTAGTCCTTGAGAGATAATATAGTATTTCATTACAAAAGAACAGCATGAATAGAAAAACTCTTCAKGATCTTTTCAAACTGAATCTATTACTTTAATCACAGTATGATCAAAGGCATGCAGTGGGAAAGCTGGCCAGTGTGACAGAATAACAACTTCCTGGTGTAGAAACAAGGGGGGTGCAGCCACATTTGTGATTTTTCATAGTGAGAATGTTTGACTGATGCTGAAAATCAAAGCAAGAATTATCTATGAACCACAACACAAAAGCACTGCACAGTAAATTACTCATCTGGCAATTAGRCAGCAAGTGAGCAAGCCATGGATAACAAGAATGCCTCTACATGTCACTTCAGGGTAAGGTTTTAAATAGAAGAATCCTGGAGAAGTGAAGAAAGATAATCAATATGGTTATTAATGACAGTAATTTCACACAAACATCTGGGAAATTAAGCATGCTCTTTAGGAGTTGTTTCTTGCAGTCACTTGTAAACCAATGAATGAGTTGCAAACCAAACTTCATGTCAATATATTGAGTGCTGTGGTAGCAATCATATTTATTTAAACCTGGAAACTTTTCAGAAATAAAATATAAAAATATCTTAAAAATATTTTTCAAATACTTTTTGTTGTTTTGTTGCATGCGGGTTTACAGCTAACTAGTTGGGTTCTCCTGAGTCTGAATATCCCAGATTTAAAATATAAAAATAAATTATTAACTTATGGGGGAAAAAGGCACTTAAGTGAAAAAGTCTGTATGTTGCATTTCATATGACACATACTGAAGGAAGAGAATAAGGTTTTGTCAAATCTTGGGAAAACTCTCTTGAACTCTGAGTGTTTGTGCAGATGCTCATAATACACTTCCCTTTAGGTTGAAAATGACTTGAATGAACATGGGCTAGGCATTGATTGGGGTTTGGCCAGACATTGATTAGGGTTTAGCTTTTTAYGCTAGTGAAACATCGATCAAATAGGCACCCAAAATTTGCATATCCTACAGCAAAAATCTCCTTACCAATGTATTGCCAATACACCAAGAGAAAAGGCAGTTTGACTCAAGTGTATTGTGGGTTTTAGGACTGAATAATATTCATTAAAGTACAATTCTTATAACCCATAGTAAGTGCCCAGAGTTTTCCCACTTGGCTCAGTAAGTGCTCCATAAAATATCAATTTATTTCATTTTTAGTTTATGTGAGTGGAAAATGAGCATGTTCTATGCCATTGCATGCTGTTTTGACCTGAAGAAAGTAATATATAATATATTCATAAGTTTAAATTCCATTGAGAGCTATTGATATCCAAATGTTTAGTTGTGCTCACAATTTTTAATAATTCAAAGAAGCAATAAGAAAGTGGTTGACAAGCAGTAATTACAAGTATCTATCTGTTATTCATAATCATTTTTGTCTAATTAGTTAACTTAGTAATTATTTCTTGATTGGAAAGCTTTCTGAAGAATACCTGGAAGCTAAATCTTGAATTTGGGCCCAAACATTAAAACAAAAATCTAATTATCTACGACATAATTGTATGGTAATGGATCTGAAAAAACAGCACCAAATTTCTCATGTGTTAACTGTGATTGCTGATGTTTACTAATCAGTTCTCTGCCTGTAGCATCACCTTTACTTATGAAGTGAATGGCATTAAGAAGACATGAATCCGCTTGGAAGTTGTTTTAATTSAAGTCTTTCAGAAACAATGTACTTCCATGTATTTAAGGATGATAACACAGAGATGCTCCCCGAACCATTCCATTCAGAAATGGTATTTTTCCAGTCAGTCATCTGTAGGTAAGGCCCAGCCAGGGACCTTTTCCCCTCTCATGTCTGAGGAAGACAATCAGTGAATTCTGTTTTACACATGCACCTCTGATTTAGGATGGAAAARGGCAAAGCTTTGGTAGTATAGGTGTGTGATGAGTTTGGCCTCAGGTCCTGGATCAGCTTACAAGTACTTCTTTCTGTCTTGCAAGGACACTGAAACAATAACATCTTTATGTTTTTATTCAAATAGACTGAATTTGTTCCTGGTTTTCTATGCCTACACATATGCATGGGTGTAAAAAACTTAAAATGTTTTACAGCTGCTTGTTGACATAGGAGGAATACGGATCTTTGCAAAACTGAACTGGATTGCTAAAGTTTTACAGAACTTTCCTTGGCTCTTAGTCTTCTGGTCTTCTATTGTGATTTGATTTACAAATAATTTTTTTGGTTGTGTTTACTCTTTGCCTGTTTTTTAATTTTGATCATTAGAGTCACCTTTTCTTTACATTAAATTTTTCATGGTTTTTGTACCATGTACCATTCATATACATCAAAGGAGGGCATTGAGCCACCTGTTCACCATTTTTGTAATGGCTGTGACAACAATCTCTCAGACATTACAGATGTAGGTTCACTGCCACTTACTCCACCTCTTTTCCAATACAAATTAGTTATTCCTACTCTATCTTGATTAGAAAAAAATAACTAATGCTTCCTTCACCTTGCTCATATTCAGATATATCCATAATATCTCTATACATTGTTATTAYCTGTTATTATATGCAGGCATTGCTATTCTGAGGCTAAATTTGGCTTTAATGCTATACAGTATATGAACAAAAGCAGCTACACATCTTACAGCAATATATAKCAATTAAACCACAATGCCTTTAGGAAAATTTTTTTTCTGTTCTCTTGTTTATTGACAGATTTTTTTTTTTAATTACAACACAATGAAACGATGGTAAGTACATAAGATGCAATAGTATAAAAAGCCATTTTAACCCTTCCCTTGGTTAAGACACTTACAGCAGACAAGAACTGCCCCACCCCAATTCCCCCCTTCTCAAATGAAAACAAAAAATAAATATAAATTAATAAATATAAAACAAATCACTGCACAGCCCTTAACTCTTTGATTGCCATGGCAAGAACCATAACGATGATTCCAGCGTGTGACGTTCGGTGGTTAAAGGTTGCCGCAGCAGTCAAAGGGTTATAGCATTGTAAACATAAGTACTTTGTTGAAAATGTTCAGTCATGTTAATGGTCTACAGCAATGAGATTATTATCATGACCCCTTGACCTTTAATGACACAACAGTATAAAGAGTTAAAGAGATTAGCTTGGTGAGCTGTTACATAGATTAATTAACCCATCTAGTTTAACAATGCACTATGAGGTTTTGATTTACTAACAAAAGACAACTCGTGTATAATAAAACACTGTTCAATGCATTGATCAATAAAATCAATGAAAAAAATCAGTCTAAGCACCACAAAATTTTGCCTGATTATATCTGACAGTCATAATACACTTTAGCACCATTTAGTCAGCCTTGCATTTGCACACAAACAAGCTTTGTGTTTGTCAGTAGAAGCTACCTGAAGGAATAACATATGTCAGTTATAAAAAGGTTACTGTATAGAATGCTGTGTGAGCCAATAAAATAAAATAAAATAAAATAACAATAATAAAATGAAATTCAGTTGCAGAAAGCAAATAAATGCTCCAGTTATTTTGACACTAACATACATCCTAATAAGCGGAACACGGGCATGAAATGAATATGAAGCTACGCACAGAAAAGGGAATAAAAATGAGAAATTTGTCTCACACAGAGAAATCTTCACATCCATATTCTGACTTATTTGTCAGGCTTTTAAAGTTAAATTAACAACTTTTGGGTGGTGGAAGATGTAGAGCTTGAAGAGTTGATGTTTAACAATGTGTGAGTTTTATGGTCATGTTATGCATAAAACCACTTTCAAAGATATCCTATCAACTGCACAAACACCCTTGTCTCTGCATGAAAGGTTGATTTCCTCTTTCTCAGACATGGAGGATAAATAAGCAAATCACTGCGTGGGCAGAGCCACAACTGTARTAGCTTCTAGCTAACATATTGGAACCAGAAAAATTTCTATTGGAATTACAGGGATGAAGAAATCTCAACAAGAAGGAAAATGGAATCAGCTGCTAAAATAACACCCAAGAAGCAGAACTAAGAARGAAATCAAGTTCTGATAGATACAAGAATGGAGGACCTGGAGAGAAAGCAAGGTGTATGTTATTCTTAAAGAGAAACAAGGATGTGTATGAGGCTTGGAAAACAATTTACCCTTCCTGTATACATCCATATTAAACTCTAGTTGACTACAGACTGACAAAAGAGCTGCACATGCTTTAACTGCTGACACCACCACAGGACTGGCAAGGAGAAGACATTGCATCTCTCAAACTGTTTCTGATCATACAGGAACACCTATAACACAAAGTAAACCTCAGAAGTCAAACACCTGCACCTTTCTCTGCAATCAGTGACTGAGCTGGCAAACAAATTCGAGACAGCAGTAGCAGATAGCAGAGAGACCTCTTTATAAATATGTTATTTGTGACACCTAAAAATTAGGATCAATCAAAAAGAAGTGCATAATAGCAAAGCATTCTGCCATGCAACAGGGCTAGCCTATTATGCTAGAGCAGTAAAGTAATGGTAATTGATGTATGTGTGAACTGACTTGTAGAGGAAGAAGCCCAGCAATAAAATTCTTGTCTGAATATCCATGACACAGATTTTAGGCATCAGAATGCAAAGGAGAAACAGAAAAGATTAAAGATGAGAACTGGAACCACTGGAAATAACACAGACTGTTGAARTGCAGTTTTCTAGTGTGCTCCCTTTCAGAGATGTGATAAGCCATGCATGCAAATGGAATGCAATGGCTGGCATCACAAATGGTTGGTCTCTGCTGTTACACTAATGCACACCTCACAAGTCAAGTAGTTCCAAGAAGCAAAGAATCCATAATAATCAGTTCTGGCTGTAGCATGCCTTTTTCCTAAAGGACTAAAGGATGGCAATGTCAACGGATGGCAAGAGCTTCAATAGTCTGATGTGAGTTAGAGCTCAGTGTTGGGGTACTGGACAATGAACAAGATTCAGTGAAAAGATGTATCAAGTTCTTCAAAAATTTGCACAAGATTTGAGAAGGTACTACCTCTTCTTTGTAGACATAATAACATAAAAAGCTGCATTTCTTGGTGACAAACTAAAAAGTTGTGTATGATTGAGATAGACAACAAAAATGTTTTTTTACTTGCTTCTTTGTATAATGAACAGCTCATTTCCCACTTGTCTACCAAGAAAATATAAAACTAAATATTGCCTTCATTTGTCAGAAAAAATGTCAAGGTGCAGTGAAAAAATGGGGTAGAGGAAAATCAGAAGTTTGACAGAATTTATTAATTTATCTACAGAAATAGATGATCCATCCAATGGCCATAAAAGTATTTCTGTCATATCAAACACTTCAGGACTATCATGGAAATAAAGATACATGGCTGTAATATAGACTAATAGAGGTTAAAGGCTTTGTCCTTCAGTATTTCATTCAGTGGAATTCCTCAAATCATTTTGGATCTAATTTCTGAGAGCAAACGTAAGGACATTTCACTGTGACCAGTTCTTGCACAGAGATTCATGTTGATATTAGTTTGACTAAATCTATCTCAAAAGATTTTGATTGCACCAGATAATATAGTATATATTTGTGTGTATATTTGCAGTATATTTGCAGGTTTATAGCAATTATATTGAGGAACTTTTTGACTGACTGCTGCCTGGTGGGTTATGACTCCAAACACAGAATTCAGTGGACTTTCTGTAGCCTAACAGGTATCTTTGTTGTTAGAAGGCAATAGTACTTTCCAATCTATCACCAACTTCTAGATATTAGATCTTCTCTTTTATTGTTGATTACATGAAATTTCAGTGGTGTTAGTGGTCCTTGTCTTCATCTCTTTCTGACAAATCGGTATTGCACTTGCACTTATAAGCCAGAATGCTCATTTTCTACATTCTTTTGGAAATCAAAAATGGAAATTTTCTTATGCTGCTGTGTCTGTCTGCAGGCTTTGGCCAAAAGACCTAGCTGGTTTTCCTGTGGGTCCTAGAAATTGTGGAAAGAAAGTTCACGACTAGTTTAAGTTTCCTCTRAAAAAGACTTCAACAGGGTGTGAATTTAAAATTTTGTCTGTCATCACTGAGAGCTAAGGACTGCTATCAATATGCATTGCTTTGAAAGTGGCAGCTGTCTTGGATGGTGAAAAGGCAGGAACATGAACCTTGATCTATCCTGTAAAATGATTTTCAACYTGACACAGTAAGACAATATCATGTGTGATCCTTCAATTCTGGACGCCTATTCAAGGGTAAATTTGGTTGAGTATAACAATCTCAGTTATTTCCATAAGCTGTGAGTATTGACAGTGGCTATTCTGAAAGCTCTTTTTAATTGTTTTCATTTGCCTGATGATGCATGGGAAGAGTTTGCAGCACTTCAGCATGTGAGGTAAAACACAACCATGTACATACAAGCTGCAGCTATGCCTTGCACGTATGAATTGTGGTTGTCATGATCATTTAAAAGCAGCATTGTAGCTTGCTGGTGATGTCTTCTGAATGCAGGTTATCATGTGTATCATTTCCTAAGTTAAAAAATTCTACTTAAATCCAAGCAGATAAACTGCTGCCAGTTGACTTCAACACACCACTCCCGTAAGATATGAAGGTGATGGGTATATGAGCCCTGGCAATTTTGTGGTAATGGCCAAGCACAGCATACACAATATGTTCTTCTCTTTTAGAACCGTTGTGTGCCCAAATCTGAAGCAGTTCATTTACCTGGAATAGATCAGTTGTAAACYGGTACTTTTGAGCTCTAGTTAATATTATCTAATTTTAAACACTGACAAATATTTATTAGATAAATATTATCTAATTTTAATCACTTTATAATATGGAAAAAAACAATTTTTTCTTCTTTAATTTGCAAAATGATAATAAGAGAACCAAATTTTTCTGTCTTATAAACAAGTTAGCACTGATTACYCACTGACATTAAGTTCTCTTGGCTTCAACAAGGCAGATGAATTTATGCACAGCCATGTAAGCTATGAATGTGTTTGCAAACTGGGTGTTAAATACCAACACATCAGGATGGAAATATGAATTAGAAACATTCTTTTCTGACTCAACACAACCCTTCAAGTGGTGAACCCATAYGGACATCCACTGATTGGCAGAGTTCACTGTTATGTTGCCAGTGTGTATGCAACAAAATACTTCACTAAAAACTCTTCAAACTCCACTGTCATATTGTTAGGGACTAACCAGATACTTTAAGAAGTTATTTTATGTCAGCATTCTGCTACTAATCCTAGTTTTCAGAAAGTCAGTTCTGAGAATGATGGGTGGGTAAATGGTTATCCAAGCACAGAATGAATGTGATTATTCCACAAGATGGMGATTATTCAGTATATATTTTACTGCAAGAGCAAAACAAAAAACAAAAAGGGTATGAAAGGTTATGAATTAAGATATGCTGCTCCAAGACGATTAAGGTTGTAGCTATAAAAAGGACATGATTCAATTTCCTATGGTAGAAATTACTATTAGCTAAACAGAAAACATTGGTTTCTGTGATGGCTATAATGATGGCTATAACTACAATCTGTGGAMAAAGTTGTTCTACAGAAGCAGAAGAAACTAAGCAGTGTGACTGGGAAGCTTCATGCCATCATAAATGGCTGACATGTAATGATTATTGTTTATGAATTTTTACTGTGACAGCAAGTAGCACTATGCTGCATGCGCATCYAAGTATAGAAAATCATCTTTAGCATGCTAGTTTATATCAGCATTTCTTCATTTATGTCTTCTCTGCCTCTAAAATTTATTTCATCTATACTGTTGGTAGACCAGAGCAATAYTTAGGCCATCTCCACAAAATAAATATATTTTATGTATGCCACTCACAGAATGAYGTCTTTCAAAGACATAATGGCCATCTGCAACTCCAAATATTAATTAACTGACAAAAAATTGTAGATGATATGCTGAAACTTATGTATACTGAAAAAGAAGACCCGTTTAWGATGAGTGTGTTTAATGCTGTCTACATCCTTCCTTGAAATACATTTTGATTTTAGGAACAGATGCTTGCTGTGGTCACACACTGATGATTCTTCAAAATATGATCTGATTCTTATTGGGCATTCCTACTTAGATGCATACATATATCAAATAAAGCCACATCATACAAAATCTGTGCGGCCTAGCATTAGAGGCTACCTCAGAAGCATCAAATGGAGCCAATTTGCAGTAAGTGATGGTATGTTTTTTATGCTTACCAAACATTTTCAGCATTGATGGCACTGATGATGTCTGTCAGCCTCTGACATCTCAGATGAAAAGTCACAAGAATGGGTTAGACAGATTTGACTCACACATTACGTATTTTTCATGAGACYAGTGGCAGACAATTCATTGGATTACATGCATATATCAGAGATTAATTTTATGAGCGCATGGTTCATTTACACCTGATTTTGTAACTGACATATGTTTCAATGGTCTTATCCCATGAGAACCACTCTGTCTGCAGTCTGTGTAGTGTGAGCTAAGGAAGAATGCCTAAGATTACCATGCTGCTGTATCACAACTGTACCATTGTATTGAGTAACAGGTTATCTGCTCTTCAGCTTCCAGAAAACATTATTTGATTTACAGCACAGCTGGACACCTAAGTGGCCAGTGACATTTGTTTCCTCAGCCAATAATAATGGTTTCTCTTACGGCTCATGGAGCTGCATTCATCTATTTATACTTCTGGAAACAGAGGTGCCCAGAGACAGTCTTGACAACAACAAAAGGCAAACCGGGAACTATTGTTCTGTGATGGCTGCTTCACATCTCCCACTGCCGTGGTGCTTGGCTTTCTTCACCTCTGCAACAGCTGATAAAACTTAGGCCATTTTGTGAGGAGATATGGGAGCAATCATATCCTTGCTCCTCCACCCAGTCATCTCCTGCTCTTTCCAATGTAGGCTGCTAATGGTACGGTAGCTTGAATTTCTACTTCCTTAAGAGTCCAGTGCTTGGAACATTCACTGTTCAGTTTACTATGTGTGTTTTTAAGGTTTGTCCTAACAATGGTTCAAATGCAAATGCACTTGCAAATGCAAATACAAATGCACTTGCAAATGCAAATACAAATTAAAAAAAAAAAAAAAAATTAATATCGGAATGTAATGCTTCCATTGCTAACAGGCGGACCAACTTCCTAGTCTACTCACTTTTTTTCTAACCAACAAGCTAGAATTAGATCCTATATAATTTGGTACCAAAAGCTACATTTAACTGACATTTAGATTGTAAAGWAAGACCCCCAAAAATGTTGAAAATTCAAAAATTAAGCCTTACACTCTGTTCTTAACCCTCAGTGCTAATGRCACAGGAGTCTTGATCAAGCAACTGGGGATGTGAAGTATGCTTCTAAGAAAAAGTGTAAGTCTGCCCCTTATATTTGAATTTATTAGCTTATGTTATTTTCATTCACAAAATTAGCCTTAAAAAATCTTTTTCTTTAATTATCCCCTCCCTTTTTCCCACTTTGAAACAAGAAAAAGAACAAAAGTTCATAGGAATATATAAAATATGTATTACATTTATTCAGGAGACTTGAAAGGGCTCCTTTGGAGCCATTTGAGTCTCTCCATCCCAGCCTATCCAGTAATTATACAGTTAAATATTTTTAAAATGTATTTTTTGATAAAAATTCATTTTGTCTACAGTCAATAACCTCATTCATAGGTTTAGATATTGAAAGGCCAAAGGAAACACTGCCATAGCCATAAGCTACTCTGGCCTTCTGCATCCTATAGACCATAGTACTCTGAAGATACACAACCTTGCGTAGTCAGCTTGATAGACTGTAGCTCATTAACACAACACATATTCTGTTTTGTATTTTTCCACAGTACAGATCATGACAATAGCAATATGGAAATGTTTATTAAAAAAGTTACGGCACATGGGCAGGAACCCAGATTGCAGAAGTGAAAATATTTTTGCTCTTTCTTAATTCTGATCGTTATAGGCCCGTGTAGAGAAACAACAATTAAAAAAAATTGTCTTAGAACTTTTACTAATTTGAGTTCAAAATTAGATCAGGCAACATCACTAATTTACTCTCAACTTCTATAATTTGAAACTAGCCAGTAGGTATTTGGAAATTACAGAGAACACAAATGTTCCTACACCTTTTACTTAAAGCAAACCTTTATGACTGCATTACAACCTACTGAAAATCTGAGTATGTAACAGAAATGTTGACACAATCTTGCTGTGCATGACATAAACATGCCAATATAATATTTTTTCTCCCTTTCTCTGTATATAGCATATATGCACTTTAAAGTAAAAGAAAATAGATTCAACAATCAACTTATCATGTATTCATGTATCTACGATGTACCATATACCAAGCACTAGAATTATCACACTTACCTTCCTGCATAATTACAGTTAAGTTCTCCAAACACAAATATTTTTGTTACCTTATCAAAGAACAACAGTCAACATGCTCAGCACTTCATTACTGTCAGGGAAACGGTTGCAGAAAAAGCTGCCATGAAAGATATTTCAAAATTGAAATGAAATTTTCAAGTGAATAAAAAAAATGATGAGATGCTGTTCCGACTTAAAAATAATAAAACATAAATTCTCCTATTTTAGAGGAAAAACAAATGCAGAATAAGCAGCGCTTTTAGTATTTTCCTCCAACTATCCAAGGGAAAAAACTGAACAGCAACATCAATCATTGTGTTCTGTTTATAGCAGAACATAAGTTATAGTAGTTTGTTGACAATAAAAATTTCTCAATGGATTAAAATGTGCATGTCTACAAATGTGTGTGTTTGTGTGCTTTTATAAGTATACAAACACACACATCTTAATACATATGACAAACGACATAGAATTTCAAATTTGCCAAATGAGCTGATCTGCAGCAAAAATCCTGTGCAACTAAAGTGTCAATAAATCTATATTTTCAGCAACAACTGACTTGGATTTACTAAATAATGCTATGGGCTGATACTGGTGCGCTTCTAACCTACAGTATGCAGTACTTCTACAAAACATCTCCAAAATGCCATCTGCATTGCATATTTGTTGTAAAACTATATTTTTTTCTAATCCTCATTTTTGTTAACCATACATATGTATACCTGTTTATGCTCTAAGAAATAAGTTTGCAATGCTTTATAGCATGCCACATATGTTTGTAAGTCCTCAAATCAATATAAAATCATGTAATTGAAAAAAAGGCATACTATTTTTCATGCTATGCTCAATATAAATATAAATTCAAGGCAGTCAAGCTATCCATTACCAAAACAATAATAATCATAATATATGTATATATACCTACACCCTCTAAAAAGTGATCCAGTTATGTGGATTAAGAAACCAGTAAGAAATTGGTTGAACGTAGTATAAAAGTCTCATTTTATGTAAAAGCCCATACTGGCCATTTCAAGTATTTTAATACTTTCTTATAACCTTTTCATTAATAACTAGATATTTGTAGAAATAATAATTTTATACTGAAAATTGTATTCAAGATAAATAAAAATTAACTTCTGCTGTAATTMATTTTTAGAGTGTGCATGTATACATAGCAAAATACCTTTCTACAGACCTATCATAAATATTTTAGTCTATGTAATTTCTCCCCTACTAAAACACTTCAATTTTTTTTTTCCTCAAATTTTGGATCATGTCCATCAGGCCTTTCAAGAAATAAAACTCAATTCATTTGCAACACCAGATTCCCTTCAGTTTGTGCCAGTTTGCAAGTTAAAGGTCAAAGACATAGGACAGTACACTTTAAGGAAATTCAGACAGTGAAGCTGTTCACAGAAGACAATGTTTAACTTGGTAATGACAGTCAACAGGTCAATAATCAAGTTCAAGGCAAGCTGTTCATTGTTGCAAAAGCTACTCCCCTCAAATCCTGGCTTTCATAAAAAACCAGGTGTCTGACTTTTGGGGTGCATCATTCTGACCATCTTTAATAAGTTCACAGCCCAGTGACTGTAAAGCCTATCACTGCAAGAAGCAGCTCCTAAAATCAATAAAGAGGTCTGTCAGTTGCTGACTTTTCTCTAGGAAAAAATTATTGATACAAACCTGCTCTGCAGGTCACATGAAAATGACAATACTGCTGTTAGCACAAATTACACAGAATGACAAAATGTTTTGGTGGTCCCTTGGCCCTGTCAGTGATACCATGTTTGACTGAGGGCCAGAAATTTTAACCCTTTGAGAACTATGATGAACATGCAAAGGGGYAACACACCAGAGGATACTCATGCAATATCAGAGTCATCATCTTAGCTTTCCTTTGAAACTGTAACTCTACCTCTGCAGARGCAAAACCAATTGTCATGCAACATAGCTTCAAAAGAGAAGTGCAAGATGCTTAAGATAAGAGGCTAAGCTACAAAATTKTTGCCAGCTCAGAAAAAACTCTTTGTAAGTGGTAGAAATTATTAAAATAAATTTAGTTCTTTTAATGAGAAAGTAGCTGGTAAATAGATTTTGGTTTTTATTCATGTTACAAATAGTTTTCTATCAATAATGCAAATAATTAAAAACCATTTGCATTCACAAGAAATCTGTTTTGAAAAACTGATTTTCTTTTAAAACTTGTATTACCCAAACACAATTCTATAATTTAATGATGACCAAGATTAACATCCACCAGACTCTGAAAACTGGATGCAGTAGTTCTCAAAGGGTTACACCACCAATATAATACCAGTGTCAAGTTTCTCAATAGCATGTCTGTTGTTTTAGTTCATTGAAATTCACTTCAGAGACATACTGCTTTTTACCATGCTTTGGAATGAGTGCTCCTGACAGACCTATAAAAGGCCTGGGGCAGTTGGCTTGGTACAGCTCGGGAAAGATAATGTAGGAAAACCGACCAAAAATCAAACAAACCAATAAAAAGGTTCTGCTTGAATATAGTATTGAGTATGAGTTTAAAACATTGAGGACATAGCCCAGAGCAGCTGTAAAAAACACAAAATGAATGTATTATTAAGGCTGTTACTATATTGCAGATATTTTGGCCCCTTGTTTGTTGGAAAATGGCTGTCCGAACAGTCTGAAGTCCTGCGTGTCATCCGAGTCTCCCACCTGAAAAAACTGGAAGTAGGAGTATAGGACTTTATCCRTAGCAGACAGAAAGCAATCCTCTTTGGAGACAAAGCTGTTTTGGGTCTTCTCACTTTCCTGAAAGTTCCAYTGTTGGTTGTCGTGTTTCTCTAAAAAAATTTACTTTCAGCAAAAAATTTTTCGAAGGGGAACAGGCCTTAAGGGAAAAACGTAGAAACATTGGAGATATTTTTATTCCTCTCGGTTAGTTAATCCTGATAGTTCATAGGGCATTGAGCGTGCAGAGGAAAGGCCTAGAATTGAATGACAAAGAAAGACAAAGGACTGAAGAAACAGCAGATACTGTGTATCATGGAAGCTTCCCAGCTGAGCGAATCGCCACTTGGGTGCAGGACAGGCAACCCCCTGGGTTTCAGAGATCAGCTTTGTTTCAGACTGACAGATGCCCGCTCCTAGCTAGGAAACCGCAGAACAGCTCTTGTGTTGAATCTCAAGTTACCACAAACTCCTGGGAGGGAAAGAAAAGAAAAACCAAAACCCTACATCACACCCACTCTTGCATAGAGCGTTTGCAGTACAGTATGTGGCGGGGTGTTCCTTTCCTTTTGAACTGGAACACAGTGTAAACCAAGACGAGGAGGCACAGGGCCAGGATGCAGGGAATGACGATGGCTATGGCTTTCACAGTGCTGGCTGTGTTGTCCAGTTTGATGACAATATCAACGTCATCTTGAGGGCTGTGCCGGTCTTTATCTCGATCTGTTGGTCCATCACAACCCATAAAATCCTTGAGGATGGATCTGGGATAGCCAGGTTCCACCCTGAGCATCTGGTTGTTGAATTTCCAGTACTCTTTTCCTTTGTAGAAATATGTGAAGCCTAAGGAAGAAAGTTGCAATTATTCGTGGTCAWATCAAATCAAATCAAATCATGYCATCGATACACCATGATGGAAATTACCAATATCAATTTCTTTTGCAATCAAAAAATTCAAAAGACATAAGAAATAGACTTCAGCTATAAGTCTTTCAAAATTTTCTCTACAAATTTTATTTCTTTGCTGTCTCTAGAAAATCT
>NW_026623373.1:683871-733008 GCF_030028575.1 Malurus melanocephalus | reverse complement strand
TTCTTTTGTTGTTCTTTTGTTCAGTAAACTGTGACTTACTTTTATTACTATAAAACAAATAATAAAATAATTCCAGGGAATATGGTCTATGACAAACCAAGGTTTGGCCAATTTGTTAATTCACTGGAAACCCAGGGTCAGAATCYTCAGGGACAGGACTTCACAACCTCTTCAAGATGGGAAGTCTACCAAAACRAATTGCAATGTTATGCTTTGCTATGCTGGCCAGAAATGAGAACTGACCCTCTTTAATCCCACATAACCTATTGCTGTACTTCAGAAGGAAACTGGATGAAATAACAGCATCTTTCACTTGAGAAAACAGGTGCGGCCAGGTTTAAGTTTTCTGTAAAGATCTGATATTTATTCCTTCAGGCATAATCCAATGCTATTATTAAACATSCTTAAATGGAGAAAAAGACTTTACTCTTGCCAAAAATCTATATTTCTTTATTATCCCAGCTGAAAAATGACATTGATCTGGCAAGACACAAACCTTCAGAATCAGTGAACTTCCTCCTACTGTTTCTGAACTGAATGGAAGCAGCTGGATTTTTCCTTTTCTTCACTTTATACATCTCAGCTTATTTCCCACAATACTAAAGGCTACTAAGACAGACTGGACACTATTTGTAGTTAACAAGGCTTCCTGGAAAGGTTGGTAACTGGCTGTCTGGAGATAATATTATTAACCACCTATTCAATCAAGAGTTATTTTCTTTCAGTTCAAAAATTAAAAAAAAACAACAAAACAATTCCAACTTGATAGCATATTTTGCAGCTCAAAATATAAAAACAGTCTTCATCACCTGCTATAACTTTTCAGAAAAACTTGGATATTTCAATATTCTCATACATTAGATATTTTTGTAATTTTAATAGCCTTTCTAGYCAATGAAAAGGGACTATTTTCCTTTCCTTAATCCCCTACAATTTTATTACTTGAAAAAATGCTAGAAAGATCTAATCCAAGGGGGAAAAAAAAAGATATACAAAAAGTACTGAGCTATATCAAAACAGCAGCTAGATTTGTTCAGAAAATGCCTTCTATTCTGAWTGGAATAAAACCTAAAAGAAGACTGGAATTCTTTAAATATGATAAAGTTTTAAAATTTAAGCACATATAAAGTTCCTTCAAACAATGTATAGTTTAATTGAAAAGCATTATCAAATGCGAAATTTCAGTATTTTGAACCATAGTTACCCTATCTTTGCATTTCATATAAGTATTTCAGAAAGTACTGCACATCCTGGCCATGGATGAATATTCCAAGTATGGAAATTTGATATATATCCCTATCAATACTCTAATACCTATATAGAGACCATATACAGATGTGATGTCTCTATCTCTATATTCATACAAATATGCAGAATACATGTGTGTGTACATCAGGGGTACAGGTATGTCAGAATATAGACTTCACTTTGTAGTAATTGATATTATGCAGCGAAAGGTCAAATTAAAACTCTTAAAATCAAAGCAGCAAAGGAATTGCCAGCTGCTAGAGATCCAATACAATTTTTTTTTTTTCAATCAGAGCACATTTTCCACTAGAAAACTCTGAAAATAGTTCAAACTTTTCTGCCATTTCTGCTGAGGCAGGAACCAGGACAATAGTCAGTTACAGCGGAAAGATGTATGTTACCAGCAGAGAAGGACAGTTCTAAGAGACTGAGTAGTTTTACTGCTTCTGCTGACAGAACAAAGGACTTCACACAACTGTTGAATGTGATTCCATTTAATCTGCTAGACATGTTAACTCTGCTTTGGGAGCTGCTCCTTACAATTTTCTAGGTGCTACTCATTGAGAATAGTGAGTGCAATACCTGACCCAAACAGTACCGAAGGACTTAGCAGTCACTACCACGTCAAAGGTACTTCTACAGTAAGTACAAGGCAAAAAAAGATCAGTGGACCAATAAACTAAACTACCYTTTGTCTTCCTTCTACCTAAAAATTGCTCCACCGTCCACTTAAGCAGATTTTCTAGCTGGAAAGTTAAATTTTCTRTACTGCTCTCAAGGCAGAAAGAAAGATTTCTCCAATTTGGAGAACTCTGTGTGATCTCAGATTCTGTGTAGCAAAAGAAAAGAAATTTCTTCTCCACCTCCTCATAAGATTTTCTACCACAGTGTTAGAAAACAAATCACAACATGGGAAAGTTGTGAGASGAGAGTTTCAAAGATGTTACCTGTACCTTGTCAAGCTTTTAGGATATTAAGTCAGGACACTGACTAGCACAGGCAATTGGTTTTTCTCATCCTTCCCAAGACTCAATGCAAGATCACCCAAAATTTTTGTCATCACTGAAGTAAACCCCTTCATGATCAGTTATTGTAGGTGTTAATTTGCATACTTTGGACAATAGAAAGATGAAAGAAAGGAAAATTGCTTTAAAATTAAGTGCATTTAAAGACATGCTTTCTGACATTCCCTTATRAAGGTTTATAGCAAAAGTTCTTTATCAACTCTGCTTCTGTCCAAAGAAATAAAATGTTTCAGGCAGAATGAAATGAACTTCTTTCCAGCTAAGCTGTGATATTTCTTATTTCACTTTTGTTTCTTTCTCTCCTCACACAAACAACAGCAAAGTTATGAACTGTTTCACAGGACTTCTATTTCCTTGGTTTCAGGGAAAATGTCTTAGTGGTCTTTTTGGAAACTTTATGATGTCATTTTCAGTCCCTTTTTCTGCCCTGGGGCCCTCATAGGCTTTCTGAGATGCTCAAGAATTCCCCCTTTTCTTTCACCTCCTCCACAATCTCGTGTCACATTTTACTGACCTCCTCATCCAAAGAGTCCGSCAGACTATCAAAACCACTGGGGTTAGAAAGGGAAGTGGCTTTTATGTAACCAAAATCTTTCCTGCCTTAGGAGTGCATGCTTTGCCTCTGCAGTGCTTTCAGACTCGCTGGTCTGGGTGTTACAGCAAGATAGTTTTCATTTTTAATGGGAGGCATGCGTACCTGAGCTCACTACAGAATATATATATACAGATGTAAATAGGTGATAGATACACAGATATATCTATACATACATGTATATATAATCCTTTTGAATGTGTTTACAAAGCACTTACAAAGTAATTAAAGGGTGAGGTTAAATCCATCATATTTTTCTGTACATTCATAATGTTTGTGACTATTACCACATATACATATATTTACATTTATTAATTACTGAGTGTGATATATGCAGGATATCATCTTGGCTGACCTACTTTCCAGTTAAAAGCAACACAAAAAAATCCAATCTAGCCAAAAGGCCAAAATACAGACAGGGTKTCTTCTTCTGGATAAGATAGACACAAAGCAAGGAAGCAATTAAACATATTTCTAAAAAAAGAAACCCCAAACATTTCCATGGTAAACTACTTAATCAAGTTAGAGGATGGAATAGGAGACTAAAATGTTTCATAAAAGGAAAGAAATCTTTTTATTTTCTTATTAAAAGGAAATTAAAATAATATGGCAATAGATATGTGTCTATGAGGCAAACAGAATAAACTCAGAACCTAGTAATAAATAAATCATATGTGCCATACAACAATTGCCCATCATTGATAGGAGACAACAGATGCATATTTTCACTCCCATCAAAAGGATCCAAGAACTCTGTGCAACTGAGGGCTCTSTTGGCAGCCAGCCACCATCCTCTGAATTCTAGCACTGACTTCTCCTAAGATGGAGGAGATTTTGGCTGCTCTCATTCATTTTGAGGTGTGTCCAGCTGAGATTCCAGGGTCTAGGTCTGTGATGATGCATCTTGACAAAGGTAATAACACATCATACTAAAATCCCAGTTATCTGCATTCTACATCATGGACTTAAGACATCTTTGATTTACATAAATTCATTGGGATAGTTCTGCTTAGATAAAGATTTTGCTTCCCTTTCCTAGCTTTTGAGAATGAAAGCAATACTTTCTAAGCTGTTTAAACAGCCAATACCTTGAAAATTCAATAGAGATACACAGTGTTTATGAAGCTTGTTTTAAGTGGTACTATAATTCAGCATAAAACAAAAATAAAATGAATTTACACAGAAGAAAAAAAGAAAYAAATGAAAGGTTTATAATACTAAATTTGAAAGCTTTTTCATTCCTGGGTTAAACAGTACATGCAAATAAATAGCCAYTTTTATTAAAGCCTGCTCTATAGCAGGAAATAACCCATTCAGATATCAAGAATTCCTTCACTACTTCACCTGAAGAGTCAATCATCCCTCTACACTCTATCTTACAAAAAGTGTGTAAGCAAATCACTAAACCAATTTTGCATACCATTTTCTTTGTGGACAAAGGCTCCCTGAGGAGATTCTGGGATACCTTTCCAAATTGTGATTGGTTTGGGATAGCCAGGGTCCATAGATCTCATTTCTTCACTGTACCTCCAGTACCTGAAATGTTTTTAAAGGAAAAAAAAAAAAGCACATTTGTAAGATAACAGACAAGCAATTTTATATTTTCCCTTTCCAACACTTGTTACTTCTATTAGCCACAAATGGGAATACTGGACTTCTTCTCTTTGAACATACTACCAGATTACAAATAAATCTATTTGCTGTTTCATGTAAGTAGAGAGAAGATACAAGATTTTTGTACTTCAACAACTAAACCAGCATGCATCTCACCTATAATCACCACATTTCTGATGCCTTTGCAGTGACACAGAGAGATGCAACATATGCAAAAAAAAAGGTTTAGATAATATTTTAATAATGAACGTGACAGTAGATTCAAAAGACCTCCATCAATCTAAATTTAACTCCTTATATGTATGCATTACAGTAGCTTTTAATTTCATTATCACTAACTAGATATAGCATATTATAAAATCCAACCTGCTTTTGTGCCTTTTTGCCAGCCAGCTCTTCTCAAACTTAAAATACTTCAGCATGCAATTCTAGCAATCCTGAACATCTGAGAAGTATCTACATTTGTGATTTATTTATACTTACAGATGATACTGATAATTTCTTTTTCCTTATACTGCTGGTTAAATTGCTATGCATATCTTATAAGTTGGTTCCACGAATACTTCATGTCTAATATCCTCCAYGTATCCAAATATATGGGTGGGTCATTTCATATTTTGATTGACTCCACTAATTTAGAGCACAGTTTTATCACTATCACTGATAACCTGGTTACTGCTAAAAACTTGACCCTTTTTCTCATTTGAATTCATTTGAATTCAGTTTTTAGAAGTACTTGTTATTATCATTCCTCATATATTAAAAAATCATTAAGTGGATGATAATTTTTCCCCATGAAGGTACTTAGGCACTCTAATTGATTCACATTTTAATCTTTTTTTTTTAAGAATACAGTGGTCTAAATTCCTCAGTATTTCTCCCTGTGGGGCATTTCTCTGGCTTTAAAYTTTCAATGAAATTAAAGGATGGCAGATTTCAAGTGGGTKAAGAGTGGGTAAGCTAGATTAAAAWGACATTTCTATTTATTCTTTTCTTTCTTATGCTTAAATTATTTTTATAGCCCAAATTTTTAATCTAGTCACATATRCATCAGCTACCAGACAACAAAATAATGTTCTTTATCTGGATATGTAACATCTTTGAGAGTTTACATGCAGAAATAACATGTAGARCTAGTAAACAAAGCTCTGACATTAATACTATTGATACCAGTTCTTCCTCATCATTTAACTCTAAGTTTCTTGGTCCTTAGTTTGCATTTTTTTTCAACAAATATATTTTCTTTTTTTTCTATCCCCCTATTCCAGATCTCTATTTCCTTTCTATAATTTCCTCTCATTTTCCTTTTCCTCTTCCAATCTTTTCACCTTTTTGAGCTCCTTCTTTTAATAACCTCCTGGTTTTCCACTAGCCCTAAATGACTTTCAAAAATATACTTTGTCATTAAAAGTCTTTGAGGACATTCTCAGTGCACACTCAGAAATCACAAAACTGCTGGCTTTTCATCATTGATTAGAAATCCAGTTAGGGAAGGACTGATCATGAACTACCTCAACAATCTGTGCTGGAATAATGAGCATGTCTACACAGTAAGGAAAAATCTACTCTTGATTCCTCTTGGCATGCCAAATGTTCACCAGCAAACTCTCCAATGATAATTTGAGCTCTACAAACTATATAAATATGATACTCTATCTGAAAGACTGATAAAGTAACAGAGGGGAAAAAATAATGAAAACCCACTTCATAGCTTTAGAAAAAGGAAATTTGGAAAATATGTTCTATATCTAAGCCTATTTACTTAATGAGCCATTGGATGACCAAGTCCCTTATGAAGACAAAATACTCATTCAAACTCTAAAGTGCATAAAAGCAATAGGACCAGACAGGAACATAAGGCCATGTGTCAAGAAAAGCAGCAAACCTATTATCTTCTAGTCCTCCACTACTCAGTTCTGGTAGGAGAGGGATGACAGAAGGATTACTGTTTTCTGTAGTCAGCTTTGTCCCTTTTTTGGGTTTCATAAAAATATTTGGAAGAATTATCTTACTGTTGAAATAGAGAATGTCAAATATCAACAAWAATGTTCCATACATGAGCTGCTTTAGACATATGACTGTTTACTAGTTTGACTTTTAAATCTTCCTACTGGTTTGATATATGGGATTTTTTTGATTGCTTTTTTGTTTGTTTGGTAATTTTTATTATTATTTTTTATTTTATAGCAAATACTTGACTATAAAAGCAGTGCACACAGAGAAACTTACAGTTAGAAAGGTTTATTCCCACTGATGGTCAACATCCTGCAATWGCCCAATTATCTCTGCAAGGCTCACATTCAATCTTTTTCTAACATACTGTATCACATTTATATCCTGCTGAGTTTCATTGTGCTTGTTAGCTTTAAGTACCAACTTTTCTGCCAGCACATGTTTTCTCTGCTAGTTCTTTTTGTCTTCTGTTATTACCAATTGTGTTTTAGGAAAATCCTGACTATAAGTAACTGCCTATGAATGGAAATATAAAAAAGGACGCTGCTGAATAAAGCCTAAAGGAAGTACAAGCCACAAAAGATTCCTACTGTACATCCTTTTATAATTTGCATGTGGAGGTGGAAAATTATTACCTGAAAATTAATTTGATTTTTTTTAAAAAATYGACTCAACCATAGGAAGCAAATTATTTAGGCAATTTTCTACTCACTATGAAAACTGATTGCTTGAAATGATACTTAGTTTTGAAATATTGTCAAAATTTTACTTAGTTATCTACTTCCCTTGCCATGAGTACTGGAGAACTATTTTTTTTTTAWATAATAAAATAAACTGTAAAATAAAATTTGTTGCAGCAATCTGTAGTGCAATTTTACAGTACTGCTAAAAAATTACCAACTGTAGTGTGCTAAACATATTCTATGATGTGCATTAAATTAATTTCTTAAGTGATCCATGAATACTACTAGTGTCTGAGAACACCAAGTACCACACAGGAACAAAAGCAGCCATACTTTTCATAATACCAATAGAAATATTACAGTTATTAATAAAGAATAATTTGTCTCTGAGCACACAAAATTTGCACAGTGATACATCAATCAACAAACAGTATCATACTGAAAACATGTAAAATCCATCATTCAGACAACTTGCAGGATTTTAAAAATTAATGAATTCCCTTGACAATGCTGTAAAGCAGACAAATATTCTTTTCCTTTTTTTATTGATAGGGATATAAAGATATAAACAATAAGTGACTAGTAGAAGCATTTCAGGAATGGAAAAACCCTTGGATTTTACTTTTTTTGGGTCTATTTGGGTTTTTTTTTGTTTGTTTTCGGTTTTGTTTTGCTTTGTTGCTTTGTTTTGTTGCTTTGTTGTTTTTTTATTTTTAATCATAAATATATATCTCTATAAGATTTATTTAGAAGTAATTCCACAAAAATGCTCAAATTCTTCTTGAGCTCCTAGGTTTAGCTGTTATTCCCTTTATTACCTCATTATCAAATAGYAGCAAAGAAGTCATTTTCACTGACCTTAAAGACTTTGGATCATGCCTTGCCTGCTTAAGTGCTGGGGTTTAGAAATGTGGATAAAAAGAAAAAGGTAAGAGTGTACATAAACACATCACTTTGAATATTGAAGTTTAAATTTGCCGCAACTGCTACTCTCCTGTTGACTTCTAAAATGTAACTTTCCTACTGGATATACATATATCCATTCCAGGATATTAAAAAATACTTAATTTAGGTTATATGACATAGGAAATAGAACAGCTATCTATGCAGGAGGAGTTAATTTAATCAGCAGAATACAACTGTTTAAGTGTCTTGACTTTTTCCTTTGAGAAAAAGATGAAAAGGTTAACATGTTTAGCTGACACCCATTGAATAGTTCACTTGTAGAAATCCTATACCAACCTATCTCCTTTGAAGAAGTAGGTTTTTCCAACATCTTCCCACCAAATTGCTGAATCAATGCCATGGGAAGGAATTCCACTTCCAAGTGTTATCAAATCATGAGGATAACCAGGCTGAAGAGTAGTGTCCTTGAAAACCCAGAACTTGTTACCTGCACAAAAGAATAAATATACACGTGCATATATGTGTGTTAGTCACCAGTACTCCCAGCATTAATACCAATACATWCTTAAGAAATAAGAAAGACTCCCAAAGGTCTGTAGTAGTGGTTCTTCCAAATACAATGAAATGAAAAAATGTTCTATCACTGCAGATCATACAAAATTAARTATGCCTTATGGATATCTTGCATTTATAAAGCACCTCTCCTCCAGTAAGTCCACAGAATATTTCGATATCACCTATGTAGTGATCAAAACTAGAATGAAAATTAAATAATCTTAAGAGGCTGAGTGGTTGATAATGTAATACACTTACTGAAAAACTACACAACAGTTTTGTTTCAGGACAAAAGAGTGAGTTTTATAAGAAAATAAGGTAAGAAAACATATAAATAACAAATAGCAATTACTATCTTCATAGAGACCATATACTTTTATTACTCTGTACTTCTCCTCTAGAAGGTAAATTACTTATGAAGGATGTACGATTGTTTCAGAAATAACTGTAGAATGTAATTTTTGACTTTTTTTTTTTTTTTTAGTGTGGCCTAAAGACAGGAAATAAGAATCTGAAGTCCCAAGGTGAAAACGTTTTGTCTGAAATTAATGGGGATTGCCAGTGGCAGTAATACTTAAGCTTTGGCTTTAGGTGACAAATCATTCAAAACCACCCAACTGAGTTATTTCATGATGAAAACACAATGTAGGTGTATGACTCCAGTTGATGTTCGCACAATGTCTGCACAAATCTCAGATTACCCAGGTTCTCAGGTTACTGTCCTAAATATGAATTACAGTCTAAGAAAATGCTCTGTGGCTGAAACCCCGGCTGCTGGTGGGGTAATGCAGTTACTGGGTAAATATCTGGCATACATAGGGATCCATGCTATGGAAATAGCAGCTGCAGCAGTGTTTTACAGTACAGATGCCCTGTGCACCTGTTTGTGGAAAGGATGATGCTTCCTGTGCTCTCTCTTCCAGCTAGACAGTTTATCTCACCAGTCCACAACTACAGTTTCCAAGTTTTAGTTTTATCTCTAGTTTCCTGGACAAGCTCCTCTTCACTGTGAATACATCCATGATTATGTCACCTACTTCACCATCTCATATTTAGCCTATAGTACAGTATTTTCCCCAATAATTTTGTTGTCCTTGTAGGGACTCCTCAATATACTGTGCCACCTGTCTTATTCTTGCAACTATCTTCTCCTTTTTACATTTCCACTTTTTACTAATTCTCCAAAACACACGCCTCATCTGTGTCTTTTCAGTAGAGACTTCTCTTTCAAACAAAGASAGCTTTGGCTGAAAAAAAAGGAATAAAAATCCCCCAATGATCCCTAGAAACAGGGAAGGGTGAGAATAATTTGCATTTATGTATTTATCTGAAGAGCTTGCTTTGATGTCTGTCCTTTCTTTGCATTATGTCACCTAGACCACAGGGACATTCTCAAGCAAGACTATAGTCTCCATTGTGTAAGAACCAATTATTTTCTCTTCAAAGMACTACTGTTCTCTTTGTTTGCAAAAAGCAAAGTTTTAGTAATACTTACACTGAAGGAGAACATACCCTTTGACATCACATGGACCCTCCTGAGCTAAACCACAAAGAAGTCTAGACAGGATCCATCAACATAGATATTGATGGCCTTATTGGATGCTTCACTTTGGGCTATCCATTGTTCTGCATGAGAATGATATTTAAAATATRAGGGGAAAAGTTTGAAAACTTATTTGGCTCAAACACATTAGGAAAGAGGACGTAGGAGATAAAATCATGGCTGTTCACATTAGTCTTTGTACTTACCTTCAAGGCTATTACAAAGCTGTTACATAGATTTAGGAGGTTAAGGTACCGTGTTGTATAAATATTTAATAAGGAAATGTAATATTACCCCAAAGACCTACGATCAGGTGTATGCCAGAATCATCAAGAGGGAAAATCCAGAGAGCTGTTTTGCAGTTGGTTTTATATTTTAGCTATCCCTCAGTGGTATTAAATGTTTGTTTAAAGGAAGGTGTTTTTTAATCTCCCTGTTTGTACTGTGGTGATTTAAASCATGTTTTCATTTTATCAGAGTTTTAATTAGGAGAGGGGGTATAGTTTCTACCTCTCCCATGCTGGGTTTCCAGAGTTAATTTTTTATCAGCTTCTTTACAGMTGCTTGTCACCCACTTCCAAGCACAGACACTACTGTTTGCTCAACAGCTCCATCTTCTCTCCCCTGCCAGTTGAAGGAAAAAAGGACTCAAAGAGTGAGTATGCACAGAACCATTTGAAGTACTGAAAATAAAAGAGACACAGAGATCTTTGAAGACCAGTCATGGAAAGATGAGTTCTCTGTTGACCTGGGATTAAGGTMGTTGCTAACCTGAGATTTACCTTTACTGAGATGCCGTATAAAAATTCACTTATAGGGTTTGACAATGACAGAGGTGAGCATTTCAATCATTCTCTGTTCCTCCTCCCATGTGGTTTATCTTTTGCCAATTCACATGACTGGACACAGAAGGCTTCAGATGTTAATGGCAGTTTCAAAGGCAATGATAAGAGAAGTCATGCTTTTTGGACCTTACTAGCTGGTGCTTATGGTGTGAACAACAGATGGCATCCAGTGAGTGATCCTGAGCCAGCTCATTTCTGTTTCAGAAGATCATTCAAAATGACAGCTGTTGCACAGCATTGAGAGGCATATGCTGTGATGTATGTAATGCCAATACTTTTCTCTGTGAGTCACAAGGAATAAAAGTCAAAGCAATTGCTGTGAATGGATCGTTATCAGCCATACCCAAGGAGGCAAAGATAACTGTTAACGAGATCAGTCAGACCAAAATAAACAATGGTTGGGCACAAACCTTTATAAGTGACAGCACCACTGAGCCAGGTATTTTTTGCATATTCAGATATACTGAAGTAAAAGGAAAGTATAGATGTGGGAACAGGCTTAAGAAACTGAATTCTTCACCCTAATGAGCAAATTCTTTCTTAGAAAATAGATAAAAGGTAAATTTAACTGTATTTTACAAAGACAGTAGGGCATTGAGAGCTCTAACATACGTGAGTAAGGCCTATTGATGCTAACTAGAGGGAATTTTATTTAACATTTGCTTTAGAAGACATGTTTAGTCTGCTCTAACTGTTGATTGTTAATGAGAAGTACTGTATATAAGAAATCCAAATGTTCCATCTGGCTGACAGTTTTCACTTTGTTTTTTTATTTGGTTGGGGTTTTCAGAAGTTTGTTTTTGGTCTTGTTTTGGGKTTTTTTCTGACTCTCAGCTGGAGTAAAGTGGGTGACTATTGATCAGAGAACTTCAGAAGACTCAGAGCTGAATATCAAGAGAAGTTAAAGCCGAAAATCTGTGCAAAAGATGCCTAACTATGATGAGAATGAGATAATTTTATTTCTAACATATTTATGTAACTTTAAATGTATTACAAACTAATGTTAAAKCCAGTATATTTTCATGTAGCCCATTGCACTTCCACTAATAAATAGTCAGTAAGAGTTCATTAATTGTGATCATAATGGAAAGTACTAAGACCAAACTAGTCACATTTTTACTCTTCTTATGGATAACTAATGCTTCTTTGGAGTCATAACCTATGCCCTTGGCAGAAACCACCACTGTACTTATTTTACAGAGTTGTTTTTTTAAGGTCTCATTGGTAGGTTTGTTATTCTCACAGAGAATAAAGCACCACATGTTTCATGAAGTCTGAAACTTCAGAATGTTTAATCTTTCTGCTTCTATTCCCTAATGTAAGGTCTAATATAATAAGAAGCAGATTGCTAAGGTCAGAAGCTGAGAGTAAAGGAAATGATAAAAAAGCTAAAATGTCTTACTTTTTGCAATAATGCTTTGTTAAATATCATCACTGTAGGGAGACAACKGAGAAGGATGAACTGTGCAATTATCTGAAGTCTCTCAACATCTATCTTTGGCATTCTAAAAAACATACTGGAAATAAAAGACATCTGTATTGCTATGCTTCATTTAAAATAACAATATTCTAGATATTCTTCAGACTGCTTAACTACCTACTGACTACTGCAAACAATTATGCAGCTTTTAATAACTATAGTTCTTCCTTTATAAAATTGGAATGCTGAAAAATTGTGACTCTGTGTTGTCAGCAAGATTTTTGTTGATATTATTTACAATTATTATATATGTGTAGTGCAAGAAGTGTATAGCMCATAATCCCTGTGTTAGAGTGGTGAGATGAATTCTCAGAATTTTAAAGAATTATATGCAATTGAAATAATTTAAAATATTTTAATTTCATTATTTGTGTTGTTTTTTTTTCCAGACACCATTCCTCTTAAGTCTGGTCTTTTAAGTCCATATCAAAAGGGCTACTATCCCAAAATCACTATTCATAGTTCCTTTTCCTCCRTTCTCTATTTCGCACATTCAGTTTCTGTCATTTCTCCCTTCCACGATCTGACACTATAGTAAATCTATTTTTCAATATAAATCTGTCAGGCCATGGGGTAAGTGCAGTAGAATGTTATGAGGAAGGCACTGGTGGTATGAGTTTTACAGCAGCCTTTCTATTGCTACATTTGGTTTACCATAACATTCAATAGTGCAGATGGCTTTACAATTTCATTTTTAGCACTATATAAATTCCCACAGGTACACAGAATGCATTTTACTGTTCACGTTTGCTCATTAAATAAAAAAAAAAAGAAAGAAAATAAAAAGGTATCTTTCTGATGCCATCTTCTTATTATCATTCAGCATGGACACTGGCAATGAATAATAACAAGAATGCAAACATCTGGTTTTTATAAGCAGCTATCCAGCAGATTGCTGGGTACTTTATGGGTATGGTCTGGTCTGCTGGGAGCTGATGAGTCCATCTGGCAGGGAACAGGAAGAGCATCCCGGTCACAGGCTTGCCAGGCTGGTAAAGAGGGCTTTAAACTAAAGTTGCTGATTGAGGGGGGACCTCAATCCATCCCATTCCTACCAGTTTGATACCAGTGCCAGCAAGAGATATCCAGAGTGTGGAGAGAGATCAMAGGTCAGCAGGAGAGCACCTGAAACAGCACAAAGGAATTCCAGCCATTCCAGCCAATAAGTTGGTTTAACTGGGGGCATCAAATTAAGTGCCTCTATGCAAACACACATATCATGGGGAATAAGCATCAGGAGTAGGAGATGTGCTTGGAGGCTTGTGCCCACCTGCAGGGTTGTAATCTCACTGGGATCACAGAGATGAGAAGAAATGGTTTCTGTGAATGGAATGTTAGAATGGAAGGCTGCTGGCTCTTTACAAAGGTCGGGAAGGGAAGAGGCATGGGGATGTTTCCCTCTGTGACAATGAGTAGCTGGAGTGCATGGAGCTCTGCTGGGACTGATGAGGAGCTTATCATAGGAGCACAGGATCAGCTAGGTTGGAAGAGATCTTGGAGATCATAAAGTTCAATCTATGACCTAACATCACCTTATCAACTAAACTATGGCCACATCCAGCCTTTTTTTAAACACCTCCTGTGGAAAGTGACTCCACCATCTCCCTGCACAGCCCATTCCAATGTCCAACCACTCTTTCTGTGAAGACTTTTTTTTTCCCCCAATGTCTAGCCTGTATATTTGTAGTATATTACGGGTCAGCACTAAAGGGAGGGCAGGAACTGGTGACATTATAGTGTGGGTCAGAAGAGTGCACAGCAACATCAATCCAGTACAAGTTCTCTGCTGTTACTTACTCCATTTTTCTATTTTATTTTCTGAATAATGTATGTAGATATTGGCTTAGGTATGTGCTTTATCAACACATCTGTATGCTAGACTTCCTATTTAAGTTCCTTCCACAACTTACTTGTTTGGACCAATTTTAGACTGGGAAAGCACACTAMCTGGATAAGATGTTCTACTTGCTCATCATCATAGCAACAATCTACCTGTCTATTTCTAGYCCCTTTGAGAGGAGGACATGAACTCTCTCTCCAGGAAATTTTGTGAGGGAATAGAAGAAACAAGACAATGATAATTTACCTACAGTCTATTTATACAGATTTCTGTAATCATGTTCCACAAGGCAGTTGAGATCCTTGGTTAACATGAATTTTCAAGGACACCCACACAGAAAAAAACAGCTAAAACTTTTGGTTCTGTAGCAGTGGAAAAACATGAATTACACTGACAGACAAACATCAACAGTTAGGTATTAAGAATCTTGAAGAAGTGGCAGAGAAGCATTTTTTTTTTTTTAATTGCACAAGGAAATACAAAGACTTTTGACCTTGGCAAATAAAGGGATAATACAAATGTCATTGGAAAAATAATGGAACAAACTTTGAAAAGAAGTCCTATGGAAAAATATCAACAGCAGAAAATTGAAGTATTATATGATGCCAGCTAGAATGCACAAAACTGACTGGTTTGAAATCAGATAGCATAAGGTGGAAATGACGAGAAAAGAAAACACAATTCTGACTTCTAAGAGCACAGTCCTGCTGCTCCTGCTTTCTTTAATTAATCTTAATTTAATTTCCCAGGTAGAAAATAGAGAAATTCCCTGCTCCTTCTGTTGTTTGTTATCTGCAACCCACAGAGTACAGAATCAAAACCTAACAGAAGCCAATGAGCACTGTGTGAAGAGATAAATAAAGAAAAAAAACATATTTCAAGGTCACTGGAAGGAAAAAAAAAAAAAAAAAGCAGCTACAAGAGTGAGCTTGATCATTTCTGTCTGGAGTTCAGGTAATGGGTCCCGGCATTACCAAGGCAGAAGTCTAGAATGAACAGCGTAGTTGTTTTGCTTTTTGTAGAAGCGGTGCAAAGGAATAGCTATAGAATAATACTTTTATCCTTCCATGTCCTGTGGACCCAAAAATAAAGCAATGGGATGGAGATTTGGAGATACCTGGATCATGATTCCCAATTATATCAACTTCCCAGAGCTAATGGCTTGRAGCCTATTTTATGGCAACAGAAGTAAAAGCATTTGCCATATTGAAGTCATATAAATAGAAGATGTACTATGTGGAATGTTATTTTCTTTATRACTAGCACAAAAAATACAATTTCACTATTGGCAAAACATAAGCTTCA
Source organism: Malurus melanocephalus (assembly GCF_030028575.1). Taxonomy (NCBI): domain Eukaryota; kingdom Metazoa; phylum Chordata; class Aves; order Passeriformes; family Maluridae; genus Malurus; species Malurus melanocephalus. Next base: position 717,419 of record NW_026623373.1, on the reverse strand, counting down.
TCTTCATTGTACTGTTATGAAGTGTTTCTGCATGTTACTAAATATTTTTCATTTAGCATTCCCAAGATCATGTTTCTGCASTGAATGAAATATTATTTCTAACTCCCTGTTAATGACTCCACTTGTAAAAATGAATTAATTTTTTATATAACAACTTTAAAAAAAATCTACTTTTTTTTTTTGTAGTGAGTTAAAAATTAATCATTTACAACACTAAATAGCTGAAGTTTCTTCTCTCAAATCATTATTTTATAAAACATACTTTATGTAATTTTCAGACCTTTGTCACTAAATATTAATTTATTAAACATATAGGATAATTTTACCATTAAATCTGAATTAGGTACATATTCAAAAACTTGTGAAATTTGAAAAGAACAATTAGTGACAATTCAATTTATACCAACTATTTTCTGGACTYGATGATTCTTCAAAACCACTAAATAGCCATCTATGAAAAAGATTATTTTCCCCTACATTAAACTCCTAATTAACATCACMGTTCTTAGATGAAACAAATACAGTGCAGTACAGGGAGTATATAGCAGAGATGACATTTACATATATAAGAAGTTCATTTGTAAACAGGAAGAAGAGCAAAGAGAACAGCAAAAAAAAGTTAATAATGGAAATGAACTCATTTTGTCTTCCTAAAACACATTTTTCAAAAATTATTTCATRGTAGATAATTTCTATGTCTTATATTTATACTTCCAAATTTTTACTGCATATAAGAGCAAATGATCTGATACTGTGAAGGGTAATCAAAAATTAAAGACATAGTTTAGTTGCCAAATGAGAAAATGTTAACTTATGTACTTTTCATCTGGATACCAATTTGCAACAAGATTTACAAATCAGTAAAAATAAACAAGATGTGTTTCAAGAACTCATCGCATTCGAAAGGGTTACACAAAATCTTACTTTCATTCTTTCTTACCTTTAAAGAAGACAAAATTCCCCTCACTGTTTTCATAAACTGCATCAATGCTGGGAGGCAGTCCCCTCCAGAAGTAGGTAATCTGCATGGGGTATCCATCCATCACCCTGTTGTTTCTGACTCGCCAAAACCACTGATCCTGGAAACCAAACACACATTTCTTACTACATTGACAAGTGTTCAGTTCCTGTCTCGAAAATACTGAACAGCCTATTCCTAGCATTTTTAGAGCACACCTTTTGTTATGTGCATAAACCCATTGTGTTTATATTTGTGTCACATCCACACATTGCAAATGTTTCTAGTTTTTGCTGAGGTGGGAAAAAGCCACACACATGAACCGTGTGTTTGGAGCAGGTAGCCCTCGGTGGAACACACAGCGTGTTGTATGAGATGATGTAACTTTCTCAACTTCATTCCTATAAGCGGCCTGATTTAAAATTTGTGGTCTGACTACAAGTGCTTTTAGACTGAACCACAGCTTATGTGGATGCACAATATAATGGGACTACAGACAGGCTTTGAAGATCAATTAATTGTGCAGGCCATTTTTTTGCAGTGGCTGCTAACAGTGAAAAGTTGATAGATATTTGTGTAATGTTATTAGATCGGTCCAGTAAGAATGACACTTTGAGGACAATTTTAGCACAGTGAAGTTTAGTGGTCTTTCCAAGTGACATTAAATTGAATGATAAATGCTACAACCATATATGTATTTATATGTAAGAGGTGCTAAATCCATCTTATATATATATATCTTATATCCATTAAATAGGTATTAACAAAGGTACCATTGCTGTACCTCTTTAGAACTTATGACAACTATTACAGTTCATTCAATATTTAGAGAGGAGGATACTGTAAACCAGTATTTAACTTCTTGCACATACTTGAATATTTTTTGTTATTATTATGTTATGTTATATTATTATAGAACCCCCCTTAATAACAAAGAAAGTAAGGTTCTGTCAGATATCTGTCACAGTTTGACATGGCAGTACTTCCTCTTTGTAAAGAACACAGATTTCACAACAAAACCTGTAAAATCATCAAGGCAACAAATAACTTCTCGAGAATGAGTTACATTTCAGACTTAATGATTTGTGGAGTATATTTGCATTATTTAATTTTGATAACAAGACCAACAAAATTGGATTTTCCATATTTTGTATTGATTGTATGTCAAACTGTATTTCATACTTCATATTGCTGACTTGCAGTGTAATAGTTAGAATATCCTTATCTATTTTTTGCGCAAATTCCTTAGCTAACCAATATTTTTTTCCTGCTATGCTATTAAAATCTTAACAATAATGCAATTAGGGCAAAACTGGAATGCACTTGTTTTTAAATTTGTTTATATATATACATATATGTATAGGGTAACATCAATACTATGTATCCAGAAGCTTTCAACAAGAAATAGTTCAATGTATCTGACAAGAAATTAATTCAGTGGGGTATTATTGTGTAAATGCATTCATCCTGGACTTTCACAGGCCTTTTCACCTGAGACTGATTCTCACAGTCATTTTGGAAATACTTCCAATAGAATGGCATCTAAAATAGTAACATGAAAGATCAGGAATCTTCAAGATCTTCTTTTTATAATATGAATCTGGGGATATTACATTTTATAACATATCCTGTTTAGATGTTGGCAAAGTGTTGGAATCTAAATGCAAGCAAAATAAATCCTATTTGTTGTCTAATTTTTATCTCCTGGGTTGAACCCATCATTACGCCAACACAAAATAAAATGAATGACATGTAAGGCCAGATCAGGGTCCATCTAGGCCTTGATCCTATCCCCAGTGGAGTCACTAGCAGTGTTTAATAGATTAGAATTGAACCTTGCACTGATTAAACAGTTGGACTGGATGATCATTGCAGGTTCTTCTCAGCTCCATTAGTTACACTATTCTACTCTACCCTGTGACAATGAAAAGAATGGGAATATGCAACGACACCTCTCTGATACACTCTCCGAGTCACCCATCAACTGTGGTTCAGAGACCTCTTGAACCAAAGGCAATGATTTTGTGATTGATGGCATTTGATGGGCTTTAGCTCCTCTGTACTCCTTCAACATGTGCAAACTTAGAGCATCCCCAGCTATCTGCAGGAATGTTTAAAAAGCCACAGTGTGGAAAGTCATAGCAATCAGCAACAGCTACAGCTGCTCACGGGTGTTCAACCTTCATTCACCTCTTTTTTTTCTTTATCACCAAGAACAGTAGCCCTTTGACTGCAAGATCTAATCCAGGACCTTTGTTGTTTCATAAAGAAAGCACCTTGTAGATTAAATCCTTCTGCTTGTTTTCAGGAAACCTCTCTACACTGTAACACATCTGGGCAACATTAAGMATAAAGGATCTGTGGCTTGAAAGAAGATCTTCGGGGGCCATTGCCTTTAATGTMTAAATATTCCATTCTGAAGCATAACTGTGAACATAACATGACATGTTCTCCCTTCAGCTGATGGAATTCTGTAGACTACTTATTTTCCTGATCTATTTTTAGCATATTTACCTGTCCTTGCAATAACCATGAAAATGGGGTATTGCTCAGCAGTAAGGATCCTACAGGTTTCCATAACACTAAAATTTTGAAAATTTATAATTTTAGCATTTTTWWKGKYYTWWTTWAMCMRRRMRRRGSYKGSCATATAATTTGTCAATAGACGTMATTTCAGGGAATCAGCAAATAWCTGGAAATGYCTGAGGGCAGAACTGAAATTTTGGACCATTTATAAGACTGGGGAAGGTAGGTGTTAGCAGAGGTTGATAGAGTAATTTGTTTATGTAAATTTAATTTTCCTGGCCGACTTTCCTATGAACATACTGGACTCTATAGTTTTAGGCCGACAGAGTTCAAACTCTGGAACTCAAGAACACCAGCATGCAGCTGTAAAGCATTTTGAAGACCTCTCTGAAGCATCAGATGGGATGGGCTCTGCTTATAGAAAKAATGCATAATTTCAGCACATATATGTAAATGTAATTAATTTATCTTAAACAAAGTTATACTTACCAGCAATTTTATCATCTGCATTTTGACAAACATGTACAATTACAGAAAAAATGTCTTCACAACAGTTTATCTATTATTGAAATTCAAAAGAGGCATRGTCCAAGAGAAAGCATATTCAATCTAAAAAAGCTCTTTCACACTTTGAGTAAATAGCTTGAAACAGTTTCTCTGGCAAAACACTTCTCAGAGTATTTGTTTATGTTGAATAAACAMAATTTTGTCTCTTTTGAGAAATAGYGTGTATTGRAAAATCTCTYGCCTTTCCCACTATGTTGGTTAAATACACWTTTTATTATTTTGTTTCCCCAAAACACACTAACTACAGCAGACAGGTTGAACACAATTTGTCACATGCACTCCACTGAAAAGCCTGACAAATACATACATTGCATATATTTTAGTGTCTTTCTGTGCTGGCAAGCAAATGTCTCTTTGTAAGCATCTGTAGATACTCAGTTGCTTCAAAAATATGGCTTGGTCCTGTGCAGCTGAGATCTGGCATAATAATGGATCATTAAATATTATGACTGCAGACATACCAAGTTAATTAAATTTGGACAATTATTCCCAGTTCAAAAAGCAAAACTGAAACAAACAAAAATCAACATTTAATTAAGATAGAGCAATATATGTAAAATCCAGAAAATGGGCATTGAGTAAGAAGAGACTGTAAGTGGTTTCAGAAACACTATGATAGATAAAGAGTAACAGCAGAATGAAGAAGCAGTAGCAGTCACTCAAATTGAATGTTTTGACATTTTGTTTAGAAGATGTGAAATTTCTGAGAAAAAAAAGACAATAAAACTTTTTAGAGAAAACAAACTGAACAAAGGTCATACATAAATCATTCTGCAGTCAGTAAATGCTTTAGATATTCTTTCCTGTGCATGTGTGGAGAATAAAATATAGTACATTATGTATTATCATAATATGCACCTCCCTCATAAAAAAAAAAAAAAAAAAAAAAAAAAAAAAAAAAAAAAACAAAAAAAAAACCTTCTTTATTAACAACTCAGATAATCTGGAATGAAAGTGAGTATTAGAGTAAAAAAAACTAGCTCATGAGGCATAATTTTCATACTTTGTTGCTAGACAAGTCTCCTCCCAACCTTAGAATGTACAATTTTGCCCTTTTTAGTGACATTAAATTGTTCTTTATGTTTCATTCTATGAATGTTTAAMTCTATACTCCTATGAATAATTAATTTCCATTTCAGTATTTATTATCAAGTTAAGTATCTTTCAGATTCCTTAAGGGACACAACTGATGTGTAAGAGAATTAAAAACAATCTCCAGGTATTTTGGTTCATCCATAATACACAAACTAGATAAGCTTTTAGTGCAAAATTAATGGAGCTTTCTTGTCTAAGCACCTCATTTTCTCTTATGTCTCTGGATTAACAACCACTGTCAACATTAAACCATTAATTTGCTACAAAATGTCTAGAGCTCTGACCTTTATTTTATACCTAATGAMCTATACCTACAACTCTGTAATGATGTGTGACACTGACTCAAGTTCAAATGATTACCAGCAAAAACAGAGACTGTCCAATGTGACAGATACTCTAAAAACCCTAAGATAAGCTAGAAGGAAGGAAAAAAAAATCAGAAACTTTTGAAATGGTACCTTTTGAAACTACTTGGAGACGAAGGCAAGTAAAGCTTTAAGGCAGACAGGGAGCCTGGTGCAAAACAAGGACAAATTGCAACATAAATTATAATATTTTGACTGCGATTATAAAAGCATGTGTAAACCCCCTGTAATTTGTGAAATAYCCTTGCACTCTACAGCAAAATTCTCTGTGAATATCTGTCTGACTTGATGCTAAAGTGTACATATATGTAGTGTATTAGGGGTATTCCCTCAACAAGATGAGTGAAATGCAAAATTTAATAGCTACAGCTGATAGAGAGAGGTTTTACTATTGTTAGATTCCACAGGATTACTGCTTGGCCTATTTAATTAAAAAAAGGGCAAATAAACATAATACTTCTGCCCTAAATAAATGTCAATCAAAACAAATATTAAAGTTCAATCAATACTGAAGCTTAATATTATTGACAAAATACTTCAAGGTATCACATTGGGTCTTGTGTTCTCCCACAAGCATACTGTGATCATGYGAAAACACAAACCTGTGTCAGTGGACGATTAAACATATCCAGCAGCTAAGYAAAACAGCAGCAACAGGCCGACACATTCAGACAAATGAGTATCCTACTTTTTTTTCATCTGAGCATAGCAAGAAAAAAAAAAGTAGAAACAACGTTGGCAAAAAATATATTGAGCTGTTTAATAACTATTAATTCTCTTAGAGAGAAAGAAGAGTTCCAGTTTGAATACAGAGAAATTTACCAAAGGACAGAGTCTGCAGAAGCTGTATTTCAAGACTGTATATCAAAAAGAGAATAAAGTTCGCCTACTTTATACCTTTGTGGGATATTAAAAAACTGAATTTGGAAATTTGGGAAAAGCAAGGTATAGTTATTGTATCTAAACCAAAATAAATTGGRAATATCCTTTTAAAAATCTTGATCTAGTCTCAAAGTCACTTTTCCACATCTACTTCATCAGGTTGTGAATTTCATCAGGGAATCTCAATATTGGTAATAAAAGGACTGTGACATGTGTAATTAAAGCCTTTGTGCCTACTTATTTGGGGCATTCCACCACTTCTTTAGTAACATCCACTTTCAACATTCCGAATTTGTAATTTATAGCATTTAAGCCAAAGGACATTATTGCATAGAATAGGAAAAAAAAAAAACAAAAAAAAAACCAAAAAAAACCCCAAAAAACTTTTGAGCAACTTTCTGGGAAATAATATGGAGAAGAAAATAGAAGATACAGACCAGGCAATTTAAGTGCAGAAAAATTATTAGCACAATTCAGCTATGAGAAAGAATCTGAAATGATTTTGCTGTTCTGTTTTGCTTTTTTTCCCCCATGTAGAATTTGCAATGAAACTTACAGAGTAACCCTACTTCAGGTCCTACTTAATTCTATAGCAGAAGACAATTGGCTCTATTGAGATCAAAATCAGCCATTAAATAGATGCTACCATTCTAGCTCATTTTAGGAAACAATTAACTAAATGGACTATTCTATACACACAGAGAATACTTGAGCTCAGCTAATTATTGAGCTGGTGTACATTAAGAACAAAGGTCCTTTAAAATTCCAAAGGACTGTTATCCGTTCATTAACAGATGGATGTACAGTGCATGACTTATTTGATCTYAGAGAAACAATTCATCTTTCCTAATGTGTTTGAGACAACAGCGTGGTTATCCAGTTGGAACAGGGCATAAATGTGGTCTGAGAGACACCGTGAGAAGTCAGAGCATTTAACACCACTCAGAAAAATCTCAGCTCTTCCTGTGCTGTGATCCCAAACCTCCTGACCATATCCTCACTGGAAATGAGACCAACACGTTGGATTCAAAACAAATATATGCATAGATGTCATTAAATGTTTGTTCTGTTTCCTCCTTACTTCCTCAAATAAGGAATTTACTGCCTAGATCCCAATGATTAAGCACAGTTAATATTATTATTTACTGTTGGTATCTAATCACACACCGGAGCACTCCTGCAGACAAATTGTAACCATTGTTTGTTATGAACTTATTCTTTTCCTTAACAACATGCTAAGGCTAACTAACACCATGAACAAAACAACTAATTACTGTGACTCAGCGTGAGAGCAAGTGAAAAACTGGCAAATAAATCCCATTTTTGAATAATGGAAGTGCTAAACTGATCCTGCTTTAAAGTATGTCTTCAGTGAAGCTGAAGTTCAGTGGTGCGAATACATTTTCAAGTGGGAAAATTATGTAGTAATTTTATGTAGGAAATCTTTGCCAAGGAGTATGCTAAGCATGTTTTGTCCTACTATCTGGTATTATCTGCTCGTCCAGATTATTGACACAATAAWGTAATGTCAAGTAATTTATTCAGAGTCAAAAATGGCTCTGTGTTGAATTCGGCCTTTTTGGCATCTTATTCTGAATTTTAACTATTGGCCTGAATAGTCTCTTTCACTCATTTATGTGTAAAACTGGCTTTCATTGCTCATGCTGAAATTTACAGCTATGCTTTAAAAAAAAAGAATCTAAAGCAATTCAGAAATTAGACTTCATAGATCAGACAAAATAGGAAAATAATCCATTTATTTTTGAGAAAGTAAGGACTCAAAGGGTTATGGCATTCCATGTGCACACTGTTCACAAATCTCTTGTCATCCTCCCTCATTTTTAAACWACTGTACAGATCTCCTTCATGGACCACATATAAAACGAAAGTGCAATGTGCAGTCTTACCTGAAGTCTGGTTTATGCAGGACAACAGGATGTAGTAAGAAAAACTATGACTTAAGAAGGAGCAAAAATACCTCCTTTACACTCAACTTCAAATTTTAAAGTATGATTGATTAGCCAAAACATTGTCAGTCCCTCTGAAACCTATCCTGACTTTTTGTAGTGATTTCAATAAAGTACTACAGCTGCAGTTGAGTATTTTCATTTCCAGTGCTGTATGGTGATAGATCCAGGATGCAAAGCTTCTCCTCCTTTATTTTGTCTTTTAATTTCTTCCTTTCTCTCTAATCTTCCTTGCTTCACTCTTTCCCTGATGCATCCTTCGGTCATTTGTTTAGGGTGCCGGTGCCCAAGCACTGGCAGGGGGAGCTGCAGGGCTGACCTGAACCCAAACGCTGCAGGGAACAGTTCAGCCCTCAGCCCGCCTGCTGCCCCTGGGGTAATACATTTAAGAAAGGGCAAAGGCATTGCTTCCCACTCTGAGGGTTTTCTCATATTCAAAACACTTTCATCATCAGTAGCAGATTAGAGAAATTTCTCATTTTTCTTTCCAATGTACAAATACTCAAGCTACACAACAAATTACAACAAGCTACACAAAGAATTCTGTAGTTCTTTAACATGCCTTGGAGATCAATGGTTCATTTTTAAACTAGATTCTGCAAATCACTCCTTTTTGCTATTTTTTTTTGCATTTGAAAGACAACATTCATTGTTCAGCTATTCAAAGGCATATTATTTTGTCTAACATCATAAACACAAAAAGAAGATAAACTATTCATATTTTAAGAGTATTCAAAGAATACTTTGATGCACATTTGTTAAATATTTAATCTTTTTATATTGTATCCTCATTTTGTTACAGCTCTGTYTTCTTGGGTAAATTATTCCTTGATTATAGCCTTTATTTTAATTCAGTCTTATTCAAATATTTGGTTTTTTAATTTATTTCCTATCAGAGTGTATGTGAACTTTTTATAAATTCTTTGATGCATATCCATCTGTCATCTCTATTTTCCTGTGTGGACAGTACCAATGGCATTTCAGCATTTCTTTTCCTTGTATACATTAACCTTTCAAAAATACTCTGAAGTAATGCAAAGCTGTAAGTATTTATAAAACACTTTCAGCTCAAGGAAAAACTGCTCTGCAGAATACATATAAAACATACTGTGGAGTCTTTGGCTGGATGACATTAGATCKCACATCATACATGAAATTCAGCAAATTTAGAGATCTTTAACTACCTCATGGGTTGATCTGGGCCTTAGGTGGAAGGCCACCACATCCTATATCACCATTTGCTTTCAAGAGCACTTGGTTCTACCTGGAAGATCTTCACATGAGAACTTGTCCARTGTATCTCCTCAGATTATAAGCATGACAATAACATAAGCACTATGATGCAGCTGGAGATGATATTGCCTTTTCTGATCTGTCCCACAAGACATAAATATATAAATGGTGACAACTCAGGTAATCAATGTTTTACCAACTGAACATACAATTTTTTAAAAGAAAATAATAAAAAAAATAAAAACAAWAAATAAATAAATAAACCCAATCTCCATTTGGATGTGTTTCTGTATTCCTAACTGAATTGAGCATTTAAATTCATTCTGTTTTTGTCCAAATAACTAAACTGACTGAGACACTATAAAATGCTCCCATTGCCACATGGTTATGATCCAATATGAAGAAACAAATAGACAGACATAAAAGAAGCACAATAAAGACCTGTAAAGACATCAAATCTAGGCTTGCAGCCAGGCATCTCTGGAATGTTCAAACTCCCCTTAATGCTCTGTAGGTAACAGCACATCCCATGAAGTACTGCACAAAACCTTTCATCTAAACAATGAACATCAGGGCTTTACAGAGCAGTTAAATGTTTATTCCCTCAGCAGCGACTGCAATTCGAGACTACAAAACCACCTGTAAATTTCCTTGAACCCAGTTCTGTTGCCCCTCCYCACAGGGACTTAATATAAAAGCAGTGAGTTCCATGAATTCATGGAGCTATGGTGTGTTTTGCAATATGAAAAGATAAGAAAATTGGGCATTTTTTATTACTTAAAAAGCCTGTTTTCTTGATTAGATTTTAAAAACTTTCTCCGGGTACTGAAAAAAAAGTGGTCTGTTGAAGTATGCCATATTTAAACTGAAAATATTCTAGCAAAGATGAGTCAAATGTAAAAAAAAAAATCATGATTTCGCTAATACACACATCTGTCTATGTAATGCGATACAGACCAAGGATCATTGATACATCATCTTTGAAACCAGGTGGGTATATAGAAGGGACTAAACAATGAAAAGGGATGAAAAAAATGTAAAATATAGTCACATTGTAATATGAGGTGAAGATATTTCCTTTACTGTATAACCTTTTCTCTTTATAAATAATAGTGGAAAACACCAAGTTGGAATGTAGATTGGAATGTAGGTTATGTCAACACATGATCATGGCTCTTGGAAATATCATGGGACATGTGATGAACGTAATGTTCAAATGAGTTAAATGTCCTTTCACATTGACCAGCATCCACTTCTTGATATTTCTCTTACAATAACACATTCGCCTTTTGATGCACTCTTTGGGAAACTAGATAACCCATTATTTTCTACAACATTTTGCTAGCTTAAATCTGACAAACACATGAGCCCCTAATCTATTTGAAAGCTCAGTTTGAAACATTAATTGTACAATTCTCTCCATCCCACAAATAATCTTTGATATTATATGTCATGATCTTCACTTTTCTTCTATCCTTTTGCAGCGTCTTTTAACATTTCATTAAAAAAATAATAAATGTGGACTACCTTTTTCCCTGTAATGAAATTGTCAAAAAAATTTGAAAACATGAAATTTTCTAGGAATAGACAGAATATGAGCATAACAGCATTTTAAAGATTCTTTCYCAGCTGCACAATATTTTGTATCACGAAACTATATTGCTTTACCAACAACAGCACAGATTTTAGAACAGAAATCTCCTTCCTGGAGAAGACCATGTGTACCTCCTAGGATCCTACAGGTAAATYAGGGATTTTTTTTCCTGTGATTGTTCATAGCTTATTTTTGGTGTCCAGTTTGGCCCATGAGAASAGAAAAAAGAATAGGGTTTGTGTGCATATATTTTTCCTGTAACTTCACATATAAACCTGTGAAAATGGTCCAGGACAGACTTATCTTTCTCCAAGCAAAACAGACCAACAACTGCAATGAAATCAGAATAATTTTGGTGTTTTTTCCACTTGTCTCCCTTATCACTTTATCACTTGAAATACGATGCTTCACTGTCTGCCTGAGTGGTGAGCAGATTTTAAAAACTGCTACAAATATATCTGAATCATCAGGCCYYCTGTAATGACTCAAGYACTCTCTGAAAATCAAAAAGGTCAKAGTARAGCAAACTCAACTACCTTTCTAATTTTTATCCCCAAAATATGTGGGTTATTAAATAAGCAGGGAATGGAGGCTACAGGCRTTGATAAGCAAAAGTTACAGATAATCCAAGCTATTTCCTTTTTTATCAAAGTTTCTAGATGCAGGCAACAAAAACACTGAAAGAAGTCCAATGGAGAAATTATTAATAAACCAAAGCCATAAGTACTTATTTGTAGTTTCATTAACCCAGGCAGATACTTTTGGCAAAGCATGAAGATTAGAAACTCCAAACAGAGTAGAAAAGGATTGTCTTGGTAAAAAAAAAAATATGCACCTACATGAATACGTCTGTGGCTTGTGAACTATGGCATGTCTATGGGATCACTTAACATAATTTTCAGCTAAAGGAAGCTTCTAAGTATATTTTCAATGTGGAAATAAAATACAAGTCATTATAGTTTACTATTGTTGGCCAAAAACTTTTGAAGACAAGGCAGTAACAAACTATGTCCACCAGCATTATCCAAAACCAAGCATCAAAAGTATTTTGATAGTGTAGGAACATGGAAATTAGTACCCCAAACATTTTTTCTAGATGTAACAAGAGATTTAATTTCCTTTAGGCAGTGACCTTTTCACTAGAAAGAATTGTGATATGTTATTATTTCTATGACTTATCACTGTATCACCTGTATTTTCATATGTCACATCCATAAATTCATATGCAGATATATTTCTTTCCACATGCAAATGATTGTCCCAGCCCATGGCAGGGAAGCTAGRACAGATGATCTTTGAAGGTCCCTTCCAACCCAAACCATTCTGATTCTATGGTTCTATAACTAATGATAGGAAAACATTTACAAGAAAGTAAGAGGGAAAAAATAGAAGATTTAATGAATAAACAAAATGTGCAGTAAACAGAACACTGACATTCCAAGTTGTAAAGAAAGAGGGATGTCTTTGAGGTGTGAGGACACAGCACAAAATGATGGAAACCACTATATACACATCATACACACATACAGAAATACAACAGGTGAAAGCAGCTGTGCCAGTAGCTCTCACATTGACATTACCTCTCAGAAGACCTAAGATAATCATGTCCCTCACTTGAATCTTCATAATTACTGAACCCAAATTCATGGTTTTACATTTGCAATTTGCAWTTGTCACATTTGCAATTCAATGTGAGCCCATGTGCAGATCAGTATGTGCTCATCCTACCACTTATCCCCTCTGCCTTCTCCACACTGCACATTGCATGAATTCTCTGAGGAGACCAGAACAAYGTGGAGTGATGCATTGATGAGTCGAGACACAGCCACAGGTGAAAGTAAGAAAGATGAGTAATTAAACCCTTTTGTACTGATTGCAGTAGTTTAGGACAGTTCATACATAAATAAGATACTCTAGCTGTCCTAACCAGGATSAGGTTCTCCAGATGATGTCTCACGGTTTTAATACACTTTTTGCAGGGGAAATGGAAGAGAACCTACCCTACTCATTTCAGGGCCACACCACCCCTTGTCTACACATGCATACCCATAACAAGCAGACACTCGAGGTGCAGCTCCTCAACCCAGGGCAGAGCAGGACAATCCCSTCCCTGGCCCGGCTCATGATGCTGTGCCAATGCCCCCCAGGACAGGGCTGGCCCTCCTGCCTGCCAGGGCACTGCTGGCTTTACATCAACCAGGACCCCCAAGTCTCTTTCCATGGCACTGTYCTCCAGCATCTTGTTCCCCAGTCTGTCCATTCATCCAGGGCTGTCTCATCCCAGCTGCAAAATCCAGTACTTTCCCTTGTTGAACTTCATAAGGTGGTGGGCAGGTGATTTCCCAGCCCTCTAATTTGTTTTAGGTCTCTGCAGGGCCTCTCTGCCCTCAATGGAGTCATCAACTCCTCCCAACTAGTTTCACTGGCAAACTAACTCAGTTTCCCTTCAAGTTCTGTGTCCAAGTTGTTTGTGAAGATGTTGAAGGGGACTGGCCCTAAGATGGAGTCACGTCAACCCCACTAGTGTTTACCAGCCTGATGTAAATCCATTTACTATCACCTCTTTTTATTGTCCCACACATTTCTGGGCAGCTTCCACCCCAAGGATTCTCACTAACACTCAGTTCATCAATTATTGGCATGCAATTCTACCCCTTATCACTGGCAATTGCTTATCACTGGGTTTGTCCCTTTTCCCCTTTCCCATCCAGTTTAAAGCTCTGTCAATGAGCCCTGCTAGCTCCTGAGCTAAAGTCCTTTGTCACCTTTGASAAACGTGCTCCATGTCCTGTAAGTGAGTGTATGAGGGTTATTTCAGATTCAAGTKGCTGCAAGATAGGAGGTTAATCCATGCTTTTTGATCTCACTTTAATGCTTGTGCTCTCTGATACTGTGCTGACAACAGAAATTTTAAAAATCTGGGTACCAAATCTAACTTTGAATGATCTGTGGCAAGGCTAACTAAAGCTCTCCCCGTTGGGCATGTTAGGATTTAAAAAAAGACTGTGGAAGATCCCACAGCAATCAGTGGGTGRACAGTGACATTCCTGGAGTGTCTCAGCTTTGAGGTTGACAGCAATGGCCAGTGAGAAAAACAGGACATTAAGAGTGGCACATCCAGCAAAGAGCAGCCAATGATAACAGCTGTCATGGCAATGCAAATATGAAAATGATAGRTATTCAATTGTCTTTGCTCACTGCCTCTGTCACTCAGATACAGGCATTAGATCATGAAGAAAGTGAAGGAATTTCTGACAGTGAATATGTAATATTGTAAACCAMATCTGATTACAGATAAGTTGGGAATGTACAATTTAAAGCAGTAAATGCCTGTGGGTGTTACAAAGGGTTGGCCAGACATCACTCCAAAACATCATCAAAGGCTCCACSGTGATAAGATTGAGGAGAAATGCTGGTACAGTCTTAGGGAGAATGGGAAAGAATTGAAATCTGCCATTATCAAGTATAACCTTTGACCTAATACAGTCTATTCCCCTTTGTAGAGATATTTTCACTAGACAGATAAGTCAAATTAGGTATTAAAATGGTCCTGTTGTCACTTTGATTTCTTGATTGGAAATGCAGCAGAATAAAATTTGATTTTGTATAGGAAAAAAGTTTTTCCTATGGTAYTACAAGCTAATCTTTTGTTTCTTTTCTGATTTTACCAAATATGTATTACTCACAAAAGATAGTCCCCCGTAATACCAAAGGTAATTAAAACCGAGTGAAGTTGTCAGCCTGTTATAGCCAGTGCAGGCTTTTTTTTTGTTACTTTCAAGTGGGCCAAGTTTTCACTCAATAGACAAGGAAAGCAATACTTGAAAAATATTCAAGCTATAGTTTATAAAAAAGAAGAAAATGTAACATTTAAGTAAATACCTTTTATAACTTTTTGGGATTTTTCAGCAGATTGTCGATAGCATGAATAGTGTTTCACTAAGTTGTTAAAAAAATAAACAAATATATTGTTCCACATTGTTTTAGACCTTGATTGTTTAGTAGTGCAGTGTTTTGAATAGGAAATGGGTAATTCAGAGGAACAAATGAGATTAGTTTATTTTCATTTAAACCCCAGCTAAACTTTTATATTGTGGACCCTCACCCTCTTGAAAGGGAAAAAAGTATCAAAGAAATTTAAAATATACAAATACTTCTAGAATATAAAGCTTTGGCTGTAAACCAAGATTGAGTGAATATGAGCACATAATACCACTGCTTGAAAAAGYTTACATTACAAGCCATTCCAATTGTTTTCCAAAATGTTTACCTAAATTAGTTCAAAGGCCACAATTTTATACAACAAGAAATTTTAATTAAGCCTTGTGCTTGAAGTGTTTCTGCAATTACTCCCTTTGGTTCCATTAGGATGTAGCCTCAATTAAAATGTATTGTTAATATTACAAGATAACACTTGCTGGTGGCACAAAATTGAAGATATGCCTCCATGTAATTTTAGATTATTCCTTGCTGCAAGTTTTTGTAATTATTTTTTGTCAATAATGCTTTTGTCTATTCTCTTGCCAACAAAGTATTTTTAATCAGTACACTCAAACATTGAACCTCGGAAAACAGGCAACTTCTACAAAATTAACACCTTTTGCGTCCTAGAATTCAGTTAAAACATTTTGTTATTCATTTTTACTGTATTAAAATAACAAGTGCAAAATTAACCGGGTCACAGGATTCTCTGATTCTAGTGAACAAATATGGTAACTAATAAATATTGGGGGGAACACAGGATTTCGTCTTTCCAATTTAATTGACATTATTCATCTTTTCTCAAGTGATAATGCCCATTGAGGGCATGTATTTTCCCCAGAGATTCTCTGTCTATTGTTGAGTTATGCGCAAGAAATAAATTTACCAGATTTAAGTGCATTTTTTTTATCTCTACTTTTAATGTCTTTCTCATATTTAATAGTGTTATGCAGAACCATAATTGTTCAGTATTCCTTACATTCAATAGTGTGTAAAACCTGTGACTGAAAACACAACACAATTTCACATTTTAGAACAAACTCTTTCATATGGGGAGGAAAAAAGGAACAGTTATTTTCAATCACCAATTCTAAATTGACAAGTAACACCATATATGCACTATTTTTTGTTGGAAGAGTTTTTCTGGAGCAAGAAAAGGTAACAATTCTATTTTCTTATTCAACCTACAAGTACTTTCCTAAGGATATATAAAAATTTGTCCCACTCTATCCTTTTGCATAGGAGCGCTTCAGATTCCCTCAATTCTACTCTACTTTAAAAAACACTTCTAAAGAATGACTAATTCATTGAATTGTGGCCAGTGGTTTGCAAATATTTAGTATCATATTTCTCAGTATTTATTAGATTAGAACTAAATCAGAAATAAAAAATTGTTTAGATTCACATTTTAGTGCCCAAACCTTTAAAACATTGTCCTAAAGCCTGCTACCACACTTGTATAATAATTCACACAATTCACTCCTGCATTCCTGTCAAACTCAGACTGYCCAACTCTGTGAAAGCCCTTGAAGAGTCTGAAGTACTCCTTTTTATCTGCGAGGACTCTCTGGCTTAGAGAGTGCCCACCTTGTGGGAATTAATGGCTCATGATGAAATGGTGAGAATTTCAAAAAAAACAGCACCAAGTCAGTCTTTGAATAAAGTGTTTTAGCTCAGAGCCTGACGCGAGGAAGGAGGGTGATTTCCTCWGAAAGCTGACCTGGGGGAAGGAGGCAGCAGAGCATCTGTCTCACACAGCCAGAAGGGAGGAACATTCCCTCCCCTGCACTTCTCCTGTAGTGTCTRTGAGCAGCTGCCACTCACCCCAATCTCCTCTGCCTTGTCTCTCTTTCTGAGCTGAAATGAAGAAGTCACAAAACAATCCCCTGATTGCCTCTGACAGTCATATTCCAAAGGAGATGGAGAAAATGCTACTGGGAAATCAATGGCTGAAAGAGTCAAATTTCAGTACATTCAAAGTCAGAATCACGGTTGAGGTTGAGGTTGGGAAGGACCTCTAGAGGTTTTGGGGGAGTATGAGGAAATACTAGAAATTTCCTTTGGAGTTAAGTGAGGAAAATAAGTGACAGAAACATTTTTGGAGGCCATAACTTTATAGTGCTCATATTTTAGTTGCTACAGAAAGTCACAGAAGGGACAATTTCTTTTTTCTTAYGCTAAAATTGAAATTAAACAAATCATCTGTCTTGCTTTTCTCACAGGGAAAATAAAACTCAGAAGAATATTAGCCCGCAAGTTCAAGGCAATGCCTCAGCACAGCTGTTAAATCTACCTCGTCTTCCTGAGCTGTATTGCAATGCAAATTTGTAGTATGGAGGTAGTAAAGCAACAGGTACAATTGTGTCATGCAAAAACTGGAATGAGAAGAAATAATAATATATATTTTGCATGTGAGGTTTTATTTGGGTCAAGATGGTGTGAGCAACTACACATTAACAAGGTGGTAACACCCACCATYAGATGAAACACTTGTGTGGTGTGCTCTCATGGGATGCACAGTCAAAGACACCGGTGTCTAAAGGATAGCTATCCTTCTGAAAAATCTGAACCACATGTACTACACAACTGTTTGGCCTCAGAGGACAAACTGTATCTAATTAAAAGCAAAGCACATATGATGGACACGAGAGGAACTCAGTACCATCTGCTCTACTACTGATTAAATCCTTTTACACCGCACTGTTTGCCAGTGAAAACATAACCTTTTGGAAAAAAACAGTACTCTCTCTCCTGACAGATCTAAAGCCCAGTTGAAGATACTGAGTCATATGTCCTGGTAAGGTTGTACTTCTTAATTGGCTACTGCATGAATAATAGGAATTTTACTAGCCAGATAGTACAGATTACTAATCAGTTCAAGTTTCTTATAAGTTTCAATAACAGGCATATCATTATATTAATACCTTTGTAAATAAAACTCTAAAATTATATTAAAGATCTTTTTAGAACTTTCTATAAAAAAATACATCTATCTATCTATCTATCTATCTATCTATCTATCTATCTATCTATCTATCTATCTATCTATCTATATCTATCTATCAATCTATACAAATACACACAGATATGCCTGTAGGTGCTAATAGTAAATGTTACTATGACTGGGCTGGCCTCTTTTGAATCATGTAATAATATCCAAGACAACTTTTTAAAAAGTGGGAGGGTAGAAGAATTTTTAAACTGAAATATTCTGGTGCAATTATTACCCAGGTGATTATATTCTTTTCCAAATTGCTCTGCAGCTGGATGGAGTACACTACCCCACTTTTCACACAGTAAGGAACAGACTGTGCTTCCCATTTTAAACCTGTGAAATGTGTTAGCTAAAAACCTTTCCTAGCTTAGGAGCAGATTGAAAGGCTGAGGTAACATTTGGAGAATATTTTTACATCTGTCAGTGAAAGTATTCAATTATCAAAAACAGACAAGCTATGACTTTTTAGCATCCCAGCATGTCCCTGCTTTTACCCTTCATGGCATCCTACAATTTGGTTTTGTTTCATAAAACATCCATGCTGTACATTTCCAGTCAGCTTGGTTTATTATGATACATTGAAATCCCCACTGAGTTTTTGCTGCTTTTCTCATTCCATTTCAACATATAAAGTGAATTACCTGAATTAAAGCAGCTCTCCTTCCCTGATTAGTTCAAAATTGGCAAATTCCATCAAGCTGTTCTTCCTAAAATGACACAAAAAATAGGGGGAAAGGAGTCTGCCCTCTGCAGACTTTGCACTTCTGAACTGCTGTTTCTGGTCTTTTGTAGCTGAGATGTTAAGTGGTTTTCCCTCTCAGATCACAAAGTGTCTGCTTCCTCAGGATCCTCTGCTGAACTTTCCCAGGCAGCAGYTGACAGCTCTGACACCCACAGCATGACGTGACAAAAACCAGCTACACAAACAGACCACAAGAGCTCTGAAAAAAGTCTGCTTTCAAATGCAGTACAGTCTCWTTCTATAGCTGTTTCTTTGTCTCTGCTTTTTATTAGCAGTATTTTCCCTCTGTCTCACAGATTTTAATTAGACCTACCAGTTATGATTAAATAGCCAAKGCTAAAATGCTTTAAAAGTTCCTCATGTGTTTACCACATATCAAGAAACAGACCTTTTTTTTTCCTTTTGTGTTTAACAGCATACTCCATATAAATACACAGTTCTAAGAGGGGTATTAAATGGAACCTATACAGTTATGTATGAAGGCAACTGTAGTCTAAACTAATGCCAAGGAGTAATTACAGCCTAATTGCCTTGGCTTGTTTGGCATGTCATAAATGTTTTTACAATGGTTCTTAGGAGATGAAGAGTCAGAAAACAAATTTCTGCAAGTTGTGGAGAAATTACTACAGCCTGTTAAGGCCTTCTTAAAATTGGTTCCATATTCTACCATCTGCAATTTGCAGAAAACATTCCTCTGAGCTGTAAATGCTATTTGTCTGCTGGACAAACTTCTCTAATGCTTAAATTATATTTCAACAAACACCCCAGTATATGATAGTGGTTAAAATGCTGTTCTTCAAGAAGTTCACTTTTCCAACATGAATACTAAAACCATTAGACATTATATAGGATCCAATTATTCGTTTATTAGAGATTTTGCATTACACAAAGGACCAGTGCAACCTTTATGAGATGTTCTTCTGTGAAACAAAAACCCATGCCACATAAAAAAAGGGCAGTGACAGGTCCCGCTAACTTGTTGCTTATAAAGGGCAAAGACCACATATTTAGTGTTTACTTTTCTAGATGCAAACTGTTCAAGAAAACTGAGGATTTTTTTTTTTAATCTGTGAGATTGAAAAGAACATAAAGGAAAAGGAAATTAATGGCAGTCACACAGTTTGTTAAGGAACTACAGGTAATTTTTTTGCCAAGGAACAAAGTGTGACTTGCACAGGACACAGGAAGAAAGTGGAAATATATGCTGCAAACTTCTTAACTAATGGATCTTTTCTGCAAACCTTGGACACCAGGGTTCCTTTTCATGATGCACTGGRGGTACTCTCAGGAGACATTAAGAAGACAGTATTGTTGGATGCCACATACTGYGGCACACAATGGCAGAGAGGATTTTCATTATAGACAGACAGTGGCACACACTTTGCACAACTTGCCTAGAAAAGGAAGACCTTTTATTTTATTTTCACCATTTTCCCCATTTTTATGTGTCCCAGGGAACTTCTAACTAAACAGAAGGAGAAAAGATTGGAGATGAGTGTGACAGCAAAATACTAATTGCATTCAGTATAAATACAGAAGCTAAGAAGCTAACCAAAGATAAAAACTTGGCACACATGAATTTTGACATAGAAATTCTTCAGTCCTGAYAGTTCCTTATTCCAATTCAAGCATACATAAACTAATATCAGTATTATCAGTTGACGACTGAAGCCAAAAGTTACAATGTATTGATTTTAATAAATATTTTTGTTGCATAGCATAGTGTGTCCCCAAACCTTACAGCTACCAGGGACATTCTGGAAGAAATTCTTTTGGGACAATATATTTATATGTCAGTAATACATGTATATTTGACATAAAAGAATTATCTTTTCCTTAAAATCCAATCATTTCTACCAAAAAAAGTTGATCTGCAAAATTATAATTTTATTTGGTGATCATTGGAGAATCTTTAGCAGTTGACTGCTTTATTTTTGTGTTTAGTATTTATGTTAGATCAAGGACAGTTTTGTTTTGCGTTTCTGTAACTCTACATGAGATATCAAGTTTCTAGGATTTTTACTTTGTCAAAGTGATGGCAAAACAATCAAAAGGGATGGAGAAGCRTAAATTGCATTTTCTCTTTAAGTTTACTGCTATTCAGTTTTACTCTGGATATATCCATTTGAGGATGYCAGATACCCTTAAAATCACAGACAAAGACCATTAATTGGAGGGAACACAGAAATTGTTTCTAATATTCTGATACTATTAAGTCTATGAAGTAGCTCAACAGCCAAGAGAAAACAATCTTGAAATTATTACTCTTTATCATCTACTATGAAAATCCAYAGTGTACCTCAATGTGTTAGATTCCATGCTTCAGTTTCATGCTTAAATTAMAATTTAATTATTCAAAAGCAGTGAAATTCTTCAACTCTGTTGCTAAGTTCCCAAGCAATTTCAAGGATTATTTAAACAAATTGAGCTCCTGATTTTGAGATTTGGCCATGAGATAAAGAAGTGACTATTTTCAATTTGAAATTGATACACGGCATACATGCCATTCAGGAGGCAGTAAAATCTTCCACTACACAATAATTGCAGACCTCTGGACAGAGAYAAAGAAAGAAAAGGATTTAATTTGATTAGCCTCCAACTTTATTCATTTAACTCATCCAGGAACTATCCAGCAATAATTCTTCCAACAAAGGCCATAATTCTTCTCTCATTGTTCCCACCTGGTACAGCACTGTCATCAATCCCCTGTTCTCCACCTTTCTGTACCTGGCTCTCTGCCCATCACTCCCAGTCTTCCCTTGTACTACCACTAAGAGGCAAAGAGTTGAGGCTTTGGGTTATTTTTGTTGTGACAGACCACAGAACCTCCAGGTTGGCTTCCTCCATTGATGGATGCTTTCCCTGTGTTCAGTCCCTGTTTCTGTTTACATCTAAGAACAAATTCCTGTCCTTTTTCTGCTACATGCATACATGCTGAGATTTTCCTTACAACTTGTCCCCTGCACCAGGATCTGCAAAGCTGACTTTTCTAACTATTCCCCTTTTCTGCTCTTGTTTTCTCAAAAAAAAAAATCTCAAACTGTTAATAAAAATCCTTTAGCAGACAAAAATCATTAGCAAATTMATGTACAAACAAGAGAGTTAAGGCTCACTAACTCACTTATTCGAAAAAGTTGAGATCTCTATACTTAGGCAAAATCCATTGCTTAGCACACTAACCCAAGGCATGCCTTGTCATGTTCACAGGCATCCTGAGGAAAAAAGGGAAACTGTGGGACCCTGAAGGAATTAACCTCAACAAAGGTGACCTCTTAATTCCCATCCTAATACATTGTTTTTACGATTGCAGCGACTTCATTTTGCAGAGTCAGACTCTATACATGAAATCTGTAAACATTCTGTTATTGGCCATTTTTCTCTGAGAGACTTTTATTGTATTTCCTCATTGGAATGATCATGAAAGGAATTTTAATTTTGGAACATAAATACAGTCTGCACATTARTAAGCATAACACTTTACAGTAAATATGTGGTGTTAAGGCAGTAAGCAGTAAACATTTTTTTTAAGAAAACTTTATTTTCAATCAGAACAGATAAGAATGATTATTAATGGTGGTGAATATATTTACCCAGGAACACAGACTTGCCTAGACTGGAAATTTTGTATTAGTGGAACAGCATTTTTCAGTTTGTTGATTGATGTCTAAACTAAATGAGAATATGTTCTAATGCTCAAGAGGTGGATGACATGAGATTGAAGTAGGTATTTTAATATCCTGTTTAATGTCAAGTTAGAAAATTAGGTTCTTCCTTAACCTTTGAGTTTTAGTCATAAAAGACTGATGGTTCAGGACCTCCCAGTGTTTGACCATATACAATCTATTCAAATGGAATGGGCTGACAGCCCCAGGCTGCAAAAATTCTTAGCTGTGTATRGGAAAAATATTTCCTGTCCATTGGATTGTGAAGGTAGCTCAATAATTCTGAATAAATTCATGTAAAGCTATTTGTACATATTTTTTTTTAGATATGCTAAAGAAAGTGAAAGCCTGGGTAGCATTGCTAATAAGATTTATCTGGTGAGATAGGTTGTATAAAAAAGAAAACACATAARCGAGAAATGAGTCCTATCAGAAAGGACAACAAAAATCATTGAACTGGGASCCTCAAGTTTTGGGACAAATACATTGCCTTTCCCTTGCATTTACACAATTGCTGAAGAGAAATCTCTAATCTACTCTTATGAAAGGCCCTTCTCTACGTATAAAATAGAATGTAAAAAGGGTCCTGTAATATATTTACAAAACAAAGAGCTCACACTTCCTATTGCTTAAGCAAATTTGACAAACCATTAGTTAAAAAAAAAAAAGCAAATTTGACAAACCATTAGTTAAAAAAAAAACAAAACATAAAAAAAAAAAACCAAAACAAAACAAAACAAAGCTACAGATTATCTTGTTGCTTGTTTCTGAAGTTTTTGCACAATATTACCTGTCAGAAAATTGGCTTAAGTGACTGGGCTATAAAGATTCTGTAATTTKTTTTCAACATTCAATGCCTTCTGGAAGCCATTCTGCAGATCATCCTCCTAGAAATATCTCTCATGTCCATGAGTCCTAGCAAAGTGCTTCTATTAAAAGACTCCCTTTCAGTTCAGTTTGTTTATTTCAATTTCTTGTATACACCACATTTTCAGTTCAGAGCAAAAAGATTAATGAAAATAAACAATGACACATTTGCAGCAAGAATTTTGAGGCAAAGATCTTTAGTAAGATATTGTGGTTTTAATGCAACCACTACACAATGATAAACTTCCTTTGTAAATGACAGATCTAATTGTAAAGTTCAAATTGTAGTTCTGTGAAAAAAAGAAAAAGAACAAGTGCTGAAGACACAGTATCTACTGTATGTTGGCATGTGGCTGTATTCCCAACAAAAGCACCCCTATTATTCATGAGTTGATTTACACTTTTTATCTTTCCATAACATGCAGCATTTATTTACTCTTACATTTTGAGGCATTACAGTTTCTGCTGACATGGATTTTTTCCTAAAATAGAACATTACAGCAGTCCCCTGCTAGATGTTTAAGCCATGTGTATGTTTATTTTTTAATTTTTTTCTTGAACTTTCTAACTAGGAGCAGGCTGGGAACGTAGAGTCATGATGAATGAGAGTTTGCTTTATAAAAAAAGAAAAGAGAAATGTAGACATTTGATGTAACACTRAAAAATTCACAGCCTCCTACCTTGAAAACAAACATTTCCCGGCGAAGAATGGCCAGAGTGTTGAAGTTCCCATCACAGATGTTAGGCTTGGCTCCGGGGTAGGAAGGTTTGTCACCAGTGGGTGGCCGGGGAGGTTTAGGTTGCCTGTCATTCTTTCGTGGGTCTGCTGGAGGGACTGAACGATGTGGGGGCACTGTTGGCAGAGGTCTTGTTGGTGGTGGTATCCTGTCAGGTGGACCTTTAAAAATACAGCAGCAGGATGTCATACACAAACCCACTAAAGGAAATATACRCAAAAACCAGCTGTAAGCTGTACAAACCTGACAGTGAAAGGGGAATGAAAAAGTGAYCTTTCTGATGTTATKAAATGATAGARTCWCAGAATATGCTGAGTTGGAAGGGACCCATTAGAATCATYGAGTCCAACTCCTGGCCCTYCAYRRGACACCCCAAGAGTCACAGCATGTGCCTGAGAGMAYTGKCCWAATGCKTCTTGAACTCTGTCAGGCTTGGTGCTGTGACCACWTCCCTGGGGAGCCATTCCAGTTACCAACCAAGCAYTGGTTATAAAGGGTATAAAGAATGACTACTTCTCATTATCTTCCTTATTGGAACAACATTTTAATAAAACCTTCACAGGATGCTTAGGCTGCCATCGGTTCAGATAAGAAGTAGTTCAAAGCATATTATTTACTGAGGAAGATCTCTTATAACAGAGCCATTGTCTCTTGTACAAATAAATGAACAAAAATCTTGTTCCTTATAAGATCATCATCAGTCAATAGATTTTCAACCTATATTTTTTATCTATATGCATCAATTCCCACACGCATATGTGTAGCATACCTGATATTTCCTACTGACCAAATTTTTAGATCTGATAATATCATGTTCATTAGAGACAGGACATTCCCAGCTTTCCCTAATSTCCCTTGGTATGTACAGGAGCTCCTTGGATCTCAAATCTTATAACAACCTCCTCCACCCCCATTCACATATCACCTTCCATATTCTGAAATTAGTTAACTTCATTTTTTCTCCTTTCCATAGTGAGTCTTAAAAAGCTAGATACCTGGTAATTAAAGGAATTGTTCTGAGGGTAAACAGATTTAAAAGAACTGAAATGAAAAACTTAAACTCTGTAGAGCAGTCTTAAAACATTTTTCTTCTTCCAGTTATATTGTCTGTCATAATATACAGAGGCCGATGAAATAACTATCCTACTCATAATTTCTCTTTCCAAAAGTCAACAGGGTATCCTAGACAGATACTGATCCTAACCCTAATGGCATACTGAAGGACTTGAAATGAGTGTACTGAAAATGCCTTCCCCTCTCTACACATATTAGTAACATTTACATTTACTTTTCATGTGTAAAAAGATGGGAACCTTCAGTTGGATCAGTAATATTTCTGGAAACAAGATGAATGTGGTAATTTCTGCTCATTCTATTTAGGCCTCTCTCCAAATCATTTAAATAGATAATACTAAAATAAATATATAATACTTCGACTCAAAAAAGTAAATACTATYTGATTGACCAGCTTCAGAAACACTTTTGAATAGTAAGACAATTCTAAAACTGCACAAATGGCATTTGAATTTCTTGGAATTTTACAAAACAAACACATATTTTATACAGAACAAGATGGATTATGTAAGGAAATCTTAAACTCACCAAATGGTTGTCATGCCATTTAAKAAGGCATTTATTTCATTCACAATTTTAAGACTTGTGACATTCATATTTACAGTTAATAACAGTTTTTCAAGGAATACTGCAGACCAAAGTAATTATTTTAATAGGTGTGACATTTTTATTGAGGCATATGATTCCAGATCACATCTTGATTTTAAACGGAGCAAAAGAATTAGTTTGCAGTAGCTCATGTTGGAAAGTTTTTAACCCCAAATCAGATTTTCTTTATGCCATTTGGTGGTGATGTCAGATATTACTTCCCAGGGGTAASACATTTTTCCTAATGTATAGCCCACAACTGTTAGAGCTTAGCAGCTAGTTTTCAGCAAAGTATTCTTGTCTAGCCCTTAAGTCTAGACTACCAACTTATGAGGTCATGAGAAACAACCTTCCTTCCAGCTAATCACACAGGAAAAAAAAAMCAACCAAACAAAACTTGATCAGCCAATCATTTTGAAATTGCTGTATATGCTCTATGAAAATATACATCTGCACTTGTTAATATGGTATTTTAAAAATCTTGCTAATATAGAACACCATGGGGGCTGCAGAGTTCTAGTTCGCAGTACAGTAATTCTACATGATCATAGTAGTCCTTTCTGGTTGTAAAGATAACGAAGGAATGGTCCTTACAATATTCAACATTAATATGACAAATTTAAACAGGAAAATTGGGAGTACAGAATTTAATCATATGTAGATTTATTTAAGGAATATTAAGCAAGGCAATTTCAAATTATATGCACTGGATACAGAGCATTAACACAGAAATAAAACAAATTTTTCTAAAAATATTCTAAAAATAAAATATCTTTTCTAAGAAAAGAAAAGACTATGTAACACATACCAACCGAATCAAAGTCTTTAAAACCAAAACCAAAACTAAAACCAAAACCAAAACCAAATCCAAAACCGAAACCATGCCTTTGGAAATTTTAGGGATAATAATATGAGAGTTAGAGTTACATTCAACCCATAATCACAAATATTTTATTGTTTTTTAATTTTTTTAAGTTTTCAATTGCCTTGTTAAATGCAGAATTTATTTCCATCATATGTACTTGATATCAAGCCATAAACACCTAAATTAATACATTTTAAAGAATCAGGCCCTTTTTACTCTATGYAGGAGCTGGTGATGACATTACTTTGAGATCAGTTTGCCATATTTATCACAAGAAAGGGTGTTTTTGGAACCTCAGATTTTGGAGGGAAATTTTCTATATTATTACTGATAAAGTGTGAAGCAATCAGTTAATCCAGTTACATGATCTTGGACACCTGTGTAAATAATCTCATAGTTAAAGGCCTGCATTTCTTAATATTATTATAGTTTGCAATCCTTTTRCATATGTTTACATTACAGATTTTTAAAACACTTAAAAGTTCCAGACAAATGCAAATTCAAATACGAGTTATGAAGAGTGAGAAACAAAGTAAGAGCATCCTCAAAACCTTTGGATGCTTTACTGATAAGCCTGACTGTCCTAGTGACAAATGCTCTGAATCTACATGCAGACAAAGCTGATCATGACATCATCTCATATGAATAATCCACAGCTTCTGTAGGTAACTTCAGCAYTGGAAGTGATGGACAGGAGGAACTCTGTAAAGGTTTCCATTCTGCACTTATAATAGAACAATTAATGTTATTCAAAATAATTATCGGTGTAAGATGGAAAGACAAAAAAGAAGAGCTGTTATTGTGCTATAGCTTTCATACAATGATGACATGTCTCACACTATTTCTCAATTATTTTCTGATTTTTTATGAAAGTTAAAGCTCTAAAATAGTYTTCACATAGAAACATAGGTTTCTATAATAGGTTCTAAAATAGGTTTCACATAGAAACTCTGGCATAACAACTGGTGAGGTGCACACTGATGAAACTCTTTTGGAGAGGTGATATGGACAGSAGGACCTCAAACGTATTCTAAACTGAAAAGCTTGCATTGTCTAATGAGAACATGACATACCATATATCTTCTGGATGCCCTGTAAATCGTCGTTAGGTAGTTTGAAGTTGTCGGTTTCCATATATTGGTAAAAGGGAGCCATGATTGCAGTGGGATCGTTCGAGTGCTCCAAGCCCAGAGCATGTCCGAGTTCRTGCACTGCAACCAGAAAGAGATCGTTCCCTGTGAAGAGAAGAAAAGKAAAACACACCTTTGAATCCACAAGCATACTAACAAAAAACTGTGGAGGACTCTGCATTTGCAAGATGTTTTCACTGCATTTGAATTTCATGAGGCAATGTGTAGTAATTAATGGGTCATCAAGGACATCAAGGGTAATGTGGCAGAAAGGGCAGTTTTCTCTTTTTTTTTTTAAAACATGGAAACCATAAAGCTATAAGATATGCTACTCTTACAGACATCATAAACATAAACTTTTTTAACTGAYACACATGATAAGTGTAGGGTTCAAGTGTCATAGCTCATGTCTAGGCCAGTGTGCAATCTATAACTTGAAGATGATATTGTGGGAAACCCRACTAAAAATGCTTTCATCAAGACAYRGTTCCAAAAGGAAAATATCCTGGCTTTGTTTGGTAAACTTTTCAAACTGAAGACTACCTGTTCAGGACAAACCCCAGAGAGCACACAGTCATCCAAACACTTGTAATCAGACCCCTGCTGATTATATGTAGACRTTATCCACTCCTGAATCATCATAACTGAAATCCTAATGAGGAAAATAAATGTCCTTATATATTTCACCGTGCAATTCCCTTATAACTGTAGTTGCTTTTTTTAAATATTAGGGCTTTTTTAAAATTTTGTAAGACTAAAAAAAAAACCCCAAAATTCCAAACCATGCACTCATATTATAGACCAGTTTAATGTTTTTGTTATTCTCCTCTCAAAAGCATCTTCAATTTTTTATTATAGAATATTAGACACACCTGAAAGATTTGGCAGTAGAATTATGGCGCTCTTCTGAAGCAAATACAAATCAAAACCAATATGATTGTTTCTAAAAAAGTTTCAGAGCTGGACTTCATGATATTAATTTTGTCYATTTTTACTCATATAGGAGTTAGTTCTGCAATCTTTTTATGAATCTTTCATACAGATTCTGCCATAGTCAACCTGTCACAAAATGAGACTTTGGAAAAATATTTTATGTCAGGAGAAAGATTCCAGTCAGCTGGAAAGGGTCACATTCAGAATATTGCTCATTTTACCACTAAGGGATGGGAAGCACCATCCTTCAGGAGTGTGATCCTGTCCCACTGACAAGGGAAGTACTATAGATCAGCATCTTATGTTGACCTTCTAACTTTTAGATGGTGGGACCCACGTGAAACCAGTGCCACCTATGAGAGGTAGTTTCGTGCAGAAAGAGAAATATAAAAAAAATGAAAGGCCTATGCTGCAGTCTAATAGTTGTATACCAGAAAAAGAAAATGTTCAGCCTTAACTCTTATTCTATAATCTGTAGATCCTTTTGGGATAGACAGTTATTTTCCACTGCTGGCACTTGTTCTGGRAGTACTTCTATAATGTCAGTAGTAATAATAATATTAAGTTGCATCAGCAACAAAATTACACATATATACATTACAGAACTTTGAGGGCATAGTTGACAGTATTTCAATTTCTCAAGTATTTYCTCTTGTTGACACAATAAAATAAASTTTATCCAAAATACATATGAAAGAGGAAACACTTGGCAGTAGCTCCCTTCACAATGTATGAAGATTTGCTGATGTTTGTAAAATAAATGTTTAAATGAAAGCATGAAAACAAACACAAGTAAAACTATGTGTTTRCTTCACAGAGTCTTCTCATAACTTCTGATTCTTAATTTGGAAATGTGAAAGCTAAATGTTCTTGATCTAGTCAACATAAATTCGGAAAAATCACATCTTTCAAAAATTAATGTGACATAATGTGCTTTTTGAAATTGGAAGTTTATCCTACCATCTATAATTATGAGGTTCCAGATAAAATCTTTTATGACAATATTTTTTCAGATGCAGTTCTTTTTATAGTAAAGCAGMTTCTCAGTGTGCTGTTTCAATAGGTTTGATAAGCCTGACTGTCCTAGTGACAAATGCAGACATGCAGACAAAGCTGATCATGACATCATCTCATATGAATAATCCACAGCTTCTGTAGGTAACCTCAGCATTGGAAGTGATGCACAGGAGGAACTCTGTAAACGTTTCCATTCTGCACTTATAATAGAATAATTAATGTTATTTAAAATAATTATAGGTGTAAGATGGAAAGACAAAAAAGAAGAGCATRTTATTGTGCTATAGCTTTCATACAATGATGACATGCCTCACACTATTTTTCAATTATTTTCTGATTTTTTATGAAAGTTAAAGTTCTAAAATAGGTTTATTAGAATGCCAATTTCTTTTCCTGGTATTAACACAAACATTTAAGAAACAACCTCCTTTTTCTGTTCAGGCCTTCTGAAAGGTAAATTTCCCTCCAATATCTCTGCCTTGTACATCTTAATTAAGAATATTAACCAGTCTAAGTATTCCATTAAAAAAACACTGACAAGTTGGCCACATAATTTACTGAACCATTTTGAAATAGTTTTGAATCAATAGTATTTATTCCACCATTATCATTAGGCTTGTTAGTATCAGTAGACCAAWGAGTAATCTGTGTTTTACCTCTACTGTTTGAGGCACAAGTCTGGGAAGTTAACTTGTAATAAATTCTAAAATTTCAGGAAACCACAGATAACCAACACAGCTGGAAGAGTCTCCTGCTTGTACTTGTGCTAGTTATGCAATACAGGAAGAATAAAGACATCCTTTGGTTATCAGTCCTTATGGAGYCCCCATACAGATTTCCAGGAATTTCTACATTTTGCTCTATATTGACCTGAAACAYGTGAAATACATAGTATCAGGGAAATAAATAAAACTTCCTTTCAGCTATTGGCATATCTTCCATCCACGATCACAGATAATGACCATACGGTAGAGCATTTTTAAAGTGACAGTGGGACCGTGTAAGACCACAGATATTATGCAGAGGTTGGCTGTGGCTTAGCATGCTTTTCTCCTTTTGTATTTTGGATAGGGGAGATTATGTACAGAGGGAAAAAAGAAGAAAAAAAAACCCAAGCATTACATTCAGCATCTGACTGCTCCTCTGAATTYAGTCTTTATTTCCACCTCGTGCAATGCAACTTGCAGCCATCAGGGGAGCCATTAAGCGTGGCAAAGGTAGAACAGCCCTTGAGCAAATGAGTAAGGGGGAAGGGAGAAGGTCACAGGAAAGAACTGGGAGAATAATATTCTTGCCTGGGGTGACAATGATTTAACAGGGAACATATTTTCTACTCGTAGTCAAATAGCCCCATTATTCATAACAATTTCCATCAAGAGTCATGATTGTCTCCAGGGCATCCTGAATTTAAACTGACCCAAATAACTTAGTGCAATTGAAACTCACGTCTAAACCAGCTCAAGATGAGCTGTGTGAGTCCAGTACAGGTAGTCTTATTACTACCTTAGTTTCCATCCTTTTTGCTCAGCATATGATTAGATTTCTCCAATTAGGCAACAATTATTTGGTMCCTCTTTGCTTTAGGGAGCAGAATTACCCTGAGTATGTCAATGTTACTTTAAAAAGCTCCTGAGAGCGCAGAAGGACAACCACAAGTGCTTTCTGTTTTTCTCAAGGCTCCATAGAATTGTATTTGCAACTGCAAGGTTGATCGTAGGCCACCTTCAATTCCTCAACAAGTGCTCAGAATAAGTTGAAAAAGTGTAAAAACAAATGAACGTTCATACTTGCTCAAGCTAGCTTTGTTATCCTATTGACATTGGGTAATTTTACACTTTCAGTTGCCACCACTGAAGGAGAGACTCCCAGATGATGCTATATTTCAGGATACATTATCCAAGTAGAACATATTTCAGCCCATATGGCAAAATGAAGYACCTTCACAAACTTTCACAAGTTGTAACAATTAAAATGCATATGACTATGATGATTTTTTTAAAGTACAATTTGCCATTGAACAATACACAGTGGTGAATATTAATTGTGTTAGTCTCAGTTACATCTTGTTGTATATATCCACAGAGTAGTAGAAAAATATTGGAAAATATATTTCATAAGTCCAAAAATTGTGCACCCCTGCTCTTGTGTTCCCATTAGCAGGGAGATTTGGAATAGAATGACTGTAAGCTCAAAAASATTGTGATTGTTTTTCTTATTTTATCTCAAGTTTGATTTCACAAGGGAAAAAAAAAAAGATACTGTGTGTAAAGAACTAAGATAAAATTATTATTTTTATACTGACACTTTTCTCTGAGGCTATAAACTATTTTAGGCACTAAATCTGCCTGACTTTACAAACACTGCCCAAACTCAGGAATATAAATATGTATTAATATATCAAATATTCAACATCCAGCACTGTGGAGCATGTTGTATGGGAAGCCTTTCCATGTAGCTAATACATACACTATTTTTCACATCTACAGATAAATAAACCTAATATATTTGTTCACAATAAGCTATTAAGAAAACCACCTTATTCTGAAGATTATAATTCCCATTTTAAATGTTATGTAAGTTCAATATATAAAAGCAATACCCTAATGGCTTAACATGTGACCTCAATATTTAAGATTTTTCCATACAGAAGGAAAAAAAATGAAAGAAATCTTATAAACTGAATTCTAAATGACAAACAAACTGTAAAAACACAAAAATGCTTTATACATAGACATACACTCTTTTTTTTAGGTGACTATTTTACTTCATTCTTCATGTGATGTAGGTAGATATTTTCTAATTAAATTCATATCAAACCGAAATGTAAACCTGCACAAGACTTCTATTATAGTCCTATTACCAACAAGACAGTATTAGGCAAACTTACAGTTAATCAGAAATAYTACACACACACAGACAACACCCATGAGTTTCTGTTGAATGTATTCAGAATTTGCATTTTCATTATTTTGTTCATTTGTGCTACCACCTGATGCATCCAAACAGCTGAAATGCTGCAAAATGTGGAGTAAGATTCTTACTCTACATAGCATCCAGAATGTTTAAAAAAAAAAAAAACMMMAAAAAMCCAAGAATTTTTGTCTTTGTTATTATTATTATTATCTTTTCCAGACAGGAGCGAATTTTGAAGATGCTATTTCAACAGTCAGTCATAAAAGATTCTTTCTCTCTCTGACCTTATTATAATATAGCAGAACYGAGCATATACATTACGTATGCACTTACATAAGCACCATATATGTATAGATATGCTACACTGAGAGTATACATGGATCTAAATATAAATCATAGGCATACTCTTATCCAAAKAAAGGTGCCACATTTTCCAGGCTAAGAAATCATATATAGCTGCACAACATTATATCAGACTTCTGCCAACGGCACTAAAATTTGGCAGTCTGGTGGTTATTTTGGAAAGAAAATTTTGCTAAAAAATGGATGGAGCACCTTTGAAAAATGGATGGACCACGTTGTTTCTAATTTTTTTGTGAATTTAAATAAAAATGTACCATATAAAGTACACCCATTTTCTATAAGAAGTTAAGGTATCTATTTTTTACACACTGTACTTAAAATAATGGTTTTAAGTATATATATATATTTATATGGAGGCAATTTCATTGTGATAAAATATAGTGACATGAAAATGTCTTTTTCCCCCCTATTAATACATAACACACATCATAAAATCCCCTCCAGTAGGCTTAGTGATATATATACATATATATACATATATATAAACATACATA
>NW_026623373.1:571967-683826 GCF_030028575.1 Malurus melanocephalus | reverse complement strand
GGGACAGAGTGTTGTTTATATACAAAGTATGTACAATTACCCTCCATGTAATTTAGAATACCTACAGAACTATTCAATTTTAAAAAGATGAACAGATTAGTGTGAAATTTAAACTTGCTTGCTTGAAATTTGACAAGCGCACATTCCTACAGAGCAAGGCTCTCTTCAGGTGACTCAGATCATTGATGAGATTTGAGTTTAGCAGCGTGTAAGTCCTTCCTGGCAGTGCTTTACCCTTTCTGCATGTTGTGGGTATAATTTAGAAAAAGCCAGGAGCCCTCTTTCTTTTATAACACATACCAGCCTGTACTTCAGAAGGCAAGGATACTAAAAAGATAAGAACTTCTGACTTTCTACTTGGATATGTTACCAAGAACATTCTACAACTTTTAT
Source organism: Malurus melanocephalus (assembly GCF_030028575.1). Lineage (NCBI taxonomy): Eukaryota > Metazoa > Chordata > Aves > Passeriformes > Maluridae > Malurus > Malurus melanocephalus. The sequence continues at coordinate 683,433 of NW_026623373.1, read as the reverse complement.
TAAATTTCTTGAAATGGGTGGAATTAATTACTTTAGGTATTCTTAAATTTCTTTCTATAAAAAGCATGGGTATACAAATATTTCCACTTCTCCATAGTTTCAATCACTAGTACTGAAAAATTTGCAAACTATTTTGGCTGGTGAATCAATACCAAATTCCCCAAAGAGAGACAAGCAAAGCAGAAGGAAGTGATCTTAGGGGAGGCAGAGAAGACATGAGAGTTTACTTCAATATGAAGGTATGAGTTCCTTCTGAAAATATAATGCTTATGGCTTTATTGCATGCTTTGAGAAAACCCTGCTGTGACAGAAAACCTAGCAAACTAAACAAACTCCCACGTTTATGCTGAATCTCTAGCTCCAGGATTCAACTTCTTCATCACTCAGGTCCACTACTGAATTTGGATATTATTCTCAAATGGCATTTTCACTCTATTAGTAATAAAGTCATATGGATTAACAGAATGAAAAGTTTTATTTTGGRTGTTTTCATGGTCATCTTTAGACAACAACTATCTTAAATAAATTTGAATTTTAATGGAATTTTGCATTTTGCTAGAAAAGGTCTTCATAACTTATCAAGCTCAGTAAARAGTTTGAAAATACAGTGGTCATTCCCATTGTTGCTAAATAACATTTATTCTATTTTTCCAGTAGTTAAATGCAACTACAAACCCTGTAACAGCCTTATGTTACTCTTTCCTTTTCTTTGTTTTTGTTTTTATTTTTTTACTGGGAAGAATAAGGTAGAGAAGTACTTAAAACTGCTTTCTGAAGGCTGTGAAAATTCTGGGGTTGAAGATTTGGATATGTGCATGAGAAGAGCATGTATCACACATTTCTCAGCTCTCCTCCATGGCCTGGTCCCTGTGGGCCATCCATGTGAAGGGAATGTACATTTTTCTACCACTCTTAAGTGGCACTCTGGGTGAGAAGAAATGTAACAGAACCTTAATTGTACAGGAGGTCATACTAAAATTGAACCCTTGTTTTGAAAAAAAAAAAGTGTAGGGTTTGTCTCTATGCCACTCAGCTAAAGTGCTGGTTTGTTAATAAAGTGGCTTCTTTTGTTTAATTTTTATTCATTTACCCTTAGGTCCYGTGTGTCCTCCTATAAAGGAATATTTGTAAATGCTAGCAGGAAGGTCAAAGTCATACTGCAAATATCACAATAGATGTAACCTGTCATCCAATTCCAACCCTTCTGCCATGGGCAGGRRCAYCTTCCACTGAACCAGATTGCTCACAGCCCAAACCAGCCTGGCCTTAAACACTTCCAGGGATGAGACATCCACAATTTCTCTGGGCAACCTGTTCTAGCATCTCACCACCTTTTAGGAATTTGAAGAGAACACTGAAATCCTTACAACAGAATGCACATAGAATTTAATTTATATGTAAATCCTGAGCTGGCTAAATTTTCATTAGATAAATTTTTTACCCTGCATCAGTTAAACTACTGAGAGTAATTATCCTCTAAATTAACTCACATTAAACCCATGAAAACCAGATTATTATTGGCCATTGTATCTTAACATAGACATAGGAATTTGAGAGTTTTTAAACAGACAACAGAGACATAGTGGTTTGTGTATATATACATATATACATATATACATATATACATATATACATATATACATATATACATATATACATATATACATATATACATATATACATATATACATATATACATATATACATATATACATATATACATATATATACATAAATACACATATATGTATAGTTTTTATATGAAAAATTCTTCCTTCACTGTTACTTTACTTTTTCAATTCATATTAARAMAAAAAAAAAAAAAAGTCAAGATGGATTTGTCCGTGGTTTGGGGTTTTTTTCATTAAACTGGTGATAAAAAGAAGTGGGAATTTTGAATCCTAATTGGCAAAGTGATTAGAAGAAAAAAATGATTAAAATTCTCTGATCTGAAAAGAAGACAAGTTTTCTAAGAAGTCTGCAGACTTCAAAGGGAAACCTGATCCAAGTGTGCACCATATTTTAAATTGAGACAACTTCAAACTGGGGATCGTGTACACAGAGAAAGTGACAGAAAGACAAATCTGATACCTTGGTTTTACTTTGTTAAAATTTACTCCTATGAAACGCTCTGATCTATTGGACAACCTGCTGCTGGGATCCTAGGATTCTGTATCCATACAKCTGTATGTTCCCCTAGCTAGAGGGACCACTGTAAGCCTCTCTAGAACCTGGGGAACGCAGTTTGGCACGAGTGACTCTCGGCACTTGCTGGCACGGAGATGACTGAGCCCCTGCCATGGAGGGGCAGCCTCCAGGAGAGATGGCAGAGGGCAGAGCAAAGGGTAATGGAGAGGACAAGATGGTCAGGCAGCCAAGCCATACCCCTGGGCCTCCCGGCTGAAGGAAGCCTGTTCAAGAATTTGCTTAGAGAGCAAGATGAAGGCAGCAGTCTGTTGCCCCTGGCAAAGTTCAGGAGAGATTGGACATGAGAATGTTGGTCAGGGCAGAAGTCAGTCCTGGCCCACTTCCCCTTCTGTGACTTAAGAGCAGGACCCCAGGCTGGGGTGACAGCAGTTGGCCCCAGAATGTCAGAAGTTCCATGTTTGATGGCCATCAGAGCAGAGCTTCTCACTGGGARAGCAGAGAGCTGAACACAGAGTCACTGGGGCACAATTTTCCACAGCTGCTCTGCCACATCCCACACTCAGCAGGTTGGTACCATAATCTCTGCACCTCGGCCAGCCCTGACAGTGTCACAAGGCATCATTAAAACACAGACCAGCTAAGGAGTGACTGTTGATTATGTGTGTATTTCAGTTGCTATSTCTTCCTGAAGCTCTTCTTTTGCTGTTTCTGCTAGCTCTGCTAGCTGGAGCACAGCTAACAGCATTAATTCCATGTCACTACCGGATCTTCAGMACCCTGAATACTCAGTGGTAAGCCCATTTCCTCATGAGGAAATATACTAACAATTCCTAAACTGCATCACAAGAAAGGCGCTATTCTTAGAAATGAAACAAAAATTATGTTTACACATTACCATAATACCACCAACTATACATTCAAAATGTCAGAGGTGCAACCCCCTTGTGAATTACCATATTCAGACCAATACAAGTGTTTGTCCTGCCATACCAAGAGGAGCAGGAAAAAGCCTATGCCCACAAGTGCCTTTTCTGACTGCTATACTGAACTGCTCACAAAACAGCCATCTCTGGGGCTGAGACAGATTTCTTTTGACTCCAGTTGGYGCTGCAATTTTTAAGCGCTCATCACTTCAGTTCTCCTCTAATCTGAAATGGCACGATTCAACATCACTGGTAGAAGTTATCTAACTATTCAACACCAATGTCTCTACCTGCACCTCTCACAGCAAGAGATGAGAAACAGGTATTTCAGAACATGAYTCATCTAGTTTATTATAGACACCTACTTCAGGATCCAACAAACCTTACCCAGGAAGGCAATATATCTCTCCTATAGCTCTAAAGGGACTCCATGAGATTAACTCAAATATAAACATCAACATATGGTCAGATTAATTCCACCCCCTCAAGTCTTCTGGCTTTTGACTTAGGTATTTTCATTTAAGTCACTGGCAAAACATTAATTATTGAAGAACAGGAAAGGGACTTAAGTGATATATGTACAAATCCAGGAAGTACTTATAGACTGACTTGAACGAGACTTAAATCTGTCCACTAGAACAAATAAATTGCACAAAAAATATTGCTCTTTTAACTTATCTGGTTCTTGTTTATTTTTCCGCTTTCATCTTTTTTTCACAGCCCGATCTTTTAGCTGTATATGTTTCCAGCTATTGGTGTTAGCTGCTCAGCACTTTTTGGATCCCAAACAGCTAGGAAGGAGTCTAAATATAGATTAAAACCATTTTGGCCTCAAGAACATATGGTTTGGGCATTTTGAAGYGAAGAATTGTCAGGAAAAGCACAAATTATACTTTAGACTTGAGAACACTAACATTGTTGAAAATCCTTCATTAGTTAATCATATAATAATCTTAAAATTCAGATATAGTATTATCTTCTATTTTAGAGTTATCTACATATTTCTACTTTTTCAACATGCATTACATTTCTGCCTAATAAATAAATAAGTAATTAAGTATGTAATTACTGTAAAATTCTTGTCTCGTTCTCTCAGGAAACCATGACAACATCCATATTAATTGGCAACAGGATTTTTCAGATTCTGTTTGCCTCTAAAAAGGCAGGGGAAATGAGATGGCAATGCAGTAATATTCTGTAGAACATCTTTGGTATTTCCTAAATCTGCTGTCACRAAGAAAAAGCCCCATTAAGTGGCCTTAGCAACAAATAGAGGCTTGAGGAACCCTGGATTACATGAGCGTTGGAATGCCAAGCCTGATGCCTGCTGTAAATGACTGAAATGTCACTTTCTGTTTAAAAGGAAAATTTTAGGTTCATAGATAATGCTTCTCTCCTAAATTACTGCTACTAGGAGACCACACTGAAAAGACAAAGAAATAATTTCAAGGCATTCACTAAGCTGATTTTTCAGTTGTAAACTGTTTTCAACCTATTTGCAATAATAAAGGGAATTTTCTCTCTCTTTCTTTTTTTTAACCCAACACATTTGAGATTCTCTTTTTACAAACTCTCCTTAGCAAATAATCTTTCAATAACCTGAAATTCACTCTGTGGGGCAAAATCTCATAGCCCACAAAGCAGTTTCTCTATTATTAGCATTAGTTTTATTACTGTTAGCTTTGTATCACACATTTTAAAGAAATATTGCCTTTTTGTAAGCTGATGGAAAACAACAATGCATAAAGGATAATAAAAAACATTGGAACATGTTAATTTTTTTTCCTTTTTCCCCTATTCTCTAAAACTTTTGGAAACATGTAAGAATTATATGTAGCTTTCCCAGACTCAGTACTCAAAATCTGCTAAGCATCTTTCTAAGTGGAGGAAAGATTAAGGTAGGAGTGTTTGTTTGTTTGTTTGTTTGTTTGTTTGCTGTGTGTGTAGTGTTAGGGGAGTTTTCATGTGTAAGGGCTTTTGGGGTCATAAAAATGATGAAGGGGCTGGCCAGCATTTTATGTTTGGATTCATTTAAAATAAATCTATTTGCCTGAACAAAAATGGCTTCCCAATTCTCTTTCTTGTATATTGCAGGGAGAAAATGAGCAAGACAAAAAGAAAACAAAGGAAAACCCCAGAAATTGTTATTTTCAACTTATTAATCACTTAAAAAACATTTTTCAACTAAATTTCACATTTTTCGAATAGGTTTCCCCATATAAGCTCAGTTCTCCTAAGACAATAATATGAGGGTCTGATTAAATGAATCCATTTTGGGAGACTTTTCTTCATTGTTGCACAAACTGTTGTTTGAGACAAAGACATTTTAAAAAGAAAAAAAAAAAAAAAAAAAAAAAAAAAAAAAAAAAAAAAGGCCAGTTTTTTTCAGTAGGTGCAAACACTGCCAAAACTGTCTGCAAGGACCCATGCTGCCTTACAGCGAGATGTTTCCTTGGCAGCAGAGTCGATGTAACAGACAATGTGAACTTTCCTCATTTATTTCCATGCGAAGTCAGCCAGATCAGCTCTAACACTTTTCATTAGCAGTTCAAGACAGGACGGCTGATCACAAACGGAGGCAGATGGCAAACGCAAGCGAGTGAGTTCTGCTGGCCCTGCTATGTGGGAAATAACCTCCAGTTGCAGTTTGAATGGAAAGCTGAGTTTGCAGCTTCCCTAACTACTCCACAAAGGCTTGCAACGCTCTGTGTTTACCTACGCCACAATGGAAGCAAAATGCAATTTAGTGGCTCGAGTTGTGCTGCCTTTTTGGTTTACAGCCTGTGTCAGGACCGACTCTGACAATTAAGCTGCAGTTTAAATATCACCTTGCTTCTATAGATGTGAAAAGCATGATGGAAGATGTGCATCTTAGTATCTACATTCCCATTGCTTTAATTAACAGTATCACAAAGTCAATTCTCTTAACGTGTTCCTCAGCCTCTCTTTCAGTTTGCATGATAGTGTATGTGGAAAGGTGAGGCCAAGAAGGAAGCTGAGAGTGATATTGCACGCTGAGGGCCTCTGGGAKGTTTTAAAAGCATCTAATCAAACACACCTCTAGAACATGAGGCTGGATTCATCCACAAGGCTGCTTTCACCGACTGCCAGYTCTAAACAGATTTCCCTTTTAACAGTATGCAAATGAAGTGCTTTCCTCAAAGCTAAAATGATGTTCTGTGAAAGCAAAATTCCTCCCCAAAAATTATAAAAAATGAGGTCAGTACTTTGCCAGCAGTTAACATTTTCCACCATCTGGCTTCCAGCCAGTAGATGGGGTCCAGCAGACAGATCCTCTTCTATCTGCACAGTGCTACGTCCAGTGACTGAGTCCTCACAAGCAGCCAGGGCCCATAATGGTTTTTTTTATAATTTCCCATCTCTTCAATAGCTGAAAGGGATCTTTCTGTTCTCAAGTGCAGCTTTGCATACCAYGATAATATTTTCAAGGATACATTTTATGTATCAGCTATCAGTGGWTATCTGAGAATTAAGATTCTAGGTAATATCTTGGAGTGATTGGATATGGGGCAGGTGCACACCAGCAAGTACAATCCAGGAAGGTTTGGAAAGTTTGAGGACAGGGGGAGTTCTACCAGCACAAAATGCACTTACTGATAAGGGAAAGACTGCTTTCCTTTTAAATACTAAAAACTTTGTGTTTTAGTGACAGAAAGTATTATTGGTATTAACTGATCCCTGAATTAAATTGGATTTTAGGAAAAATGGTGAAATTAAAAGAATCAATCATTGTTCCATATGCCCACAACTTGCAAAGCTCTTTGAAATATTATCCTGGTATCTTCATCATTGTGTAATATTATAAATGCAATAGTTGGGTTTTGTCATCTTTTATAATATTGTTAATTCACTCATTTTGCACTCAAATAGTTTCAATTTAAAATAGAAGTTGTACTTCCTTAACCTTATAATTATATATAAACAAGGTTGCAATTCAACAGTTTTGGTCTCTTTAGCCTGTAAGCAAGATATGAGAGAGGCCCATAAAATATGAATGGAATAGATACAATTATTAGAAAATTACTTCCTTACAATACAAGCATCCATCTGTCTAAAAAAAAATCAGGAAGAAGTAGTACTTCACATCTGCTTAAACTATAGGACATATTGCCACAGGATGCTGTGGATAGCAAATGCTTACATGAGTTCAAAAAGAGATTACACCGATTAATGAAAGGAAATCCCTCATAGGCTACTAAACACAAAAATATGGCCTGTGCCTCAGAAATTCAATGAGCCGCAGATTACTGGAAGCTAAGAGGGAATATGCTGAAGGTTTATTGCCATATGTTTCCCCTGCTCTTATTCTCTTCCTTAAGTATCTGTTCATAGCTAAGTGGAGATAGGATATTTTGTAGGATAACCTTTGATCTGTCCCACGTTTACAATTCTCTGTTTACAAGCATATACACAAGTACTATAAAATAAAAATTCAAATAAGATATTAATCTTTTACATAGTTATCCTAGTGCAGAACTAGAGAATAAGCATGTGAGAACTGCAAGGTCACACTGCTTGGTCACAGATCAAATTCGGTGTTGATAATTGCTTATTAAAAACATACATAATCAATTAAGATCACAATGYTTTATGCGATTAAAGCCATGTTAACATTGTAATACAGAACTTCCTTTGATCTGAAATGCCTGGCTTCCTTTATACCAAGCCACAGTGTGAGCACTGCTCAAGACACAGAGCTCCCTTAGGAGATGGTTTTCACAGCTCCACTGGTTCACGTTTCCAGCAGCATTTATCTCCTGCACTGTGTCAACCACACTGGCAGCCAAAAGAAATTTACTACAAGTTGATCTATGCAGTTCAGAGATCAGGATTTTCATAAATTTTTCTTGGCTGCCAGCACAGTGCCCACAGCAGAATGTACGCACTAACTGGAGTCTAAGTGCGTTACACAAGACACTGTATTTGCATCAGTCCAAGAAGCTTTTACTTGGCAATCTACAAATAGCATGGTACAGTGACAGGTTTGTTTGCTTGTTTTCTTTTTATTGCCTGCAAACTTGAATAATTTTTTGAACACTGGAGAGTTAATAAAAAAAACCCCAGATGTGAATTCTTGAACTTTTGAGTTTGTTTTCCCAAAWACAGAGTTTTATGTATACACAAGTTACAAATATTCCAGATGTATGTAAGTACTCTGCACTGATATTCACCTTACATTTAAATGTCACTGTACACTAAAACCATCTATTACTTCTGTAATGGAGTTTCACTCATTATTTATCATATATTCTTTGATGGAAGAACTGTTCTCTTCAGAATTTCAACATGGCACAGTAGCTACCTGGACAAATTTGCTACAGAGGTAAAAAAATAATGTATTTTATTTGACCACTATTTCTCTTGCTGATAGGAAAATGAAGAYAACAGTATCAAATTAGCACTACAGATCTACTGTGTTTATCTACATTAGTTTTTGCCAGATATTTTCTGCWGCTGGAAGACACAGTTCTATAGTGACATTTTATCCAATAATTGGTACATAACGTATCATGTTTAATGTGGTTGAAAACTAAGCTCCCAAGAAATCCTTATTTTCCCCAAGCATTGCTTCTACATCTTGCCCTGTTTTAAAGAGCTGCACTTGTGCAAGTAGGTCAATCTTAAATTAATCCAGTTAAAAGTAGTGCACTCTCAATTTAAACTGGTTTAGCACTCCCTTAAATAGGTTTAGATGCATTCAGTAATTTCCCAGAAAAAATAACTGCTTTTAAAAAGGTTTAGAGTAACTTAAGTGCATGTAGACAGACAAATGTGAAATCAATTTTGATAAAACGAGTGCAAGAAGGCTAATAAGAATGCCCCTTTCAGTTTTGGCACAGAAAGATTGGACATAAGATAGGATTTTTCTGCAAGCTATTAGAAAATTTATAGAGATGGTACCTATCCCAGATGATCCCTGACAGTGACTTTGAATTTCATCATAGTGATTGGAAATATTGCCATTRAAAAAAATATTTTCAAAAATATTTTTGTTGAGGGTTGACAGTMCAATATCTCCAAAGTACTGCTGCTCCTACAAAGAAGTAATTGTCCTTTTCTGGATTTAGATACATAATTCATTGTGCATAAAATTTTAACTTTTTAAAAAATGAGGTGCTGTATTATCACCTAAATGGATTGGAGTCATGTGAAGAAGGAAATCTCTCCCTAGCCTCCAGACTGCTATATTAAGATTTCTTCTTCTTCTCTTTTATTTCACTTTTTTTTTTTTTTTTTTTCATTTCTTATGTTCAGAAGAAAATAAGAATTTAAAATTTAACTTAAGAGTTGATTTTTCAGATACCTACTATGGAACTAACTGATTTCCATCTCCTGTTTATTCCTTTACCTTTGAATGTAAATGTTGTGAAACATTTTCCTGTGAAATCCTATCCATTTTGATTTGCTGTTCCTGAACAGTGTTTCTTCGTCTGACATATTTGCCAAGTGTTACCAGAATAGTCAGTTTTAATTGAGACTGCCTAGGAATACAAGATGTTTTGTAAGGTGCATGAAGAAACCATCCTGTTACAAATATTTTACAAAGCTCTTATGTTACCTGCAGTCTAGATAGGCAGATCATAAAGGAAATGGAGTCTACTGTAAGAAACAGTCTACTCCCATAGGAATTTGAGAAGTAGTTGTCTTAAATGGGAAAGTAGAGGATAAGGGCTGACTGAAGGAAGGCTACAGTCCAATGAACATACTTTGTATAAGTATTGAAAAAATAACATGCCCTTCCCTCATTGAGAAAAACAGAAGTGCATCMTATTTTATCCTTCAGTACCTCTCTCATTCCCCAGCAAAAGAAATTCTGTCCTTGTTTCCGCTGCTCCCCTGTGATGCTAAGCCTATTGTCCTTCTTTCTGGCAATACTTCTAGGATCACCTGCAGCACCATGGATGGAAATTCAGAGAAAAGAGCTCCACAGCTCAGCTGGAGCTGCGGAACCAGCTGTACTCTGCTTACAGGGTATTATGAAAGCAGAGAAATATTTCATTGCAGAAAGCCTGCAAGTGTAAAATTGTATGACAGAAGGTTTTTCCCTGAGCGACGGGCCCATTAGTCTTTACTCCTACAAAAGCCTCATTCATTCTCAGAACGAGGGAGGAGTCAAAGCACAGATTTCTTCCCAGAACATGATTGATAAGATAACATACCATTGAAGGGAGAACAAAGGAAAGCAGCAATGCACTGTGCACATGATGTATTTCTATTGCAACTTGAGTCTGCTGTCCTTTGAGTCTAGAGTATTATTAAACCAAAGCAAAACACAAGAAAATCGACCAAACATGATAAGGAAAAAACCACCACATCAACCGAAAACCTGAAGTATGAAGACACTGCAATTAACTAGTCAGAATAAATTGCTATAGTAATTAACTATACTCAGAATACTGATTTTGTATATGATTCCTAATTTGGAATGAGAATTACTTAAAAAAAGGACAACCAATTATGAAAGCATTTCARTACGTTGCCTGTCTTTTCTGAGGCAGATGGCATGTAAATTGTTTTCATTAGAACAGTACAAGGTGAAGAATGAGGCTGGAACTTTTCAAAAGGACCTTATTTTTGCATTCTTGCTGCTAAGTAAACAAGTTGCTCTGTTTTTGAATCTCTCTGGAATACTAGAATAGGAATCAGAGAAAATCAGCCCCTTGGGGTGAGAGTTAGTTTAGAAATAAAAATAAATCACCAAATCTTTTTCCCATTCTACCGGATTTGAAATAATACTACAAAGGTGACTATTGGACTATTGGAGCAATGAATCTTAAAATTGACACTTGCCTGGGATAAATGACTCATAGCTAAGGTCATAAATATATTTTTCAACCTTCTGCTTTTCAGTGCTCTGAGACTCAGCTCAAAATGATAAGAAGCCTAAGAGAGCTTAAGTCTTTCTTTCCTGTCAATCCCAAATGAAACGCTTGTCTTCTTTTTCCCCCTGGAAATTTTTTCCAGGCACAAAAATCCCAAGAAACAAACAAACACAAACAAACAAAATAAAAAAAAGACAAAAAACCACCCCCCCCTCCCCCCAAAATAAAAGCAAAACCCAAACTCAAACCAAAACAAAAAAAACCCACCAAACTCCATGATCCTTCAGGAATCCTAAAAATAAATTAATCAGTAAGACAATCAGGAAAACCTGTCCTACCTGGTATCTAAAAGTCACCAATCAGGCAAACAGGCACCCTGCATTTTCAGATGAAATGCACATATATTGGTATTTCTAAGGTTACAATGACACAGGAGTTTTTGCTGGACAGCATCTGTGACCTATGAACCATGTTCATATAATTTCAACAGGGAAACCAACAGTTGCCAAAATTCTTCAGGGAACTTGCAGGGAACTTGCATTGGCAAGATGTTTTTTTAGTTATCATGCATTTTCCAAAAATATTCTATTTTTCTACTATGAATATTCCATTTTATTCCACACATTTTTGAGGAACGTGTGCCTCAAAAAAGTATATATGAGTACACCAAAGTACCTAAGTTATTAAATCTGAAGAAAAAATTTCCAATGTTAACTATTAAACCTTCATGATATAGATAGCAAACTTTTTATTATACAAGTTCAACGTTCTTACATAAAAGTACATTTTAACAATAGCATCAACTTACGGTCCCTTGATTTTTTTTCTTCAAAATATATTAAAATTAATCAATACAAGTAATAGCTTTTGAAAACTACTCTACAAAACTCAATCTCAAAAGCTATATAAAGAAATGAGCGTCATTTTGTACTATGAAAATTAAGTTAAAGAACAATGAGATAGCCAGATGTTTGCTCACTTTCATACAAGGAGTGGACCTGCTCCAAAAGAGTTATCCCAATTTAAATTTACATCCTGGTTTCAATGTACACATGCATGTAGATTTTCCTGAAGTGCTTGAAGTAATAGCTCCAAAACCACAGAACATTATGTGCAGTGTGGGTCTTCAACCAAGATAAAATCCCAGACACATAAAATCACCTTTATTTACCCTCACAGTGCTGTGACTGACTATGGACCTGAACTGCACAAACAGAGGACTCCCACCAGGGCTCCTTTGAGCTGAATAAAGTAAAGAGGGCAAATATGAGCTGTGCAATACCACAGATATTGCTCCAGTAAGAATCTAGGGCTCGTTTCACAAGAAAAGTGTCTTGAATCCATAGTGCAACTGAGAGCTTTTCCAGTGCCATTCACAGCTCTTGCTTCAACTGACTCCAGCACAGCACAAGTATTGCACCATTGGAATTGTCAAAATACTATATTTATGCTCCTCAAATATTAAATTAAGGTTTTGTTGAAGATTCCAGGCTACAARTACTGCTACATAAAAAGCTCTGAATTTTACTTGGAAGATCTCAGGTGAGAAAGGGAAAGGAAAGGAATTAGATAAAGCCTCTCATCATTCACAAATTCAGTGTAACACTGAAATACAAGAGTTCTGCACTTCTTGTCATCTCTATCATCTTTGTGTGCCAGAAACATCCTATTCATGCATCTGTGCATCATCTTTTGTGTATCATTGCTGAAGAGATCTCTCAAACTTTATGTAACTGGTTTAGAGAGATCTACTAGGACAACTGAAGCTGTTTGAAAGCAAAACATGTARCAGCATCAAACAAAAAATATGTCTACAGAAAAGCTCTTTGATACTGTTTTTCAGATATGCAAAACAAGACTTAGCTTTAAATTAGCATCTYTAGATAATGGCAATAATTTAGTCACATCACCTTAGAACTTGGCAATGGCCATATTTTAGTTGTGAAGAGTAACTTCAAAGGGTATATTTAGTCTTTCTTCGGTAAATTTTAGGTTTGTCAACTGCACTATGAACTAATTTATTTGACTATGGGGAATATACTACTTAACTAAATTGGGCGTATTAAAATCACCCATTCCAAAAGACATTCAAAAGTTATTGSGAAACACCAATTCTGCTCTTTAGCAGAACGGCATCTTTAAGCTTTTGAATGCTGCCACTGCATCATCATAAATACAAACTGAAGACTATGTTCTATGTACATTGGTATCCACAGAACTGGTTGGTAGATGGAGTAGGTCTTAACCTCTTTTGCATCACTGCCAAAGAATATTACACATTTTCCCTAAAACTAAAAAAATCTGATACATTAAAAAAAAAAAACAAAAACCAGAAAGTAGTTTATGAAAACATCCAACAGTACAATATTTGAATGATCACAAAGTTTCCTAATAAGAATTCAATGTTTTTTTTTTCAACCAAAACACATGTTCATACTGTATTAAATTAGACAGATACTTTTTTGCCTAGGATTCAAAGAGTCCAGTCAACTAAATATATTTCAAAAGTAGTATTGACCTAGGAGGGAAAACTACGTGACTTTACGAACACGGAGCATGGAAGTAGTTCTCTTAGACAAAAATTCATACCATTTATTTATTTTGTTTAAAATTAAATATTSTCTTACCATCATGATTGGGATTCCCCAAAGTCCATGGCTCATCTGAGTCAAAATGAGTGTCTCCCCCAATTCCTGGTCCAGGAAAATATGCATGAGCCAAAAATCCTCCCTCCCCATCAAAGGGAGAACTGTCTCCATGAAAACCTGATGCAAAAATGATAGTAATATCCACGTCTCTCTTGCCATTTTCTAATTCAATATAAGGAACTTCTTCAAATGTTAGAGGAGTTACATTCTGCCACACATCGAAGGCACGGCGAATGGCTTTACGAGTTTCAGCATCACCTACTTTCGGAGTGACGTTCTTTATGCTGAAAGARACACAGAAACAGTACATAGATTAAATTGAACTAAGTGGCAAGTGACACTGCTAATATAAATTTCTCCCTATTTATTATAAGTTCTGTGATTTTAATAAAACATGCTAGTCTGGTGTTATACACTTTAAGAAGAGYATTTTTAAACAAGCTAGTGCAAAATTATGGTGTCAATCTGTATAGACCTTTATACTAGAACTTATTATGTTAGCCAGCTTACTCCCAGCAGTACAAAAGAATATTATCTTTAGAAGATTAAAAATACATTAAAATGAAAAGTTCTTAACAGTGGGATAACCAGATTAATCAACCACTGACTGTTTACCTCCTGGATCACAATTAGAATCCATCACAGCTAAAGAACGTCATRTTCTTTCAGATCAAAAGGAAAATGTTTTTAGTTAAATGAAGTTTTAACTTATTAGTGAGTTCATTAACAAAAGCAGAGCTCCATACTGTGACCACCAACCAGTATTCACAAAGCCTTGTTGCATTTGCAAATGGATRGATAAATTCCTTGTCAGAAACAAAGACTTTTGACTTCAGTACAGGCTAAAATGTCCTTGCATGATCTGATTACATCTATAAAGCTTTCATAAAACTGTAGAACACATCAGAGAAATTTTATAGAAGACAATTATGTGATAACTGAAGAATATGTATTTAAACAGAAATTTCAATCTCCACTACTTCTTCAAAATAAGAAAGGCCAAAAACCCATCAGAACTGAAGTTTAYTGTCATAGCTATTAGTAAATCATAGTGAAATCATCTTTTAAAAAATCGTTATTTATTTTCATTATTGAATTCAAGAAAAAAATGACAATAATCTATTTCAGACCTAKCCAATTTTCTGCATCATTTCCACTCGATTCATACGGGCAGCACAAYCTCTATTAGGTTTGTGTCTGCTCTGAAACTGCTGCAATCAGATTCTCTTTGTTCATTTGACATGTGCTTGACTGAATGTCCAGCACAAATTGCAGAAATTGCATAGTTCTAGAGTATTTGTAATATTTTCATCAGTTCACACAGCATGGCACATTAAAGGGGAACAAATATGCTTTCATGAATAAAACTCAAGTGATTGATTTGTTTGGTGCATTAAATGTGCTTCATTATATGGCATATATGTTTACATAAATGGAAACAAATATTTCAAGTCTAATTTTATCGATTTTATGTCATATATACATTTTGCTCATAGGTTCATTTGGAAAACATGAAGTTACCTATTTTGACTTCCACTCACAAGTTGATTATTGTATTGAGTCTAATAGTGCTGTCTAACCAAAGCATAATTTTTTAGCTGGTATGTATGTTCCAAAGAGATAGCAATATAGGTTGTAGGACAATATATTGTAGAGAATCCACTGCTTTCCTTATTTTTTTTTTTTCCAAAGGTGATTTAATGACTCATTACATACTTGTGCCTAGTCTATTCTTTGCCTGGCTTGTATTATTGGTTTTTGCTCTGCCTTTCTCTTTCACACACATGAGCTTCAACATTTTTCTCCCTATAAAAAGATATTTAAAAGACATATCTGCACTGCAAAGTCATTACCTTTTTGTTGTCTCTAAGAAATTAAAATTTTGAACTCTTTAAATCTCGTTACATTTTATCCAGTCTATTAAATATTTTCTGTGATTTTTATTGAAGTCACTCCAATTTTTTAATGTTCTTTTTAAACTGACTGTCAGAACTACAAAGTACTGCAGTACTGATCTTGCCATCAGAGAGAAAAAGTCCTCAGAACTGTAGGCATAACCTTACTCTGCATGATGTAAATGTCATGTGATTGAAAGTGCTTTCTATGGTGCCCTTGCATAATTATTTGCTCATCAGTAATTTTATGATGACGGTTGCATTGCTTTTCCTGTGATTAAAAAAATATTGGACACTCCGGACCAACTATCAGTCATTGCAGAACCCTTGTCCGAAAGATCCCCACTTCAGGAATTACTTCTTTGAGATGTTTTAATTAGCAAGTTCATTAACTACTCAGTCTGTGCYCCATGAGAAAGTGCAGCATTTTGCAGCCTGTCACTGAATCAAAGCATGTCACAACGGCACACTTTTACTGCCACTACCAAAAACTTGTCAACAGCTCACCTGTTGCTATGCTAGGAATATCACTTACAGAGATGGCAGATGTGCTCTTAGTCAATCCTGCTGTGTGCTAAGGTGTGTGCATTGCCTGAAGCAAAGGTCTTTGAATGATTAGAGACTGTTATTTGACATATTTAAGGAATATGGCAAATGAATCAACAGGATCTCACAGAAAACAGAGCATGTCTAGAAAAACTGAAATATTGATGTAGGAAAAGTTCATCTGAAATATGCAGCTTGGACTTTTTTTTTTTTTCTTTTTTTTTGTTTGATTCAGGAATTTTAGTAATTGGTTAAAGCCATACTTTGGTCTTAAGCAAATAGAAGAAAAAAAGGGTCTTCTGCTGTTATATGTGAAAAAAGGAAATGGAAAAAATGGRGTGGAATTTTGTACTGGTGGTAAACAGATTAATTACTTGGTCTAAAATGGTTTGACTCACACTTWAAGATTTATCATTTTACATTTTTTGCCTTTTCAGTACATTGAATTAAGTTTTAATCACTGACTRCAAATAAAACATCAAACTATTGTGCTAGTTTCACACTCACAAACCAGAGCTGACTACCTGTGATAGCAAACATTTTCCATGGGATTCAGTTATCAATTTACTTTTGAAATAGCATCCTACATCACCAGATTCATTACAAAGTTATACTTTTCAAAGCATGCATTCTGTATTACAACTAAAGAGATTTCTGGCTTCCAAACCAACATTCTAGAGTGGGCAAGATTATACTGAAAAATGCAGCTTGAAAGAGAAATTACATAAACCAGCTCTTATTCCTATATAAGAGTATTTACAAAAAATAAGTGTCCATTTTTAATGTGTTTAACAAAACCCATGTTCAATCCTAAAAGGGCAAATACCAATACCATGCAACACAAACGTTGAAATTGTATTGCTGGGAACTTTGCTTAAAATAATTCACCAAAGCAGRCGTCTGAAATCCAAGTTGTGTTACATTGCTTTCATGGTGTTTATCATACAGTCTCCAAAGGGGAAGTACAGTAAAACCAATCCATAGACAATGAATTACCAGAGACACTAGGACTCATCTTTTAAATGTCTTCATTTAGACCTGTGATTGCAATAACAAATAAAGTCTCACATGAGCCCTTTTACTATTACATTTAGCTGTACATCTTAAATCCAGAAATCACCTGAAATTGTGGTAACTCTCACAGGCAGTCAAAAAAGAAGAGAGGAATTGCGTAAATTACACTCAACATATCCAGATAATGGAGCTCAAATGAAAGAGAGTATAGGACTGACAACTCAGAACCGCTCCTATTGCAAGGTGGAAACATAGAAAGCCTTCATTAAAAAAAAAAATCTATATTTTCTTAAATATTACTTTCCTAGTCTCACTGTCTAGTGATAATTTCACAACAAAGTCAAACAAGAGAAAGATCCAAAGCTGACCTTGACCAGACTGGCAGCACAACTTTATAAAGAGGTTGAAGAACATACAAATACTTTCAAAGGGGAAGTATTTTAGCAAACGAAAGGTGACCTATTAGGTGAAACATTTACTTTCATGTCATTTTTTACAAACTAATAAACTGAGTGATACTTTTTATAAATGTTGAGAGCTGTTAGCCCTAGCCAACCACAGCCATGTATCAATTGATTATGCCTTTTTGTGGTTATTATTGCTGGTTTAATGTGGTTTTGAAYCTGATAGTTGCTTCAAGCATTATAACTTTAAAATACATCTTGCACAAGAACAATTAGATTTTATCACTGATACACATTTTTCATGTTGATTTACTATTTCTACAGCTGCCTGAAGMGTCTTGTTTTGGAGAGTGTTATTCTGAAATCTTGATCCTATTGATTTCAGAAAAGGTTTGGGTTTTCCTTCCCTTCCCACTCCTTTCCCAAAATACCCTAAAAGAAAAATTATCCATGTTTGACTGACATATTTTTAGCTGCATCAGCTTCAGGAGCCTTGCAAGATTGTCAGGATATACCTCACTTGACTGTGTTAAAGCAGTAATTTGAAATTTAAATAGATAAAAGAGCAGGAATTTCAAATGAGTGGGTAAAAAGATGCACTCAATAATCTGTTTGGAGTAAGCCAGTTACAGATCTGTACTTGATATGAAAATGTTAAAGTAAAATGAATTGAAACAAACATTAAATTTGAATAACTTGTTAACGCAACCTTTTTATTGTCATTGATGTAAATCAAACAAAACTTTGGGGTTTTGTTTGTTGGGTTTTTTTAATCACACTGTTACTTTTATTGAAAGTAATAGATTACCTCTGGTCAAAAATATATTTCACTTTGTGCCATCATTTCTCTAGAARTATTTTCTATGGAGTTGCTTCACTAATCTCTCACCAATGTGAGTTTTCTTACCCTCAACTTCTTTTCAGTTTCAGTTTGCTCACTTTTTGGAGTTCTAAACTAAGAATGTTATCTTCATCTATAAAAATCTAAATTAGAACTATTACTTTTGATTTTCTGTGGCCAWATTAAAAGTCAACCTACTGCCGCCATGTTTAAAAGAATTTATAATTATCTTGCCTCTTAATTTTCATGGGTAACATTCTCCTCAGTATTCCTTACAAGGAGATGAAATGTGACAAAGTTGAGACTTCCGAGACAAAAAACAAGGTTAGCAGAATGCTTGATAGATAAATGTTTTTATAGGAAAGATGTTTTAAGTAATCGGCTGACACAATATACTACTAGGTAATCTAAAGTCAATAAAATGTRATATAAACATGGAATGTTTCCTAAATACTACTTTGTAACAAACACTCAAAAATATTTTTGCTACTATAAACCTACAGTATTTTCAAAGATTTTTCTTGATCCAGTATTTCCTTACTTTTTAGTGTGGATTTCAAGTAGCCAAGAAAAAAATTCTCTTTCCAAATTCTACACAATATGGACCACTCAGACTACAGAAATTACATAGTCTATTGCTAAGAAGCCAGATAAAGCCTTGCATACTGAAGCTGCCAGCTAGCATTAATTCATTTATCTGAATAGCRCAAGTTAGACCTGTCCAAATCTTTCATATTCTCTCAGAAATTAAATCCACAATATATCTAACTTGTAAAAGGAAAAAGGCATTAATCTGGTGCTTGATCCATTGTCTGCTGGAGCCAAGAAAAAGATTTAATTATTTATAGTGGGCTTGGGATGAAGCTATTGACTATCTGTAGCTAAATTTTCTGCACCAATTAAATTATTACATATTGTTGATCAATTTAATTTGGTTCATTCATTCCTCAAGACAAACAATAGATCAGAATAACTTTTAAATTATTATTTTATTTTAAATCATTACAAGTTCTAAGTAATGGTTGTAATTCAAGACAAAGCATTTCTTTTTTACAGAACATTCTACAATTTTACTTGCAAAAGTATTTTGCAGTTAGAATAATTTGGCAATTGAGAAATGACTGACTGCTGGAGTTCAGATTATGAATAGTAGGCCCAGAATTCTGATGAGCAGGGCTTCATATTCAAAAATTCCCTGTCTAAAAAAGGTTGTATAAAAGTTTATAATMCATTTTTATAAAACTGATTGCTTTATTGATTAACATTGTTTCTCTTTCTTTAAAGCACTGGATAACTTACTTTCCTAACAAAAATACAGTGAYTATATTTTTGAGAATAATACAAGCCTTCATAAATASYCCCTTAAAAAAACATTTTAAAAAMCTGAAATAATTTTTTAAAAATCCCTTCACAGCTTTCACAAATTTCTTTTATAATTCTGTACAACGTTCAGAGATTGCTGTGTAACATGGCACAGCCTAAAATACTAAGGAAGGATTAAGACAGTATCACTGGGACCTCTATAGATTGTTCTGTAATGGAGTTGTAATTTTCATGTACTCTAGGTGTTGTCCTTCACTCCTATATTCTTTTGGCTGGTAAAAAGCTTCAAATACTTACTTTCTGCTTCTCTCTTTGTAAAAGGCACGTAAGCCTATAACATATGTACTAATTATATCACAGGATGTATCAGCATAAACTACACCAGGCAGAAAAGACACAGTAAAATGGGCAACTTTCTCAGAAACAGAATTTCTAATAAACATTATGTATCAGTTCAAATAAGCAGAAAGCTGCATTCCCTGAGGGACAGTAAATATAATTAATGCAGCACAATGTCCATTCCATGCTGATGTTACCAATAGTGGAAATCTGCATTTMGGTTCTGCCTGTAAACACATTACTSTCTAAGAATAAATATCACCTAYGTCCAAAATTTAATGCTCCCAAAAGGACATAATAAATGTTCAAAATGTAATATGTGGCAAAAAAMCCCTCATTATTAATGTAACTTCTAATCATAATTATAATTTTAAGTCGCTTCTTTGAAGTTCCATCTTGTAATTTTGCCAAACTGTTTCAGGTTGCAAAATTACATCTTGAAATTACGGAAAAATTCCAGGGCAAGGGGTGTGTTGTGGGGGGGAAGCTTCCTTTTGTGAGTATATGTTGTGGGATTTTGGTTTTGCTTTCCAGAAAATTTTGAGATGCAGAACACACTGACAGAAGGGAGAAATCCCTCTTTCTGTGGAGGAATTACTAAACTGGCTTAAGAAGTGCACTTCAGACTGCAAGATTCCACTGRTCAGGAAGGCACAGAATGCAGCTGGAAACCTGCAGGTTATAGAGACTGAAGAGTGGAACAGAAGAGAATGGAGCAGATAAGTGACACCAGAGATGATACAATGAAAAATTAAGAAAACAAAGCAGGTTAAAATTTAACTAATCATAAGCTGTAAGCAGGGAATTGGTGAAGAAAAGAAAGAATTTTGTGGTTTTTATTGCCCTTATTTGCCTTTTATTTTTGAATTCAAAAAGATAATATAACTATTTTTTTTCTAATGAAATTCAGGGTTTCTGTTTTAAATGTCCTTTGTATTGTAACTGTCTTCAAAAAATATTACAGACTTATCCACTTCAAATCTCTCACTGGAGGTCTTGTCAAAGTGAGTGAACATTTTAGAAGAGGGGAGGYAGAAGATAAAGAACTGCTATAAATTCTTCAAAGTGAGAAAGATTACTAGCTAGTTGTCACTTAGTTTAAYACAGGGCACCTTCATTTGTTATTTTGATTAATGCCTTGGGTGACAGTCCAGAAGATATASAAGTGGTAGGATTTAGACTGTGGTAAAAAATTCTGTAATGAAATAGGGAATCAGACTCTGTACAAATGAGAGTGGTAGAAAACCACACATATTAGTAGATGAACATGCATGCCTCCTAAATGTCCACATACTGCATTTAAATTCCAAAATTTCCTAAATGTCCACATACTGCATTTAAATTCCAAAATTAAAGTAAATGTAAAGTCCTGTAGGTGGGCATTCTTATTCTAACCAACTATAAATTACATTTACATTAACAATAGAGGAATCCAGCCAATGCAACATATCAACTTCAAGGCAGTCAGTTCTTATTCCTTGATGTTACATCAGAATGCAGTCTTAAACTAGAATTCTCCAATTCAGTCATAATTCTCCAATTCAGTAGTGACACAGAACTACTAATGAAACACTCTTCACCAGGGTATGAAGACCAGTCTCTATGACCATTAGAGTTTATGAATTTTTAAAATTCACTACTGGTATGGGTTCATGAATAATGGCACTAGTCAATAAATTAATAAACTATTTTATCCCTCAGAACTTACCCCTGTTTGATATCACAAGAATCCATGAGAAGGCTGTGGGAATTTTCCAACAGTCTGTATTGCAATGCTTGGCTTGCTGACAAATTATGGATTTTATATTATATACATGACACTTTCTCTGGTTGACAGAGCTCTAGGGAGTACATCTTCAAAGTTTTTCATCTAACTTTCCCTGCAAGGCCTCAGTTTGAACAGCAGGCACACTGTGMTAAGAACATGCCAGACTCAGGAGTTTTACAGATGTACTGCCCTGCACACATCCCTCTGCCCATCATCAGCCAGGCAGGAAATGGTGGGGTCAGCGACTCATCAAATTATAATCAAATTAATTTGTACTTAAAACAGGCCCATAGGCACCTGCATTTTGCAGAGACTGACTCCTCTCAATAACCTGTTTTACACATTTAAATTAGAGAATGAGTTTCATTACAGCACTCCTAGCTGGAGAGCATTATTCCATGAGAAGCTGCCAAGAAAGTTGAAAGGCAACCTTAAGGACATACTGGGTGTTAAATTGATGCTGYAAGCTTGGGAGAATTTATCAGCTACTAAATACAATTTTTAATCCAAGAAAACAACTTAGTTCATATGTAGCACACACATACTTGTAAGAGGTATCCACACTAGCACTTTCATATCGTACATTAATAATGAACTTCTCAAAATACTGAAAAAGATTTATATTTCCTCTAAATTAAAAATCATCACTATTAGTGAGATTTTTATACCTATATGAATGAATACCTATATGAATACCTATATGAATCTTTAGTACCTGTAAGTGATATGTTTGTGCTGCCATTTCTGTCCTGTTAACGCGTAGCGTTTCCGACGAATGTTAAATTTGGAGCTGCCTCTTGTTTGGTCAGGCACACCACATCGAGGTTTCTTCATCCAGCTGCAAGAAACAGCACCACATAGTTAAAGCWAAATGAAAGAAAAATCATAACCAGCGCATCCAACATCTAATTGGCTGTATATATAATTTTATATARCATATAAAGTAATAACAAAACCAGACTGTTTTGGTTCTTTTAATYCAAGATACTGAAATTGCTGACTTCTTGATACTATCAACTTCTTCTATCTTACTCTTTTTCCCCACAATGAGAAGCATCTCATTGCAACTGTAAGCTTCTAATGGAGATATTTAATTCAGGAATTATGCTTAAGAATATTTAATGCTATGCACAAAATCAAGCTGAAAAAGGCTAAATCACATRCAAGAAATATGACCACTCCCACACCACCACACTTCCCAGAGAAGTTCTGCATTTCTACAGTGCTCTTCAATATTTCAATGTTTTTCAATATTTCAAAAACTTTAAATTTGTCAGCATTTGAAATCTATTCTAATTAAGATGACATCTAATTCAAAAGCATAATTTCCACAGCAATATCCTCGAACTGTTTCTTGTTTGTAGTGAAAGGCACAATTTAGTTCGAACAAAACTCAGCTCAAGTTATTATTTTACATGAGTTGAATGGCTGCAGGACAATTTACCATCAGGAAGAGAGAAAGACTGAAGTCTTTTACTGCATAAGTAAMAGACAAATCTCCTCTGTAACTTTTTCCAGCTCAATCTCCTCTGTTACTTTTTCCAGTTCACTGGACTGTATTTCTATCATGCCAAACAATTRCTTATGTAAAAGCTATAGTTTTCCAATGGCATTTACCAGAAGATACTCATCCCCTATATACAGGTTTGCATGGATGAATTTTTGCCCATTATACTGGCATTGTTTTATAAATAAATGTACACACAGCAGCTGTCTATATGTGTGATTGGATGACAGAAAAGTAATTTGAAATGTCATCTCAAGAAGTAGATTCCCTTTAAAGCACGCGCAAGTAATAAAAAATTCCAAAAAAAGCAGACAGTCAACCATCAGCCTCACTTATTTTCATGTGTGTGAAGAGGTTTAAGAGTACAGCTAGACTTGTAACACTTCATATATGCTGTAGCTAGGGATTATAGCAAACTGTTTTTCAAAGGCACAAGTAGGTGTTAATCTCACCAGCCTGTGGGAAAGCACAAAATTTTCTTGGTAGTACCAAGATGGCACTGCACCCACTTGCACTGATAAGAGCTCTARAAGTGCCTGCAAAACCTCTGATGGGAGACAAATCTATTGAGTGTACAAGTGAGGAACCCAGAACTCATGAATTCAACTGCCTTAACTGAAGACTTCAAGTGCACAGTTAATCTGTTTCAAAGAAGAAACATAGAATGGTTTGTTCCAATTTCTGATCAGAATACTTATTTCTGATCAGAAATTGGAACAAACCATTCTATGTTTCTTCAAGTGCACAGTTAATCTGTTTCAAAGAAGAAACATAGAATGGTTTGTTCCAATTTCTGATCAGAATACTTATTTATGGCACATAAAAGAGCTCATGTGCAAGGGAAACAATCTCCTTTCCCTTTGCATACCACAAAAATCTAAAAAAACCTCACCCCACTAGTATTTGCTGAAAARCCCTGCAACTTTACTTCAGGTTCCTTTGGTTTTTGAAATGAAATAACAATTCAACTAAGCAGACTTTAAGGATTTTTGGGCTAAAATATCRAAAAAATTAATTTGATCTAATAGCAAAAGAAAATAAAGGAAAGAAGTAGACCTCTGATACAAACCAAAGGGCAATTATATTCTTCTTAGTAAAATGATGCACTCACACTTCATGAGATTAAAATTGGCTCAGACTTTCAAAAATTTTTATACACATTGTCAGTAATACTTTTTCACAGTGCATGTTAGATCAGTATGCAGAATTTTAATGGCAGGGTATATATAAATTATGCTGTTGAAACTGCACACACACACACATTGGAGAAAAAGATATAAACATAACAAAAGATCAGTGTTCTCACCTTAAGGTGAGAACTACATCAAGAGCAAGAAGCAAGGAATAAAGCAAAACCAAATAACTTTTATATCTTGTTAGAAATAYTGTACAAAGATATTGTATAAAATATATCATTAATCACTTATAGTTGTATCATTTCAAGAGCAGTGACTTCAAAGTCATTGAATTAGGCCTTCCCCCTCTCTARAAAGTTTACATTATTTAGCTTAACTGATGGAGACCCATTTTAATAACAAACAGGTTTTGCTCATTGGCAAGCTAGGGGCAGATGAGAGTAAACATTCTAAGTTCTGAATTTAAAAATTAATCTTCAAAGCTATTGAAATAATCTTTCAAGTCAAAAGATTCAATAATTTTACAGAAGATACTGTTAATGTAAAATTTTTCATACTTTAAAATTAAAACCAAAAGTCAAGAACAGTAGGCAACATGGATTCAAAAGTCAACATTGTATTATATTACTAGAACTACTGACAACCCTTTTCCGACAAAACAAAACATAGCCCAAAATAACATGTTATGAAATTCAAGCCRTCACAATTTGTTCTTGCATTGATTTTGAAGTAGTGTGTACCTATCAAGGACATTATGCTTGTACCCTTATTGGTTTGGACAGGCAGGGGATGTTCCAAGTTGTCATGCTGTCCAGACCACTAATGTTCTTACRGTTCTTACATGAGGTCTGGGACTGTAGTTCACACAATATAAACCCAAATATAAATCAAATGGAAGTCATTTCACGGAGTCGTTCAGTTGCTTTCAGAAATTATGTTCATGTAAAATTTAAGGAAAGATGAAATTCACAGCTGAAGAGTTGGAACACCACCAAATCCATCACCTAGATCTTAGCTGAGCTAAGTTTAGCTGTAGAATTTTAAACAAATTTGAGCGTGACTAGTATGGGAGCTCGGTATTTTCTAACACAGGAATAAGGCAAAATGTTAATAACTTCAGGCACATAAATTTTCCTTTTATTTCTTCATTATTTAAATTTCTTTTTCAACACTAATTGTTCTCACACTCACTGGGAAGAAGACTTCTGTCAGTAGTAACCATTAATGCTCATGACATTTGGGATACTTAGCACATAATATGACCTTCCATTGGGGGAATTGAAATAAAACATTGATTTCTATTTTCTTCCAAATAGAGATTCTTTTAACATAATATGATCAAGGTCTTCCAAGTTCTTGCCTACTTGTCAGTTTAGTTTTTTGACATATTTTTGAAATGTTTTGAAATATATTTTAGAAAGGTGCATACAGGTAATGACTTTATCAGTTTGTTTTTGAACTTGCAGCAACCTGTCAAAATTAATATTTTATAAGTACTCAATAAAGAGCCTTAATTGTGACTAATGTTCTCTGTCTGTACACTATRTCATATCACATTCCTATTCTAAATCCATTAGTTTGAATCTTGAGGAGCTATATATGTGAGRAAAATTTAAACATTTTAGATTCACAGCAAATTGAGAAGGATTGAAAGAAAAATATGCAGCAAAACTGTGGTGCTTTTCCAGCAGAGAGATGAAACTGAACTTCTTCTGCCTCAAGCCAGTTGCCTAACTACACTTTGTTCTTTGGTAGTTAAACGTAAAAACCTCTTTATGTCATTTATTTTTCTTAAGCATTCAGGAAAAAATTTTGCCCTAACACAGAATCAAAGCATAAAAAACCATACCATTGGTTAAATGCCCCAACTACTTTATCCCTAATCAAAATTGCTGCTAAGGTTTTGTTGTTGGGGTTTGGGGATTATTTTGGGTAGAGTTATAGCAAAAAAGGAAACTAAAAGGGAGGGTTCAACTTGACTAGCTGCAACTTAGTGGCTGGAAAAACTATAGATATCTGTTTAAGAAAACGACTGAATTATACCCTTAAACTTCTAGTGAGGAGAAATAGGTGTGTTTTCCAAGCATCTTTGCTCAGCCTATAGCCTGCTCTTACAGGACTTTACTGACACTTGCTAAGTGATAGGAAACAGAGAGTTATGTAAGATATTGTATTTCAGCCCTGATGATTTCTCTGCAAGACTTCTCATTGGCTATTTACAGACCTTAAGTAATCTTTTGTACAAAAACATTTACTAATTTATTAAGAAAATAAACCATTGCATCAATTTCAACAGGTCAGAATTTACATTTGTGTCTGACAGTTAATATATAAGCAGCAGAGAGCATAAACTTGGTTAGAAGCTCATCTAAGCATTAAACACATTTACCCTTTATTTATAAAGGATGACATTTGAATAAAATGACTGTTTTGTTATTGCACAGATTTAGTGAGCATTCTATACACAGCCATTCCATCTGTATGTCAAGAGGTTTGTAATGTACTCATTGAAACTGCATAACAAATTTGGGGAAGAAACATGTATAGCACTTTTAGGGAAAGACAACAACTAGACTTTTCTACAGCATGTTTGGTTTAGGGACGTGGAAGACAAGGAATGCCAATAGTGGTTCCAGTTTCAGAAGTGACCTTTTTCATGAACCATTATTTGGTAATGTATAAATTATATTTATATATTATAGAAAATACTGTGACACCCCATGCAAACATCAGACTATTTTCATTGGGTTTGCCATTGTAATGGTACTAGTACTCAGAACCTCCCTCATATTTTTACACCATTATGAGGAGATCTCTTTCTACCACTCACTCTTACTAAATCCCCAGGAATAAGTTAGCATTATTCTTTTCAAGACACTTGAAAGAAAAAAAAAATACAGCAAAAACTAGTGAATGCTGAGCAGTAGGGAGAAGATGAATACTGTTCATATCTATGCATACCAAAATACTCTTTGTGGGATTATCTTTTTTTTCAGAGCAGCAAATCCCCCCCAGCAGACTAGTGATGCTGTTTCCACTGCAGGACATTATTTCTTTGTTAATACCCCCAAAGCTGGTTCTTATCAAGTTACTAGTATAACTTTTTTAATTGTTTGTCCTTCTGAACACAAAGAGGCACATCATAATCTCTTCTCAAGACATGTAAAAGAAGCAGGTAAATCCTCCTGCATAAGATGAGAACRTATTTTTATGAGGGTCCTGCTGTATTCATTAATTGCAACACTAGCACTCTTRGTGATTATAGCATATTAGTCCCAGAGAAACAAATTGTAAACTGTCACATATTTCTGGCCTAGAGAGTATATATACTTCCTGTGTAAATGAAAGGGACAATCATTTCAAAAATTTACAAAATAATGCCACAAATGAACAACTGAAAAAATACCATTTATTATATAGTCATACCTCCCATGAACCTTCAGTGATGTGAACTGATGGTATCTTGAGGCTAGAGTTTAGCTAAAAATGAGGTTTTTGCTCTTTTGTTTTTTCAGCACCAATGTGTGACAAGGCTTTAAGAATCAGTTCTATTCCTAACTTGTCTCARACTAATGTGATTTCAAATATCTAAGTAAATGCAGAATTAATGCAGCATGAGTTACATGCATCTAAGAATTGTAACGTAGTAATGCATTTTTCTGTGTAGAAGAAAATCATGCATCAAAAGATCTTGAAGACTCAATATCCACCACTTAGTAAAATTAATGCTTTGAATTGCTGCATAGATGGATTTCTTCATCTCTTACATTGCAGAAGTGAAGAAAACCTTGCTAGCCAAAAGGCCATATTAGCAACATGAATGACCTCCCACTGAAATTCAAATTTTGGATTGATTTGGTTTTTTCTAATTCTCCAGCAAATACAACTAAGAGATGGCCTCTGCTTTCTCTTATGTCACCACTTTCTGTCTTCCCYGTGCTGCTGTGAACAGGCAATTCTACTTTTAGTGAAATCCATTGTCTCTTACCAAGCTGCTACTAATGTGTCTTTAAAAGGGTGCCAGTTATGGGTGTGGCAGCGCTCTCTCCTCAAAGATCAATCACTGAAGCTGGATGAAGAGCACACACTCTTCACCCTGAAGAATGGACCATAAGAGCACTTTTGAGCATGGCTCTCACAAAGCATTTACTGAGATTGCACTGCATGGTCTAAGGTCCTTTAAATTCCTAAACTGAGGGATGTGTGATCAACTCACCTCCCCTGAGGGCAGCCACAAAATCTGCTTTGTTTTATTGCTTTTCAATGCAATAGAGTACATGTCAGTGGAATAAAATGATTTTTCCAATCCTGCCAGCATTTTGTGTAGTCTCTTCCCTAAACTAAATGATAGAAAAATCAATCATGTCAGCTACTTTGCCATAAAAGAATAACAAAAGATGACACATCAGGTTGGGGGTGGTAAATGGGAAATGAAGGAGGATTTCCACCCCCCTGCCCCAAATAAGCCTTTTAGAGCAGTAGAAACATATTTCACTAAAGTAAATGTTGGGTATGCAGTGACAGCACTATCTAGTTATTGCTTGCTTTTCAAGCAAAGTAACTTTTTCTGAAATCACAAGATAATCTTTATCACAATTTAACGGGAATGAGTTCAACAAACATTTCAAATCAGTCAATCAAATATTAGTGTAATTTGGAAAAGACCTCTACAGTAACTGAATCCAACCATTATCATGGCACTGCCAATTCCACCACAAAACCATGTCCCTAAGTGCCACTCCTACACTTTCCTGGGCAGCCTGTTCCAATGCTTGAAAATCCTTTAGGTGAAGAACTATTTCCTAAAATCCATCTCAACCTCCCTTGGTGCAACTTGAGGCTTGTCCTGTCAATTATTAACTGGGAGAAGGAGCCAACCTCCACCTGGTTTCAACCTCCTTTCAGGAAGTTGTAGAGAGTGATAAGATCTCCCTGAGCCTCCTTTTTTTTTCAGGTTATAAACCTAAAAACCACAATTCCCACAGCAGCTTCTCACAGGACTTGTGCTCCAGACTCTTTCCAATCTCTGTTGCCCTTCTCTGCCCCAGCACCTCAATGTCCTTCTTGCAGTAAAGGGCCCAAAACTGAAAACAGAACTAGAGGAGTGGCCCCATCAATGTAAAGTACAGGGGCATGATCACTGCCCTGGTCCTGCTATCTTAATCCGAGATGCATGTTCTTAATTGTGCGCTAACAATCCCTATTATTTTATTTTTTGGCACATTTTTGAAATTTAGCATAGGATAGTGTAGCTTGAAAGTGTCCTTTAATAGCTCTGTTTTACAAAGCTTCTTTGTGTCCCTTTTGTCAGTAAAATCAGACACTGAGAGCCTGAAACAGCTTCCGAATTACAAAGGGCATGCAAAACAAATTCAGTTTTACTGAATGTTAAAATGACCACACCTGGTCTTTTGATACTGGAAATCACTAAATAAATGGGCCAGTGGAGTCTGCCAATTTTTTTCTTTTTTCAATGACAATGAAGAAATTTACACTAAAGATTTTCTAGCAAATAATGACTCCTTCAACTGTGAAACATTTCATGGATTCTTGCCAGTTTCAAATAAGTTTCTTCCCTTCCACACTGATAACCTTCTGCCCTTTCTCTAGATAATCCTGTAACATCTTGTTTACAATCACTTGCCCAAAGGCAGACAGCAGTCAGGCAGGTGATGACCTGCTGCAGGGAAATACCAGAAGATGAAGAAAAATAAAAAGGAAGGAAAGAGAAAAAAACAATTTAACTCCCCCTCTGAAGCTGCAACACTATTTGGATACCCCAGTTACCCTGCTTCTTCCCAGCTCTAYTTTACCCAGCTCTATTTTACCCTGCTTTTTACCCTTTTGAAACAGAAAAGTCAAGAGCAGTTCAGTACTGGTTACTTACTCAATTGTGTTCCTGTCCACTTTTCCTGTCATATTAATGCCATAGAACTGCTGCATGGCAGCTATAGCTGATTGCATGGTTTCTGCAGAGCGCAACACCGACATTCGGGGGTCAGTTGGTGGAAGGTAGCCATACTTTTGTAACCATACCTGCAATGACAAGTGCAGTGGCTATTAAATAGAAATTAGAGGTAAATAAAATGCTCCCTAGTAATTAGCTTTATACCATACATAATGAAGCTTCTAATTCACCAAGTATAAGTCCTGTTAGTTTGGATGTTTGGGGTTTGGGTTTTTTTTTATTTATTTTATCTGCAGATAACAAATCCTTTGGGGATTTTATTTCACCTTCTTTATTAAAGATTCTGTTGCTGTAAGACTTACAGAGTTTTCTACCCAGAAGCCATCTCTCTTTATTATCTGAAACTGCCTGCTTCAATTATTTATTTAATGTATTTATTTATTTATTTGAAGTTACAACTTAAGCACCTAACACTGGCTCTAGGCACTTCAAGTAGTGTTTTAAGCAGATAAAATATAAATCTATAATATATGCCACATACAATTGACTGCCCACAGGGCACATAATAATATTCACCATCTACAATAATAAATCCACAATAGCTCTCACACATTTACACTCTATTGTTATTGTCTCGAGAAGAATTTGAAAGAAAGAGTAGGGAGACATTCAGCTTTCTGAGAAGAATACCAACATCACATACTTATAGGCAAAGCAGATGTCCAGGAGACAGTGAAGSAGCAGAGTCTGCCTTCACTTAGAGAAAACTCTGATCTGAGGAACTGCCTTTTTAAATCAAGATGGATTTAATGTCAACTGTTTATGCTCTTGTGTGGAAGCATGGGGTTGAAATTACTAAAAGCTTCATTATTAAAGCCGCTATCCTAAGAACACATGGACAAACCCTCTGAAACATGCTGT
Source organism: Malurus melanocephalus (assembly GCF_030028575.1). Taxonomy (NCBI): domain Eukaryota; kingdom Metazoa; phylum Chordata; class Aves; order Passeriformes; family Maluridae; genus Malurus; species Malurus melanocephalus. The sequence goes on along the minus strand of NW_026623373.1, from coordinate 652,268 downwards.
CCTCTTGAAGCAATGTTTCATAAACAAGTAGCTGCAGTTATAATGTTTCTATGTCTTCTCAAAATCAAGCCTGTACAGGTAACAGTGTGAGACTTTTGAGGAAGTGAGGGCACTGATACAGCTTTAAAAATGTGTTTTCATTTAGGGGCTGAAAGTATTCACTAGAATGAAAGTTACATATATTGCCAATCTATAAGACTCTATTAAAATGTATTGCTGCAATTTCAATCCCCCAGTAATAAAATATTTGTGACCCCATAAATCTGATCTCCTCTTCTTAAAAAGAAAAAATTATCCAGCCACCTCTTTCAAACATATCACATATCACACATCACTCACAGATTCTGAATTATTACATTAATGAATATTACCCACCCACTATACCCTTACAGTGTTTTGTGGACTCTCTCTGCCTCATATAACACTTCTGGGTTTTAACACTGCTTACATGCAGCCTAACACCAACCGATGTAGCTATTTCCAGCTTTTAGTTTATCTTGCCCTGTCCACTATTTCAGCTTTCTAACAGGTTAACCACGGTGGTGGTGCACCCCCTTTTTATGAACACAGTGAAGATGATCACGATGAATTAACTCACTATTAAGGTTCACTTTACTAACACTGAATATGCATTATAGGTGAACATTGGCTCAGTGTAAGTAAAAGATGAAACTGGCATTAAAAATTGTGGAAACCTTCAGATTATGAGTTCATCTATTTCTAATTTCAATGTTTACCTAAACATGTATTTACCTGTGTGGTTCACACACAACCTCAACAAYCACAGAATCACAAAGTCACAGAATATTCTGAGTTGGAAAGGACCCACAAGGATCACTGAGTCCAATCAGGGATCAAACCCACAACATGTTTGTGAGCTCCACACAACAGGGAGATACAACAGAACAGGAAGGTATAGACAGGATTAAGACCCAGACTAAAACCTTTCACCTTCACACTCTCTCTCTATACAGGAACCATTCAGAATAAGAACAAAATTTTGTTTAATAGATAGAAAATTGCAACAATCAGTGCCTACATCCAACTTTACATACACTTATCTTCTTGCACTTTTCAGCTTTAAGTGAGAACTGTGTGCATTACATGTGTGCAAGATGTGGGTAACTACAGAAATAATTTATTTTATGTGCCTCTTTGCAGAGCAAGCCTGCTCTTCCTTCCRTTATTGGAAGGTAGATCTGAAAGGCGAGACAGACCCTGAATGTTGGCAAGAGCAATGCAATATGTGAAAACAAGACCATGGAACTAAGTAATAAATATATTTGACATAGAGTGGRTTGATTTCACTGTAGTACATAGAGTCTCTTTGAATTAATRTTACCAATGAGTATATTTAAGAATCGGATTATTTCTATATCCATCTTCTCAAGTCAGTGATACCAAAACAAAGAGGGAAGAAAAATAGTTCTGAGTAGCAAATCACACTTATTAAAAATGATACCACCTTCTTGCCACCTTGTACGCAAGAATTTGGTACGCAGACACAGAGCAGGGTTTTTTTTTGTTTGTTTGTTTTTTGTTTTTTTTTTAAGCTCTCAGGTGCTAAGGGCAAACAAAATTTCTTGGTAGGCTTGGGAGGTCACCTATCACCACACAAAACCATCCTCAGTGAGGCATAACTGAAGGGGTCAGAAGTATGGGGTTACAAGTAAGCAAATTTGCCAGAAGTTAAACTTTCAGAACTCTGAATTGGAAAAGCTATTAAGAAAGAAACAGAAAAAGTATCTTGGGGAGCACTGCTCATGAGAAAAGTGGAGCAGGGAGAACAAACTGGAATCTCGCAGAGTGCCACTGCAGAGACACTTGGCAGAAAAGGAAAAGAGAGTTGGCTAAGAAACAGCAGGAGAGGACAGCACAGCCTCTCCCTACCTAAAAGTCTTACAAGTCAAATGCAGGATGCCTGAAAGCCACCCCCTGTCACTGAAGAAAGGAAGCAGACCWCCTGGGTCTTCCCTTAGCCTTCAAAATAGCCTAGAAGACACAGCAAGCATACTGGAAAGTCAGATGACTCTCTGAAAGCAGCTTCTTTTTGAAAATTTAGACAAATTGACCTCCAGGCTGGTAAATGTTTGAGAGCTAGTAGCATTTAGTTTCACAAAATTCTGTGYCCTGTTCTTACGAGAAAGGATTATGAAACAAGAAAAAAAGACAGCAAATCTTCGACAGTTTTCTGCAGGAAGGACAGAAGAATTTGAAGGACCTTGGCTCAGACTGCCAGATATCTAAAATATGCACCTCAGATTCTATTGTGCATTGCCCAAATATTGTGAACTACAGAGGAGGAGCTTAACTTAGAGTCCAAAATACATAAGTTGGGTAAAACAGCAAAGAAAAGAAACAGTATGAGCAGGAGAATGAAAGAAAACATTTTCTGTCTGCAAGCTATCAAAGAAATAATACCCAGAAGAATTTTCCACTCCCCTCTACTGAAATTAGACTTAGTCTGACTTAACATGCTTCAGCAATGACAGTGTCTTGGCAAACCTCATCCTGAGAAAAYCATCAATCTTAGAACAAAGAAATAGTGAAGTAGATCCATCTAACATGTAATGTCTGGGATGCCAACAGGGACCCTTTGCACAGACTCCAAACAAGTGATATATTTCATTCCTTTACAGAATTTAAGAACATAAAATACTGCTACTTCAAGTCAAGTTTTTGGGCAGGACTTTCTTGTCCTACTGCAAAATTAAAGCCATGGTACCTCTCATGTAATCACAGAAAAACACAGCTGGAAGACAAGAGGTTCCACCACTTCCTGCAGTAGTATAGTGCTTTAGTATCCCACTGCTGTGAATTTTGCTTGAGTTAATCCTTCTTACTAGAATTTAAGCCTGTAATTTTTTATTTTACCTGTGACAGGTRAAGGAAACCAATTATTCATTTCCCCTCTGAAGCAGCCTTTTATGTATTTGAACTTTCTGATGTGAGTCACTCTTTCTACTGTTTTAAAAATGAACTAAAGAAACCTCTTTTGCTTAATCATATTTCATTACCTGCATTAACCTCCAGAAAACTTGAAGCTAAAAGCTATCTTTACTAAGCATCTGCTTGCATAAGATTTCTATGTTAGTTCCCATTGTCAGCCCCGACAAATGGGATTTGCAAACACTGGAGTTCAGCTGAAGTGTTAGGAGTAATTCAGAAGAACACCCAAATGGACACCCAAATACTTCATTTTGGAAAGAAAATAAATTNAAACAAAAAAAAAAAAACAGAAGTAAAATTAGCCTAAAGTGTTTTTATTCAGTAACTGAAGTTCAAGACTTAAACCCATGATTTGCACATTTTGTCCACCAGAAAGGTTTCTTCACCCTAATTCCACCTTCTCTTTTCCTAATTGTAAAGAAAATGATAAAAAGAATCCATTGGTGATAAAATCTGTAGACATGATAGGAGTTTGCTGAGAGCCTGACACTTCTGCAGGCATCCATGGAGCCTGTAAAGTGAGCACATGAGCTGTATCACCTTCCAGATTTCATATGTCTTTGATATCATAGACATCTAGGGTTTTAGGCTTTTTGATGAAAAAAAAAAAATTCATTTTAATTTGTAACTGCTACTTCTGCTATGCTGGAGGGATCATCTGGCTATGGAACACAGAGCACTTTCTCACATGGCTGTGTCTTCTCTAAAGGATAAAGAATGGGCTAACTTAAAGTGTATTAAACACACCAAGGGATTTTAATCATTCAGATCTTTGCTAGTTTAGGAAGAAAGACTGATCTTAAAAACAGCATGTTGACACCAAAGTCTTATTAAGAACAAAGAAAACCCATATATCATCATTAAAGATTAAACAAGAATATTATTAAGATAATCAGAGTTTCAGAGATATTACTGATTTCTAAGATAGAAGCAGCTTAGCAACAAATTATTAATGTTCCTGAATGACAGTACACAGTATAAGCTCCAGTACAATTATGTTCCATGAACCTGAAGTCTTAGTAAATCAGTCTAATAAAGCACGGATCAAAACAATTTCATAAACATCTTCAGTAGTGCAGCTGCATATCATTATTATTCATGTATTCCTKTCCCTTTTTTAGATTTTGTCTGCAAACAGAATTCCTACCTGCACTGAGTAAAACTGTGATGTCTCATAATTTCAAAATATTTTGACTTTTGTTTTTTTAATACACTTCCACCAAAGACAGTACAAGTAAAATGATTTAAGGTTGCTAAGTAATTCAGGGGATTTATATTTTCAAAAAGAATACATTTATGAATCCAACTTATACTGATCACCACAGGATGATGCAATTTTGAAAAGTGATTGAAGGCTTTAACTATAGTAAGGAAAAATAAGCTAGCTCTAGAATTAGTATCCATATGACCAAATTATTTCTTCATTTAGTTCAAATAATCATGGCTAATGGTGAGTTTTAATTACAGACCTACCTATTGCAGCTAATACTGACTTTTCAGTGACAACTTGATAGACAGCCAGAAATAAACCATAGTGTTTACACAGAGGATTATATTAAATTTTTTGATGTTTTTCCTTTCTCTTGTCTCCAGTACCAACAGTTCTTCATCAGTGGTGTCTCCTCCTCTTAACAGAATACACTGATGTGAATAGYTATATGGTGCATGGCATATATCTAGTAAGAAAAATACTTCCCAAAAAAAAAGCACACAAGAACACATAGTTCAGGAGAGTCTAACCTAGTCTATCAGTAATGTCTACAGAATGAAAATAAGAATTATGATAGATAAAATAGAAGTTTAGTGGTTGTGATTAGCTTAGTACCCATGGTTTGAAGTGGAGATAACTAATCCTTAACAACCAAAAAAACAGCTTGCATGTTCAGAGTACATTGAAGCCCCAAAAAAATCAGTTTCTTGGAAAYGGTATGGCAGTGTGGAAATTTTAAACATTTTTAAAGGGTATTCCTGTTCCCAGTGAGAGGCAGCTCAAGAGTGAAGACTGCAGCCCAAGGCCAGACACTCTGCCTTGTTTGTGACTTCTATCGAACTCAGAGTCCAAGGAGTGGCAAAAGTAAAAAGGCAAAGTGTTTTCAAAACTGTGTGCTGAATTCCTCTCATTTGTAATTCAAGTTTAGTTTAAATATTCTAAATAATTTCCTTTATGACACACTTACATATGGGAAAACCAATGCAGCTTGAGAGCATCAGAAGTGGGAGGTGTAAAAAAGCTGCTGGGAGCACCAGGCCAGAGCCATTTACAGATCCCAGGCAGATGGGAACCTACCAGTAGGCAGCAGATGTGGGGTCTGCATGTAGAACTGTCCCTCAGCCACTGAAATATGCCTGGAACATGGATTAGACACCCCCAGCCCCAAATGCAGAAGCTGAATTGTTCATTCGCTGTTTCTACCATCTGTACAGGGAGTGGGCTAGTGGTGTAACAACTGTGACACAAACCTCTGGTCTGGAAAGAAACTCTTCGTCATTTCCTGCAACACATTTATAACTGACTTCAGAATGTGGACCTTATTCATTTGCTCCTCACAGAAATTTTCTTCAATCACTAATAGAAATCTCTGGCAAAGTTTGGCAGAGACCCAGACCACTGGAAATATTTCCACAAATAAAACTTACAGTTCTAATAGATGTAAATATTCGTTCAGGTCCTGTTAAAGGACATTGTCTCTGCATCTTACTAGAATTTCTATGGCTTCCAGAAAAATATTAAGTGCTCTGCAGGGATAAGAATGTTGTATTAAATACACTGGCTAGATATGTCCTGATTGGTTCTGAAAAGAAGAAAAGAGAAACTTCTAAGGCCATGAAGATGAATAAAGGACTAGAATATCACTCCTATGAAGAAAAGAGAGACCTGGGACTTTGCAGCTTAGAGAAGAGAGGGCTCCAGGGGTATCWTATCCATGTACACAAATATTTGAAAGAAGGGAGCAGGGAAGATGGAGTCAGGCTCTTTGCAGCAGCGCCCAGAAACATGACCAGAGGTTATGGGTACAAAGTGAAACACAGGAAGTTCCTTCTTAAGTCTAAGGAAATGCTTTTTCACTGTGAAGGCGGTCAAACACTGGCAATAGGTTGCCCTGAGATGCTGTGGGGCCTCCATTCTTGGGCATTCTGAAAAGCCACCTGGATGTGGTCCTGGGAAGGGTGTTGGACAGAGCTCTCTTTCCACAATACCTATTCAATAACACCTTTGGTTTATGAATTTCAAACTAGCGATGAATATGGGTGCAACTTGGCAACTTTTTGCCTGATAGCTAAGCAAYGGTATACATTTAGAAAGAATGTTGTCTACTTTGATAATATTGTGGGGAATGGAGATTGCCCACAAGATTCCATAACCACAAGTCCCTTTGAGAATCAAATCTTTTCTTCCCTTTTCCGTCCCTCTCTGTCTRTCTTCTGAGAGGTTACTCATGTGTTCCTACTTGGAACATCTTTGYTCTTCCCTGGGTTTAGATGTTCCTTTATGGGTCTCTGTGGCTCAGTATATGTAATCATGGAGTTCATTCAGATGCCTGGATCCCAGAACACCACTGCCCACATCAAGGTAACAAAAACCATGAGCCTGGAGCCAGGGCAGTTCTGGTTGAACCAAAGGCCTACGAGGCATTTTTTTKGAAAATCATCACTCTCCTTTTGGTAGCAAAAATGAATGATGCCTCCCAGCTTTCCTCATCACAGCACTGCAAGTATTTAGAAAAGGCTTTTAACATRCCAATCACTATATAAATGAAATTGTCATTTGGTGATATATCAAAGAAGGCAAGAGTTCCAAATGAGGCTTTCACAACACTGCAGAAGATCACCCTGCCTTGTCATTGCCTTGGTATTAGCATATGCAACCCCTACAGCTTTGCAATACCTCACCTGCAAACTGATTGTTTTGGTCTAATCCAAATAATATTGATAGCATAATTTTGACTATGCTTAGCATCACAGTATTTTAGGGCAGAGTTTTTTATTCTTACAAAAAAAAGCAAGCAGGGAACTGAAAAACAACTAGGGAAACAGAATTTGCTGCTCAGATCCTACACTTAGTGCTTGCTTGAACTTTTGTATCTTCCGGTTTAGATTTCTCAAGAGAAAGGCTGATCTCCCCTCGCACACATATTCTAAACAATCAAAGCAATGCTTTTCATCATAAATTCATGAGGACTCCCTCACTGCCTCAATCGGCATCCTACAAGCAGCAAAGTCTCCAAGTGGTTGGCATTAGCTGGAAATGACCACATATGTTTTCAGGCTCTGAGAATGCCATTGAAGGGAATCCTGTACTTTGAAAGCCAGGATTCACTTCACTAAAATATCTGATTTCTCCTCATAGGCTGTAAAATCATTAGCAGTAGCAGCAACACCAGAAACAGAAACTGTATACTACTACAAGACTGAAGTAAGGAATCTTGGTTATTTGGTAAGTCTGCCTTCTACAGTGCAATTATAAATTATATACCGTCACATAAACCAAAACAAAACCAGCAGTGTATTGACCAAAAATACAGTAATGATTACTTTTMTTTTTATATATCCCAACAGGTTGTTTCAAATAATTTAAATAAAAGTAYTAAAACTCTGTTCTGAGACATTTATGTAGGAAATACATAAATACATAATGTACCAACAGATGGTGGTGTGCTACTTTAAAAAGGCCTGYGGAAAGGTAGTCCATTGTAATAAAATGAAAAGGTCAATTAAAAAAATTCCTTTGRGGAAATGATTATTCAAACCATATTTGGCACTCGGTATTTGAATCCATCAGATAAAATAACTTTACTATTATAATTTATGTAGTTTCAATTTACAATACTGAAATAGATGAAATACAACTTAAACATCTAAGTTCTGAAAATGTAACTTGAACAAACTTTTTTTTTTCCATATCACCTTTATTTACTTTTTTTATATATTTCATTATAATGGGTTTTTTTCTTATTTTATAAGCATAAGAAACATCACTTTCTGAATCACAGAAACAGCCACTAAATGTTTCCTGAATAAATGTCAGTATAATAAAATAATCTTACATTATGGGTTTAAATAAAAAAAAATCATTAAAGCAAAAATGTAACAGCACAACGCATATTTTTTTGTTGATTTATACTTCATYGGTTTTTTTACTACACCTTTATAGATCAGATTGCATGTAAATCCATACTTTACCACACATAAGCGGTGTTTAAAAGTTTGTGTCTGTAAAAATCCAACTGGCTAKGCTAAAATCAAGAGCAAAGCTGCATTCAGTAGAATCAGGAGTTATTTAACTGAACCAGTTAGTTCCTTTACTTGAATGAATAWCATTTCTATTTCTATGTATTTTTAAGCAATTAATGGTCTCATGAGGATTAGCAACATAAACTTTTATGGCACAGTATGCTTGTTTGCCACTGTCAAAGGAGTTTTTTTTAAATGTAAATATAAAAACATATACCAAATCCACTTTTAAAGTGATTTTTTTTTTCTTTTCAAAGTCAGATAAGATACAAAATTTCAGCTCCTGCACTTCCTTGCTGGATGTCACTGCATATTTTAGAAATACTTCCTTTTTTTTGACTGGTCTAAGATTTGTGATATTTAAAGAACTATTACAGCTCTTTGAAAAATCTCATTTACGTTTTCCTGCAGAGATCTGTAGATGGAAGATGAACACATGTTTTACAAATACATAAAATTGATGTATGATATCAGTTTGTCATTTCTCAGGGAGAGACAAGAAGAAMATGTAATAAACAAAAATGGTAATACTGTCTCTCCCTAATTACCTTATTTGGTGTACATTCCAGAATGAAAACAAAGCAAAACAAAAGTAAATACTACAACAGAACATTTGAAAGAAAAACTTTGTAATATCTGCAGGGAGGCCGGGAAGCTAATAAAAAAAGGAAGCAAAATCCCTGAAATGTACAATTTCTTCATGAGGAAGGACATTTTAGTTCAGCCACCATTTCACAATTAACACAATCGATTCAGCTACATAATGAGTGCATCTGATCAGAGACTTTAATGATGAAAAGGCAATATGGAAAATAGCTGATCCTCTATCCCACACTTTTAGTTTCTGACTTATTTCCCAGTTTTCAAAATGCTGGTCCAGTAGAAGAGTTTTTATGGGATATTGATCTTTAAGTATTATTTCCCAATTCCATATCCAATGCTTCTTCAGAAAATGCCCATGGGAGATGACTCTGCCACAGGGAGGGCAGGGATCAATCAGAACTTAGCACTGCCATTTATACATGCTTGCTTCTCGTGATTCCCTTTGATAATTTATGCAAATTACACTTGTCTTTATTTTCCTCTGGTATATGTGATTCAAATGAAGACAGACAGTGCCATATAATTAAAACTGGTTAAACATTTTTACTTTTTTTTTTACTCAGCTTCAACAACAATTACATATCTTTCATTAACTCTGTTTTAGCATGGGTAACAATAGATGAATACAGTAGCTTTTCTGCTTAGAGTTCAAATCTTACATAGCAAGAAGAGGTGAATTCAGTACTTGAATCCATGGCATTTGACTCCTGCCAATGATGTTAAGGTAAAGGAAAAAAGAAAGTATAGAGAAAACTATTTTGCTTGCCATAATAAAGGTACATAAATTTCAAGGAAAGTATTTCTTTTCCTTGAAACAATATCTGTGTAGATTAGTAGCAGAATATGACCAACTCAGGCTAGCTCTATAGACTCCTACTTTCATAAAGACACAAACATCCTTATACATCATTTGATGTCCATTTGGCTTGCAGTACACTAATTCACCAGCTGTTTGCAAGCYTCCTGCAAACAGCTGAAAAACTGAATATATTTCAGTACATCTGCAACTCTCCTTTTTATGTCATCCTCTAAACTCTATTTTTGTTAAAGGGCAGAATGACAAAAATAGAAAGGGGRAAGGGGAAGTGGTGGATTGATTCATGTGAGGGATGTGACAAGGTGATTCCCGCAGGCAGAAAGGGACATMGAGTAATTGCTTCAAAGCAGGCCACGGGATTATCTTTTATTAGTTCCCTTATGGGCCATGGTCATGTGTTTTGCAATTTTAAAATGTAGCAGAATTTCAGCTTTGCTTAATTAGGACCTGATGCTGTGAATTCCTGAGTGCTCTCCATTGCCATAGGTTCAGATGGATGCTTAAAGCACTCAGTACCCAGCTCAACTCAGGGGCCTTTACCAACTAACAAGATTCRCATTCATCCATACTTTTATATGTATTAAAAAATAAGTTGTTTMAAGAAAATAATATAATCACTGGTAATATTTGCAAAGTTCAGACATTTAACAAGTTGAGGGATTTTTTTTTATATAAACATTGGTTTTCTGGCTCAAACATGCAGTTAGAATCACAATACCAGAAATGCCAGGGAAAATTATGYATTTATATTATGTGTATGCTTTTCTGTTTTGTTCTTCCAAAAGACATGGACTTCCCTGAAATTGAGAAGGTTAATGCACAAAACAAGTAACCTAGTGCATTTTGAAAATTACATTTGCAATTAATAATGATCACGAGTTCTGTATTCTCAAAGCAATGTCACTAGTACAATAATCCTGCAAACCAAATATTAAGCATTCAAGCAACAGTTTATTTGATATTAATTTGTTTTCAGTTTAACCTAGTTTTTTTAGACTTAGTCTACCATAAACTAGAGGCAAAATTTGACCTAGTTTTATGCATTTAGCAACTAAATTCAAATTTCCAAAAGTATGTATACATTTTTTAGAGGTTCCAAGTGCAAGTGAGAACAGATTTTGTGGGTATTATAGACAAGGGTGTTTACAGCAGATTATCTGTGTATGCATATATATATATATATGATTTAGAGAAAAATGTAACATTTTTTTCCAGTTTTGGTCTTAGCAACAAGAAAACAAATAGTTAAGAATCAAATGAATCCTGAATTTTCCAAATATCAACTTCTTCTACAGATTAAGGTACCTCTGAACTGCAAGTAAGGAACCCAAAAAAACACCAGGCTGTGACCCATGTATACTGAACAAAAACAAAATCAGTTTATGATTGATGTGGTCAAACTGCTTAGGATTCATTGTTCTAGTTCATCCTATCCCAAATCAGAACAGACATACAAGATATTTCCAACTGAGATCTTTCAGTAGGTGATGGACATCATGGAAGATGTATTCTCATTTTGTTGTGCTGTTGTTCCATATGAGAGATAAAGTRGAACTAATTTTAGAAACTTGGCAATGTTGTCTAACTTCCTACAGGTAAGAGATAACAGTGTATTTTTAGATTGTTTAAAGGTGATTCTTGTGTTGTCATCATCTGCAGTATAATTTCCATTTTCATCAAGAGCTACTTTCTTACTTACCTTAAAATTCTGCAACTGACCATCATAATACCTATTCTAAGGTTCATTTTTTTATATATACATATGCTTGCCACTATAGTTTTTCCTGTAGATATTTGTTCACAAAAAGTAATCTTTCTTCCAATATAAGGAATATTCAGTTTGAGAAAATTCATATTCATTCCATCAGTTAACCTTAATCTTTGAAAGGCAATTTTCACTTTAAAGTTTACTGTCCACTTCAACTCATCCACATTAATTTTTGAAAATATAAATAGATATTAGTTTATCTTTTCCTATTCTTAAGAGTAATCCTATTTAGTTTTCTCAAAACAATATTAAAATAGAACCTTACAAAATAGCATTCCTATACATAAATTTCCTCTCACCCTTTTCCAGMATTCTGTCTGTTCTTGATGAATTGCTTTCTGACATTAACTTGTCAGAACCTAACAAACAGTATGTAAGGAAATAGTAACAGAATATCCTAATGATATTAAAATATTTTAAGATTTTTAGAATTGTTTTTAAATGTCCTAGCAATGTCCTTTTCTAGCACTGAATGGCTGTTTTTGCTGAGCTGTATAAAACACTGCCCAAGTCTCTTCCCTCAGTGGYTACAATTAATTTAGAAATCTGCAATGTGTCTGAAGAATTCCTGTATTCTCTCTAGTAGGCATTACCCCATCAGCACTGAATTTCACCTGCCACCCTCAATAAATTGACAACCATTCACTCCAAACCACACATGCTGAGAATTGTACCACAACACTCAGCAAATAACTTCTCTCTCTCTCTCTCTCTCTCTCTCTCTCTCTCTCCCTCTCTCTCTCTCTCTCTTTCTCTGTCTCCCACTCTCTCTTAATTCAAAATCTCATCATAAACCTCTCACCAAAATCCGTGGAAAAAAGTCTTGCAAGGGTAAGTAGCTAACTGAATAAGTTTCAAATTTTCRAGAAATTTTCTTTTTACTGGGAAGCTGAAAATGAGGATGGATTATCTTTTCCCTAAAGGGTGAACATTATTTCAAAGCAAGAATTAGTTCAGAAAAGTCTTATAATCTTTACTATGGGAGCACAACGACCAACAGTCTTCTGTGAGAAAAGGTTTCCCCTTATTTTCCAACTAGAATTAATGATCTTCTCAAAGATATTTTTTCATGAAGAGGAAGATGTGATGGTATATTTGTACAATCACCATTGCAGCAGTTATTAGATTTGGATCTCTGGATATCATRATCTAGAAATCACCAGTTTGTCTTCTGTGCCTGTTCACTTTATCTCATTCCAATAAAACACAAGGCTGTGACAGCAAAGAGGTGAAGCTTTCTGTAAGCACAAGATGTACATTTTGGCGATAGCATCACAAGACTTTGKGAGGTCTGGCAGTTGATGCCTCCAGGGGACAGTGCAGATGCCTTAATGAAAAATGGCAGGACATCAGTCTGCAAAGGGACTGATATAGACCAGTCTGGGGTTGAAGGATCTGGTAAAGATTCCGGTGGTTTTAGTGAACACTGAACTGCTTTGTAGGGAAAGGAGTCTGAGAGAAACAGATCAAAATTCTGACACTGAGGCCTGGGATGGTGCACTGGATCAACAGCTGTTTCTATAAATGTCTTCATTTGTGCACACAAGGYCTAGATAGTGGAATACATAGTTTCAAACTTAACTAAAACTAGTTTTCCGATAAATGTTAAAAAGAAGTATTAATTAGAATTTGCCTGTAGATTCAAAAGCAGCAATTTGTTTTGTTCATTTCTGTATGGCATAAAGGGCAGCTGATATATGAAGTTTTGTAGGTGCCACTTTTCATAATGGAGTACTTGAACTAAAACTTACCACTAATCAGTGTGATAGGAATATACATAAAGTCTATTCCCAATCTTGTGAAGGTCATGAAACATTTCAGATAGTGACAAATAGTGCATAATTCAACATTTTAACAGAAATATAAGGCAAGACTTTTTCTTCTATTGATGCTACTTTTTATGTTCTTCTTTCCTTATTAACTTTAAAATGTTGAAGACTTGTAAMAGCAGAAAAGTATCTGAAATGTCTCAGAAACACTGTTTTAACTCTCATATCATGTGCTGAAAATTCTGGTAAAAACTCTGCTTAAAAGTACCTCTCCAAGTAATAGGGATCTGGTACCCTCAGGGATTATTTTGCCATTCTGAAAGGCATCTAGAGTAACTGCTCTTTTCTAGAAAGGCACAGAATCTAATTTTTAACTACTCAGACTTTAAATTTAATTTCCACACAAGACTGGTAAAGGTTTATTACAAAGAGGCTAATTCCATGTACATGTACATAAAAATCTTTCATAGAGGTTACATTATCTTAAAAAAATTAGTTTGTCTGAATTTATTTTCTATTTAAATATATACTTTTAAAAATAACCCCCTTTAATGGTTAAACACCAGAGCTTTAAAAATCTGTACCTGTGACTCTTGCATTACTCACTAGTTTTACATATGTGACTCCAGAGTCTACTTTGGATCGTATATTGATTTCTTAAAACAACTGCAAATTTTTCATACTGTTAAGTAAGTAAATATGTTTATATTGTATTAGTATTAAAAAACACACAGCATCAACTAGCATGCTGTAAGTTATTTCTGTGGATATTTACATATGGGAAAATAAAAAAATTAAAATAGGTTGTTTGAACTTACGTACTGTAGGATTCCTTTAAACCTCTTATTGTAGAGCTCTGTATATTTAATAACTTTTTTTAGTGCATCACCTATAGCTCAACTGTTTTATTTTTGGAGACAAACACATTTTCTTTGGATAGCATAAGCGTCATCCCAAATTCCTCAGGTTGCTTTGAATTAAGGTTTTTGCTATTCAGAAGGATCTTCATACCACATAGGTATGTATGAAAATTTCCTTCACAGGAAGAGAAATCAGCAGTCTTTGGTCTTACTCTCCTTTTTTTCTATTCTAACCACTTGAATACAAATCCACACTGCTACTTGTGCCCCTGTGGAGGCATTCCCACTGTCTCAAGTAGCATTCTTCCTAAATGGTAGTATTTCTCCAGGTGGTGGAGAGCTTCAAGCTTTCCTGTRGTCTAACAGGCTGTTACAATGGATTGGCTAAAGAAGACCCTAGAACATGAACAAGTGCTTTATTCAAAAAAATACARTGGAAAATTTGATGACTCCTTARTACCAACTAAGTATTTTTCAAAGTYCATGCTACTCAAAGTGCTTATTTACCTTAACTAAACCTAAAGAGAGTAACTGACACAAACAAACTYCTGTTGTCCATAATTGTGAGAGGAAGATGAACGTATTTTAAAACCCATGTTGATAAACACCCTGTTCTCCCTTACCTGTTAAATGAATGCTGATTTGGGATATGATTTTTTTAAATTCTGTTCCCAGTCAGAGCCCTGATAACACTCAACTTTGTCACATTACATCCRCTTGTTTTCCTGGGTCTGACATTTTCACAAGTGATTGCACTTGTCTGCATATACAGTGAATATCAATATGAACTGCTTAAAATGCATATGTTCAAAAAATTTAGGAAAAAGAACATAACAATGGAAAAAGAGAAATCAGATCCTATATAGGRGAGCCGGCAATCTAGGAAGGCATTCACCCATGTGATCGAAACCAGCTTCATATTTTAACTGTCTTCCACTCCCTTATGTGTAAAATCTGGAATGTATCTAGGGTTTTGCAAGGCTCATAGATGGCACAAAGAGAAGAATAACATGAACAATTACAACAAATCCTCAAAAGTCCTCAAGTAGTTGCTTAAGCTGTTTAAGTCTAGAGCAGCTACTCAGAGACAGAGTGARAAATCTACTATTGAATTTGAACACATATTCAGTGTCAGTCAAAAGTAATGAATTATAATCTGGAAATGCATCCATCAAAATCAAAAGCCTGAAAAATTAAATCAAGGCCTCTTCTGGAAGATAGTTGAGTAGGTCATGTGGAACTGTACATGAGACACATATTGTGAGGAATTCCTCATTATGCATTTCTGGCCAGGATGGGTATAGTATAATGTTTTAGTCCCAAATAAAGACATTTTTTATTACTAATACTGTTTATTGCTAATCKGAAAAATTATAAAATATATAAAAAGCATATAAAATGCATATCTTCACAGAGAGTTGCACATGCCTGAGTTTTACATTGGTCATGATTACAATCTGTTAAAAAAAATCTCAAATTAGAAATAAGAACAAGGAATAAAAATAATACTAGAATTCATGTACATTAATAATACAATGAATCTAAGGCATAAAAATCATAGTGAGCTATTGAAGCCACAACTAGTTTCTCTTTTTCATGTTAAGTGACAAAACCAAAATAGCATTGGTYACTCCAAATGAAATTGCAGACAGACTCTACATGTACTAGTTTGATTAAACTAAAATACCTTATATGCATTTGCTGTGTTTGCAGCCAGACAGAAATGAGTTGAGAATTTCGCAGTGTGTTTGCATTCTGTTTCCATTACTTTTACATTAACTGTCTCACAGTTTCAAAACACTTTGACGATTATCACTTGATTCTCCTCACCGTCCTTCACAGGCTATTTTACCCCTGTTCTATTATTTAAAATGCCTTTCATTTGGTTAGACATAGTGCATTTCAGTTTACTGTGAAATTAAGTTTTATTATGGTATACATTTGGTAGTTTTTACAATGTAAAATAATGACACAAATTGGCAGCTAGGCAGAAGCTTTAAATTTAGACAGGGAGGCTCCACAAGCACAGCTCTAACCAGGCATTTTCCATGTCCTGTTATCAGCAAAAAGACCCATAAATCCATAAGACACTTCAAATACTAACATTTTACTGTAGCTGAGCCCCGTAACAATGGCTTGACTTTCAATACATTCCCTCTTTACAACAAAATCTGTATATACTTAGAAGTCTGTGTTCCACCATATTTTAATATATCAAAGTAATGCTTTTAATGTTGCTTGTAACACTCAAGCTCTTGTTGATAACTGCTCTCCAATTAATGAAATGAACTGCAAACACAAAGTCTTAAGTTTATGTTATTTTTTCAACACTTGGTTGTGGAAACATGGAATTCARTCCAGATCCAGATGTCCTCCCCTGTGTGTTACAGATTCATGCAGTCTTGCACATGAGGAAAGGCTTAGCTTCAAGCACATGAAAGTCAGAAGTTCATTATCTAAATGGGATATTATTAAAATTGGGATTAAAGTGGCCTCACCAGATGTTTAATCCTGTGAATGCTTAAAAGCAGTATCAAGTCAGACTTGGTGTCAACTGTTTGCTCTCTTTTTGATCAAGAATTGATAAACAATACTGGTTTAGTATTTTCAGAATTTAAATAAAMTATGGCTAGTGTTTTGGAAAGGCAGTTTTTTATTCCACATGATTTTGCTGGCAAAAAATTGTATCTACTTTCTGATACATAATAGTATCATAGATGACTTTAATTGCTGCATTTTCAGATAATGACCAAATAACTCTCAAGGTTTTTATCAGCCTGTATTTTACTGACCCAAAATTCAAACACAATCTCAGTGACAAGGGATCTGACAAAGAACCTCGAAGCAATGCCATCTGGGATGAGAATCTGACATGTTCAGCTTTAGAAAGGTCAATGCAGAAGGACAACCTTGCTTGCCATATCCATCACAACAAAATTCAGCAGTTTGGATGAAGAAAATACTCTTCTTTGCTTTGATCAATCACACAATATCAGGGCATACTATGGTAAGTACTAACATGTTTGCAAATATTGATTTCTCTTTGATGCTGTCACCTTCAAATCTGCATAATACTCCAGTTTGGGAGACTACTTCAAACCATTTGATGTTATGGAAAAAATTAAATAGAAAGGCTATCAGAAAAAAAGTATTTCAGGAAACATGTTTACTATAAATCACAGCTTTTAAAATGCCTCAAAGTATTTGTAAAATTATATCTGTTTTTAATTGAAAAATGCGTATAAGCTTAAATTCTRGTTAACTAGTTACAAAGTTGTTCAGTCAAACAACCACCCAGACCATGAACTTACTTTAACTGTTTTATTCCTTCATAAGTTATTCAATCCTGTCTATGCAGACAATGCCCTTCAGCAACTTTTCAGAGCTTCTGATCTGCAGGAACACTTTGACCTTCTGTATGCCTCTTCAAAATGTGACAGCAAGGTAGAATTACTCACACTTTGCTTTGCTCAGAGTTCAACTTTTTCCATGGACATGTCAGAAAAATAACTACAGTAATCTGGCAACATTTGAGTCTTGAAGGAAGCTCAGCATTACCTTTTTACTTTCAGAGGTAACTATAAAAAATTCAAGTACAAACACTGCATAGAAGTAAAGATGGATGCAATGAACCCTGTGCAGAACTAAGGAAAATTATGTGGAAAAAAAACAGTAGAAGTAACACTACAGAAATCTACAGAATGCTTTACTGAAACCAATATCAAGCACTGCCCAATCCCTATGGTACACTAGGGGGTAACTGATCAGTCAGAAGTCTACAAAGGAGTATARATATGGCCCAGACTCTTCCATTACTTTCAACTGTTGAAATATTACGTACAACAATGATTTATATAATATGATCATATTTTATTTGGGAAGATGGAGCACTCAAGTAAATTTTAATTAAATAATTTATTTAGTTCTTCAAATAGTTCATTATATCTTTTGCCCAACAATGAAACTTACAATAAGCAGATTATAACTTTTAGAAGTACTCTGTGCTCTAATTCTTTCATCCATGCATAGCTGTTTCTCCTTTTCATTTTACTAGCACTGGAAGAACAATTCAGCAATAGCAATATTTAGCATGCTGACTAGATGGTCTCCTGCAATTATGTAGTGCATCAGCCTACAGGTAGAACCACAAATATGAAATAAAACAGRAGTATGAAGAAAACAGACCTGTGATAATCACTGACCTTAAAAATACATTTGCAGTGGCTTGACGAGTAAAATATGATGAGAATGATTTAAAGATTATCATGTCTTTTAGCTGTTGTAGTGCCACCTAATGAGCATAAACTGCTAAAGTCACCACAAATATACCATTATTTTAAAGAATGATTCAAAACAAGTATTCCAAACAAAATATGGAGTGTGAGACAATATGGACAGTGTGATGCCACTCTTCACATATGTTAGTCTAGTATCTCTAAGWCCCATTGGAATGGTAGGCAGCAAGGAACCACCTAAGGCTGATATTAAGTTAAACCATAAATGGATTTTACATCATCGTCTGTGCCATAGGCTTCTTTAAACAAAAYGTAACACATGAAAGCAGGACAATTATTGGTAAAATATGTGGAAATGCCTCTTAGCTCCCTGGCTAGCCCCCCTAGCTTGTGATGCTTTCTATGTCATTTCTTCCACAGGGGTTCCCCAGTATAATGAACATTCAGTCCTGCAGAGTCAGGGCAGAGTCACACACACACGAAGGAGCACTCCTGCCCCACCCCTTCCATATGGTGATGGTAGTAGYGGGCACATCTCTGTGCCAAACAGATACAGGAGGGGACATTTAGTGGCTGCCAGCTGCCATTCATCTCCTCTGTGAATAAAGGGGCAAGATGTTGTATTATATTTCTGCATGTTGCTTTGGAATAGCTGGTGTAAGGATGGTGAAGGAAGGTACGCCAGTTTGGCAATCGTTCTGGACTAGAACAGGAGCAGACGGTTTTGCTACACCCAAGATCAATTCAGACTTGTCTGTAGCCCATTGCTGGTAGTGCTGCAGCTCCACAGTTGCCATGAAGGAGTCCAACTAGAATATTTGCTCTAGAGTGATGCCCCCCATCTATTGTGCAATGACAATTTCTGCAAGCATTGCACACTCCTATTTTAGCTCAACACTTTCCAGACAGTCAGGATAAACAGTGACCCTCACACATTTTTAGAACATGAAATGTATTCAACCTTCTGATCCGGACAGCTTGCACCAAGCCCTCACCAGCCCCAGCTAAGGGCAGTAAACACAGGCAAAGCAAAGCAAAACCACTGCTGTCCTGAAAGTCCTTGGGGTCACAGACAACCAGTGCAAGGTGGATACTACCTGGAGTCTTCACCACTGCTCTGAGATTGCCTTTCTGAGAAACCAACCTGGCTTGAAGTGATGTTTGCATTATACACCACTTAATGGGCTAAGCACTACTTGGCTACAGTAAATGACTCTAAATAAAAATCTCTACTATTTGGAAAAAAAAAAAAAAGATACATCCTTCACTTAAAAAAGGTAACAGATTCCAGATGGCACAACTRTCAAGGCAGATCAGTTTATGAATGAGTTCCAGCTACCTCGACAGTATCATTTTTAGTACAGATGTAGACAAAAAATGTCCAGAAGCACAACAGAACAGAGGAGTTCTGAATTTCAACTGTAAGGTTCTCTCTTTTAATCTTGTGATAAAAATAATTTTAAAATTAAAGTAAAACAATATGTAGCTATATGTTGTAGATGGAATTAAAAAGCCCAACTCTGAAAACAGCCCAATGATTCCAGAGTAGTACTTTACAATTCAGCCCAGCAATACACACTTCAGTATTGTTTTAAGCAAAAGCAGAGCAGAAATGATACAGCTGAGGTGTCAAGGAGAACTGACAGCTCTGAGATATAAGAATGTGTAGTTCAGAGAAACTACACATCCCACACAGCTACATATTTCTGGCACTTGTGAAGGAATATTTAAAAATAATTTTTTTTTAAAAAAAAGAGTCAAAAGAAGTTAAGAATTATATCCAATTCTAACCAATTGAAGATTTCTCTCCTGCTCCATACATGTTACACCACTACTTCATCCTTTCAAGGATCTTTCTGAGGATTTTATCACCTGACAATCACAGTTCACCCAGCWACTGTTCATACAAGATTTCAGATCTCTGAGATAAAGTGGGTTGTGGCAGGTGATTTCCATGGTCAAAACATACTGCACAAAAGATTTAAGCAAAATGAGCCATCATATGTTATGTGGGAGACTGTTAATTGCCAGAACTCCTCCAAGGTTCCTCTGGGATGGAGAAAGAGAGAAAAGTGGAATGTAAGTACGATGTACAGCATAAAAGATGAGAATAGTGTAATAGCATACGCTCAAATTTGTACAAGTTCTCCATAAACAAAGGTATTAGTAGGACAAAAATTTCAATTGACTCTAAATAAGTTCTAATATTTTCCTATAGGAAACATTTTGCCATTTGCCTATGACATGTGCAAGTAATTTTGATTCTTTCTTTTCTCACCTACACTGTGAAGGACACATAAGCCATATATGGCTTAAGCCTTACTGCTAGTTGATTTTTTTATAAATTACTCATATTTGTAAGTAATTCCCAGATCATTTGTGAAATACTTTTCTCCATTTGAGGGAAAACATAAACCAAACACAACTCCCAGACGAAAACAAACCCCTTAAGTTTTTTTTGAATGCAAAGGAAAGAGGAAGAATTTAAAAAACACAAGCTGGTGGATTGGCATGTGACTGCTGATGACAGGTCTGTGGAATTTATGGAACATATATGCGTTCGTATATTTCCCCGCAGAATAGAAAACGGAGCTATCTATTGCTTACCCTAAAGCTTTGTGAAAGTCAGAACTATATTTTATAGTCAGATCTGTCTCAGATCAGAAAAGGAACACCCATGGTACTGCTGTTGGTTACCATGTAACCCGGCACATTTACCCAAATGTGTCTAAAGATCATCAAGAGCACATCACAACCTCAAGTGCCCGTGACATTCCAAATATATAACAGGCATTTGACTTCCACTAGGAAAGTTCAAGAGCCTTTCAAATGATAATGCTGCAGTATAACATCTTCTTTTATGGAATGTTATGACAACTTATTTGGAACCATAGGGTTTGTATCTTGCAGAAGAGAAAYATTGCTGTCAAGGGGAAAACTTGTGGGTACATTGTGATGAGAGATTCTTTTGCTTGGTTTCTTATGCCTGCACCTGGCAGAGCCATTTATAGCTGTTTGCCATCATAAGCACAGTGACCTAAAATGGAAATAGGAACCATTGCAGGATGATATGCATAAGCTTTCTCAAATAAAAACATGCAGGCAGCCATCAGCAGAACTAAATCCATATGATCAACCTGAAGTATGCTCTAAAGCAGCTGTGTGTTGCTTATACTGTAAAAAGAGAGAAACTGCAGCTGGAAAAATCTTCAACAACTTCACGTCTTTGCCCTCTGATTATAAAGAAGTAGGAATAGAGAGAGAGAGTAAATATCAACTGCACCGTGCTTCACCGCAGGTTCTTCATGAATTAATTAAATAAATTGCAATACATTTTTGAATTTAGAAGAATCAGACATTCCTTCATGAAACAGCTATTTAGACAGTCTTCCTTCTTAAAAAGCATATTAAGTATATTCTGTTTTGTGATGGTGATATATATTGCTTCCATTTATTTGCTCACTTGTCTCTGAAAACCTGACTGAAACTCTTCCTAAAGCTCTCCCTGCTGCCATCCACCTGTCCTCTCTACCTTCTTAGATTTACATTCAAAGCACTGCCTCTGCCTTGTTCAACTTTTACACAGTTCTGGATTATTTCTGCTTGCACCCCATTTGGCCTCTGTACAAACTCCAGGAAAATGTTACCTTTCCACCTCTTTGGTTGCCTGCACTGGGATTTAAAGTCATGAATTCTGAGTGTTGTATTGCTCACTCACTTTGCTCAGGCTTTACTCCAGCCTTCCTGCCTGCCTTTTCCAAGGCTTCCATAGCAGATTAAAGCCTTTCTGGCAATGGCCCACATGGGTCTACACAGTGCATTACAGGAGATAATGAGTTTGTTCTGCCCATGCTATGAGCTAACCTTAATGACACCTTAATGACACCCAACTGCAGAGTCAGCTCAAATCAGAGAGCAGCTCACCATCCCCACACAGTTTTGGACTTCTGAGCAATGCCATATGCAAGAAAGCCAGAGCAGAGCTAATTCTGCTGACTGCTCCCCAGCATGATCTACTAACAGATAATCAGTAAAAGAGAGTTCATTTCATTTCTTTTCTCTAAATTCCTGCTTCCCATTTGTCACTTTTGTCCATAATGCCTATGTTTTGSTTTCTTTACCAGGTAAGAGATCATGCTCCTTCTGACTAAACCGAAACCACTTCTATGACTCTCACTTATTTACCATAATAAGCAAAACCAGCCTTTAGCCTGGAATATCAAAGTAAAGAGGGCTTTAAAATCCTGGCATTTTATGGAAGATTTACCAAATTTTAACTTCATTTTTTTTTCAGTTGCTTTATTCATTGTAAAATGAGTCTATCCTGAATATAGGTCTCCCCTCTCCCACCCCTACAGACCTTGGGTAAAGAACAGATTTGATCATTCTCTCATTAATCCTGATAGCTTTGGTGGAATTATTCCTTGCTTTTGTAGATGCAATCAGGGGAAAAGCTGGTGTTCCTTGTTGCAAGACTTACATCAAAGTACTGGAACAAWAATCACCAAGCTTTCTACTCTTTTTTAAATATTGCATTTAATTAGTTATAAGAATGGTCTATCACAAGCTTCAAACCTGGTTATATAGGGCCCTATATGCAAGYTGACATAAAGGAAAAACTTCAAAGAGCCCTGTTTGTCCAATTGAGATGGGCTAGATTCAATTAAAGATACAAAAAAGGCAAAGTAGTGAATTATTTAATCAACTGCATGTCTGCTTTACTAGAGATTGTGGTATAATTTAGCTTTCTCTCTAATAAGATTTTACTTTATCACAAATCCAAACAAATAAATTGAAACATCATCCTGCTTCGTGAACAACACACTACCAATGCTATCAAAAAATAYTTTTTCTGCATTCTGTTATGTAAGCTGGTGCTGCCAAAAGTTACATAGTGCTTAAAATATGTAATTATACTGAATAACAGGGACAAAGCCCTGAGGAGTTTTAAAGTCACAGATAAAAGCCAGCACAGTAGATGTAGCTCTGCAGCAGGGAGACTGGCATTAGTTCTGCTTGACTTTACTACTAGAAGTAGACTGACAAGTCAAAATCTAGCTATGATAGAAGCAGACACAAGTCAAAATGATTGAAGAGCTATCTGGAAGAGAAAGCAGGGAGAGCCTGCTGGATAAGGTGCTCCTATTTTAACTCAGTGCTTGCAGGGCCTATTAATGCCATGACAGAGACCTGCCACGCTCCCTCGTGAACAGAAACATCTCAGTGGTGGTTATGTCAGGACAAGGAAGAAAGCTCACACGGATTTTTCCACTAGACAGGTACTTCTTCTAGGTATCCCTGGCCTAGAAGTCAGTTTGCTAGGTTTATATGCCTATGCTCTTCTGAGAAAAGGAAAGAAAATTAAGGCAGAAGGATTTATTCTTGCTGAGGACTGAAGAAAAATGTAAATACTAGATATCACTTCCCATGTGAAAGGACAGTCTGAAAATAAGACCCATGAGAACACATATAAAGTCAAGAAAGCACTTGTGCAGATTTTTCCATTAAATTAAACATGTAAAAGACCAGTTTGGAAATTCCTACCACTTAGCTACTGGATATGAGCCATGTAAAAAAAAGTCCAATGACAAAGAGAAGTGAAATGCAAATGCACAACTAATCAGTGAAGATAAATGAATAATGAAAACTATACTTATCATTTGTTGGGCCTGAAACAAGAGCATTACAATGGATGAAGAAATATGTTTRCTACAGTTTAAATGGACAGAAGTTCTGTATGAGGTTGCTTTCATTGTCCACAAAAGAGCAAATACTTTAATGCTTTCAAGGAACATTACAGCTTTAGTGAACTTACATAGAAAAACAATAYGACATGGAAGTCTACTATTTATTTTTCACACCAAATAAACTGCATATGCTAAAGTATAACATATTCAGAAGGAAACGTGAGTCTTTTGCCAGAARTAATAAAAAATCTCCAACAAACAACTTTTCTTAATTAGCAGTGAAAATGAGAAGAATCCTACTTAAAAAACTGAATACCTCTAAGTACCACCCATCAGCTGGGCAGGAGCAAAATAAATAAACTATTACATTATTACATTACTGCAGCTCCTGAATCCATCCTTACTCCAAACAAGACCTTTTTTTTTTTKTTTGTTTTTTGTTTTGTTTTGTTTTGTTTTGTATTGAGGTAACAAAGATGAGGAATTTGTGGAAACTAATTTTATCATCAATGAAAATAAAACCTGTGCTTTCATATAAATCTCAGTTCTTAAATAAGAGCAGGAAATATTTTTTTTTTTTAAAAATACCGTCTAATTATGGAATAAGGTGCTATTTTGTTACTGCATCACAGAGTTTGGCATATCTGCATGAGGTTCTCTTGCTTACACAGGCACAAATAAGGAACAAAAACTTCTATAAYTGATCTGGTACAAAAGCCATGCAAGCAAATGGAATACCCAGCACAACTCATTCTAAGACAGCAGTGAAACACCCGTTAGCCCATCTGAACTACATCTTCCATGAGGCATTGCAGTCTAAATAAAATCAATGTGATAGAGGAGATCTAATCTAGYAAGAAAGACACAGAATAAATGTCAAAAGACCAGAATTGCCTTGGGAGAAAATTTGTGATTCCAGCTAGCTCTAATGTGATGTGTTCAGATATGGTGGCTGCCATTTCCATCAAATAGCCCCAAATGAAGAGGATCCTAGCCTGGAGAGGTGACATTCTCAGTCCACTGCAGAGAGAGGTTGCTGTGCTCCAGATGCACATCTGGAACATCTACAAGACAGAAAAGCATTCATGCAAAACTGTAGAGAGTATCTGTGCAGTAATAAATAGAAGCAGTCTGGCAGTGACTCACCCTGAGCTGATTCAGGAACTCTGTTCCCTGCTTTTGTATGTGTAAACCTATTTGGAATAGCTGATTAATTAGAAAGGCATCATATTTGAGATAACCTGTCAGGTTGCCCAAATACAAAGACCAATTTAAAAGTCACAACAAATTAAATAGAGGTATTAAAAGGATAGAGATGAGGGCAAACCCAGATTCTTGACATAGCATTTTGCAAACAACCATAAAAAAAAAGGTTGCCTAAGTGCACAAGAGTAATGAAATCACTTGCTTATCCCAAAAGCAGAGTTAAGTGCAGCTAGACTACACAGATCAGACTTCTTTTTTCCTTAAAAATCCCCTGTGAAAGAGAACTCTCACTGTTTCCTGTCAATCAGCATTCCCGTATTTCATTCTCAAAGGTGAAGGTTTTCTACATACCAAAACTAAAACCGAAACCCTTGATTGGTTGGTTGTTACCTCTAGGGTTTTTCTTGAAAGCTCAACTATGTATTCTCTGCACACAAGGATGTCTTTCATTTATATCAGTCTTGCATACTGAAAATCTGTTACCATGAGTTCCACTATTTAGATGAAAGCAATTAAATATGTCTTCTCAGCTCAAAAGGGAATTTTCCATATCTCTTGTAATTTTGCAACTCTCCTCTGAGCATGATATGATTTTTAGTTCTCTTCTACAGTATGGAGGCAAAGAATGGATACATTAGGTCTTCATCAKGTTTGGAGTAAAATTACTAACCTACTTACACTGCATATGGCAATCTGATTAAGACAACCAGAATAACATCTRATCTTTATTTTTCAAATCACTTTTTTTTAGCTGACAAAGTCTGTGGTTGACTGACATTCAGATACTGGTCTTCAGAATAACTATCTTGCTCCTTTTCGTAATTTTCTATTTGTGCATTTCACTCTTCTCACAAACCGAGTTATTTATTACCAAATTTCAGCATGTAATACAAAACAGCTAAAATTTCCCAAGATAATGATCTCTCCTATTGCTGAAAAGCTACCAAACTGTCACATTTAATCTATAAAATATATGAAGTATACTTTTTAGTCTGCAACTAAGTCATTTATGAAAATGTCAAAAAAAAAACAGGCCCATTGTTGACCTTCTTGGTAGTCAGATACTGATAATTCAGCTCTGAGCATTGTTTCAAACTGGTTATGTACCTCATCTCAATTTCATCTAGATCGTGTTGACCTAATTTATTTATGGACTTCTTTATGGGACAGTGTCAGAAACCTTGCCTGAAGTCAAAATTAATCTTATCTGTTCCCAGATCCGATTAAACCAGAAATCCCATCAAAGTAAGTAATTAGAGTACATTGATGTGATTGTTTTTGACAAAACCATTCTAGCTGTTTTTATTATTTTATCTTCTCTGTGCATACACATTGAATGCTAATAACTTGTTCCAGTAACTTTCCAGATGTTGAAATGACACTGATTCATCTGTAATTCTACAATAGTCTATTTTTCCTTTTTTATAGTTAGGTACTATGTTTGCTAATGGTTCAGGGATTAAACTGGCTAGGTTTTCTAAGTACTTAAGGGCAAATTTAATTGGATCCTGTCAACACAAATACATCATGTTACATTAATAGTCTTTAAATTGTTCCTTCCCAATTCTGTTTGCACCTACTTGGGAATGTTTGGTTAAACACATGCCTACAGAAAAGGGATTTCTTTTTCTTTTCTTTGTAATTCTTTCTTGTTAAGTAATGGACCACGACTATCCTTTTACCATTCTAATGAATCATTCTAACACCTTCAGAATTTTTCTCCCAAAGCTTTCACATTTCTTTGTGTAGCCTGATGCATCCATATTTTTGAGCATATTTCCTGTGTCTTCTGCCCATTGTGGCAGTTTTCAGCTCTGCTTTTAACATGTTCTCTTTCAGTACTTGCWAGCTCTCCTTCACTCATTTATCCTTTAGATTATCTTCCCAGGGGATCACTTATACTAGGCCCCTGAGTTCATTAAAGTATGATTTTTTTAAGTCAGTTGTTCATGTTCTATTACTATGGTTGCTTCTTCCTAAACCCATAAATGTYGCCATTTTACAGTCATTTTCACCCCAAGTGGCTTCAAAATGGAAATACTCATCCAGTTTYAGAAATCTCTTCCTCTCAGCCAAATCTGATTGTAAAAACAGCTTTCTTTATCTTCTAAAATAAATTTGTTCATATGTCAGACCTTCTCTACCCTTATACACCATTTTTGGACTTGAATATC
The DNA here is from genome assembly GCF_030028575.1 of Malurus melanocephalus. Lineage (NCBI taxonomy): Eukaryota > Metazoa > Chordata > Aves > Passeriformes > Maluridae > Malurus > Malurus melanocephalus. The sequence continues at coordinate 624,968 of NW_026623373.1, read as the reverse complement.
CAATGCTCTTCAATTCAACCACACCAAATGATTCAGACATTTACARTGTCTCCATTTTTCTGACTAAGCTGCCTACAATAGATTCCAAGAATGACAATGTCCCTTTTCACTTTCCTTCATAGCTGGTGAAGGTGTGCCTTCAAGAATTTTATTTCTCACTTTCATGCTTGAACATCACAAAACTCGAAATGTATTTTTCAAATTAAATGTAACTCTACTACTTTTCCTTGGGTTGTCTTTTTTAAACACCTTTTCTTACCCTTTTAACCTACCACTCCAAATCACGGCATCTCTCTGATSCATACTCAGTAACATTTCTAGATGCCCTTCAGACATTTCTGAAGTGAACCCTCAATGTTTGGCAATTTTAACCTCCACTCTTTCCCGTTAACTTTCTAAAAGTTTCAGATTCCTGCCTCAGTTTTCAGGTCTGTGAATAGTTCAGCCTATCAGTGATAACTTACAAGCAGATCCTTGTCATTAACATATTTCAAAACTGAGTGGAAGGTACTGGAACACCTCTGCTATRAGGAAAGGCTGAAAGAGCTAGGGTTGTTGAGCCTGGACAAGAGAAAGCTCAGGGGAGACTTTATTGCATCCTTTCAATAGTTAAAGGGAGCATTTAAGAAAGCTGGAGAGAGATTTTTTTGTCACAGCTTGTAGTGGTGGGACAAGAGGCAACTATTTTACATGGGAAACGAATAGATTTAGATTGGATATCAGGAAGAAATTTTTTACTGTGGGGTGATGAGGCAGCGGAATAGGTTGCCCAGAGAAGTTGTGGATGCTCCATACCTGGAAGTGTTCAAGGTCAGGTTAGCTGGGATTTTGAACAACCTGGCCTAAAGAAAGATGCTCCTGCCTACAGATGAGTTGTATCAGATGATCTTGAAAGTGTCCCTTCCAATCCAAACCTTTCTATTATTCTTTACAATCTGATTGTCTTCTCCTCATGGCTGAGTGAGCTGAATACAGAGTGTTATCTTCCTGAAATTCACCAAAAGAGTTCTATTAATTGTGTGCCTATATATATACTTACGCTAACAGAAACTAAATCAAAAAGAAGGGAAAATAAAGGTGTTTACATAATCTGTACACACCACCATAAAAGCTGTTAACTGTATTAATGAAGTMTTTCAATATTAATACTTCAAACAAAAATGATTCTGTTACAGATGTCTTTTAGGACTTGAACATTTTTGTCATTGCTTTAGGCAGAAGCAATGCAATCCTAAGTGCTTTATAAAGCATTACGTATGATGTGAATACTTGTCAGTCATGTCCCTTGATCTTATTTTGACTGGAATTTTCATTAAATTTTCTTCAGGACTGTAAGGAAACTCTGAATTACAAAGATCATAACAAAACAAGTGCGACTTTTCTAAGCTAAACTAAAATAAGCATTGAAAATGAATATTCACAACAATGGACAATACCCACTGCAGGGAGGTAATTGTGCAAAAGTGCTCTATCTGCAATAGAAAAGTCCACCATCGACAATACAACACCTGGATACAATTTTTTAGGCAATCTGCACAGCATCTTCATTGTATAAGAGAATTTATGTGAATATACTTTTTTTTTTTTTTTAAATATTAGCAGGCAAGTGAAGGATGATTTCTTCCTCAGTGAGTATGCTTTGGAGAGAACAGGGATGMATAATAAATTTGGCCATCCCCATAGTTAGAAATATCCAAAGGGCCAATACAACAGCTCTATTCCTACCATGACAAGCCTGTCTTTGAAAGCAGGTGAGCATTTTGCAATATATACTTCTCACCCTTTCTCAAGATAAACACTTATATTGAGACGCTGAATATGTACAAATTTTTAACATAAAARGTATAGTAATCATATCTGTAATTTATAAGCATATATAGCAATGAAAAATTACATCCACATGCAAATATTTACACAGTTATATAATAATTTGRAACAAAGGAACAATCTGTATTACTGAAATGGATATAAGAGATCTTAGAAAGTCTCTAAATATTTTGCATTTTATATGTATCAGAAAAATGTAATAAAAACTTAAAAGGATCCATATTCTAAAACCATTGCTCTAAASGTGATTGCATATAAAGGTGATTTAATATCTCAGATTAATACTAACTGAAAGACTGGGCATCTGAGTCAAAAATGTGGAACTCAGTTGTCCTAAAATCAAATTAAATGAAAAAAAGAATTCAAAGAAATAATAAATTGCAATAAAATTGAATATTTTCATAATAGACAATGTTATATTTCACATTTCACATACACTGCTACAAAACAAACATACTGAAACACTTACTTTGTAACTATCAACTGGGAACAAAAAAACTTATTTGCCTTTTAACTGTTTATTTTACATTTAATTAAGCTATAGTTTCATTCATATGAGAATTTCTCAGTACCCATTTTCTCAGTATTTTTAATGCACAATTCTGATACAGTAAAGCATTTTCAGCCTTCTGCACTATAGCTTAATTTTTAAGAGAGGGTTTCTTTTACATTTCCCTAGCAAATGCTTGGCAATTTAACAATCTCTCTACAGTASAAACATTTATGAAAATGTCAATCATTGTGTCTTGTACGTGCTTAAAAATATTTGAAGTTTCCCCAGAAGGCAGTAAGATCAGCTTCTTGTCCTGTTTTTGATAAGATAATAGGCTGCTATCACTAGAAGTTCTCCCATGTTTTTCCATTCCTTTTAGCTGGACATAAATAGGGTGAGAAGGCAGCTTTCTTTAATGTCTATTTAAAGGTTCCACTAAAATGACCTTATCTCCAGCTCATTTGAGTTTATTCTTGCAATCTCTTCAAGAAGATATAGGAGATGGCTTCTGGGGTCTTCAAGGTTATGTAAACCTAATCATTAAAACCACTGCATATGCTAACTCTTTCCCACCACAAAACAGCTAGCATTATAAACAAGCTATCAGAGACAGGAAAAAAGCATTAAATTTATTGCATGATTTCCAAAGATGCTTTAATCTGGTGTTTCAGAGATGGTGTAAAGTGTCTTCCTCACACTGTATTGCAGAGAGCATAATGGAGAAACATTGTTTTCATAGTTTATCTTATCACAATGAATCAGATAATGGCAGTTTATAATGAGTAGGGTGTTCTGGTGCAGATAAGAAACAGAAACTAAAGAAGATGAAGAGAAGCTGTAAAGATCTAAATACTGAGAGATAACATCTCTTTACTGGAAGACAACTTAAATAAGCTATAGCACAATAACCTTTGGAATTGCAAAAACCTTCTTGACAAAGCCAAAAGGCTCAATGCAAACTTCATACTTCTCTAAAGGTAAGGAGAACATTAAAATAAACATAAGACCCACTAACTTCAACAATACCCAGATTTYCTTAGGCCCCTGCAACGTCATCACTCCACTGCCCAATTTAATAAAATTATATCAAAGCTGAAATAAAACTGTAGTGGTGAAAATATTGAAATGAAGTTTTGAAAAGAGTAATGTGGTCTATGAAAAAGTACCATAAGGAAAAGTTTCAAGGGAAATTCGAAAAGTTGAGGATTTCAGGATTAAAAAATAGAGGGGTCAGATGCTGTGAACCATCTTAGATTTTGCTACAAAGAAATTTATTCATCCTTGATGTCAAAATGTTAAGTTAGCTCTGGTCTGTTTCTGCAGTAGCCTACACTGCCTGAGCCAACACAGTAAGATGTTTTTACAGTTTCCACTAGAAAGGAACAAAGCTTTTTTCTCTTATTAGCAGAAAAATGTTATAGAAATTTTGTAACATGTTTCCAAAGTTCACCTTACACACTGAAGAAAATCTTGCTCATTGAATGACACTAAAACGTTAAAGAAACCTAAAAGGAGATCATTAAAACAATGGTTGACTGTGTTCCAGTTTATATGAACTTTGTCAAAAACTGTAGAAGACATTTTAGTTAAGGAACACGACTGTGAGACAGAAAATCGCCAAATCAAAAAGATGTCAAGGCTGGAAAGATCTGAAAAGAAAATCTTGCTGTGATAAATTGTAGGCATTTAAGACAAGTTAGATGTTTTAAAACTTAATATGTTTTACTGGAATCAGATCCTTGCTACCAGATCATCCAACCAACAATGTTAATGTGCTATTCATTGATTTTAACCAGTATCACATACTCTGCTATCCAGCAGTGGGGTCCAAGAAACACAGCTACAATATCAGACAATGGTTTGAACTGTACTGAGAACTTTCTGAAATTCAAAGTGGATTTCTGAAAAAATTCCAGTGAAATTTAGAGTCCTTTAAAACAAAACAGAATTAATTCTTCATTACAGGAATTTAAGATAAAATGAATTAATGTCAACCATGTTACAAATCATTTCTCCAGAGTACAAAATCCAACATTTCCAGACCAACCACTCTTAACAATATCTTTCATTTTTCACAGACATGTTTTCATTAATTAAAGGTTGTAAGTGGAAAAAAGAAAAAAACCTGGAAAAAAAATCTGCCTTTCATCATTACAATAAAGTCCTGGACTCTTTTGGAGTCAGTTTCAGGATACATGCAAGAATCTGTAGGCTGTAGAATGAAGAGCGCAGAGGAAGGAAAGCACRTAATGGTTTTAGCAATGAGTAATTCATTCACTACAACTTTTTTTGTACTAGGAGATTCAGTACTTACACAGGAAGCAGGTGATCATAAATTCTGAAAGACTTCTTCCCCTCTAACTGCTTTCTGACAAGTGCAATTGACAATGGCAGTGCAAAATTTTATCATGTGCTAACATGATAAAACAATGAGGCCATACTTACAACTTAAAGGAATTAAATAACTTGATTTGCACATTTTCAGTTACAAGTGCTAAACTTTTTATTTCATTAAGAATCTGCAATAGTTCTCAAAACTGATAGCCAAGAGATTTATATGCACAGAGTAGGTATATGATTAAAGTCTGCTCAGGGAACTTTTCCTTCAATTGACTGGGCTTGAGGCATGAGTTTAATGAAGGAGAYATATGCAGCTACCAAACTCAGCTTTCAGTTATTTCTCTGCTTCTCTCAGAATCCTTAAGCTTTGTATTTGCTTAATKCTTAGACTAATTTGAACCTTTCTATTTCTGACAAGGTAAAGATGTTATACTTAGTAGTTCTAAATAGCTTTTGTCATRCTGTCAAATAAGTGAGAAGAAAGATGCCATTGGAGCACTAAGGAGAAAACAACTGCCCCTGCTTTAGAATTTATCACATTTCAATGGAAAATGTTACAGAAGAATGAACAGGGGTGGGGTTTTTATTGTTGTTTTGCTGCTTGTCAGATTTTCTATCCCTTTTTTTTATCCACAGCTTCCCTGGGAAACCTGYTCCAGTGCTTCAGAGCAAAAAACTTGGTTCTGAAAGGGCCTAAAATATGAAGTAATTACATGTAAGGCTGATCACCAAACCTTAGATACAAATGAACAGTAGTCATCATCAGGCAATGTCTCAATATCTCCTAGCAAACATACTAATGGCTTTGCACTGCAACAAAAAAAGTCTACAGCCACTTTATGAAAGAAAGGGTGAATTTGAACAATAACATATTATTCCTGTTTTTAGCTCTTGCTACTCTGAAGTTATATTTAAATTCTTATTCAGTAAGTGGGTAGTAACACTTTTTTATGTTTTATTTGTAGGTACAATTGTATAAATCATTATTTGTCCTGAGTTTAGATCAAAGAGATGAGCATTGGATCAGCTGAAGAGAATCAATTCTCATTCCCTGAAAGAAAAATGCCCATTGTGGGCTGCTCCAAAAAAAAAAGACAGTTTAATTATAGATCCAATAATTGCAGGTGCAACCTATCAAAACCACATTAAAGACAGACTTATAACTAGATCTGAAACTGACTTTTTTCCTGACATTTTAAGACATCACTCGTATCATTTGTTGTTACAAGTGTGCTAATTCACTTTCAGACTGAAAAACATGCTATCATCCAAACCATGCTACTCTACAGGGGTTCTGTGCTGCTTTCATTAATGTTAAGGGTTCTCTGCCTCTGACCTCAATACTGCTGGGACATTGTAGCCTCTTAAGGCAATCTTGTAATCTACATTTCACTCTAAATGTACAGACCTGCTATCTTCTATTTATCTTCTATTTATCCTTGGTAAAATCTATTGGGTGTCATCACTTAATTCTGAGTGAAAATTAAATTTGATTGTGCATATGCAATAGTCATCAAGCAGACATTAAATTCTCCAGTGCAAACAAGGCCACTTTACTGTTCGTGTGCCTGCTATGWTAATTTCCAGGCCAATTCTCAGTCTCCCAGGTCATTGCAAGCTCCCGCTGGGTCATTTCCACAGCAACTCAGAGGCCACAAAGGGAGGCTTGACCAATGAACCAACATGAGTGAATGAAGGGCAGTCACTCATGCGAATGTTCATACACCTCTGCCTCTGGATATTTAATGAAATATAATCTTACAATTCCTCTGTAACCGCTCAATTGTGAAGTCTTATTTCTCATCAAACCTCTAGATATCSAGGGAGTTCTTATGAAAAAGGATGATTTCTAAACCATCAGATGATACASGATTTTCAGTTCCCTTTATCTGTTTAAAGAAGACTGACCTGAAAATCTATCATAATATCATATTTTTTTTAGTTTAGTAGTTTAAGATAAATAACATTCTCTTTAGAAAACTGTCGCTTTGGTAAACTATGCATACAACCATCATTTTTCAATTAGTATGCTGAAAAGCTAAAAGTWAATTATTACAGTAGTCTCATAAAAGATTGCATAAGAGGTGTCTCAAACTGATTTATAATGAAAACAAAATAAAATTTAAAAAACCCACAGAAATTTTATTTATGGTCATTTTACCTATGCAGCATGTCTTCCTCCTTTCAGTGATGGACTAGGGCCAAAGTCAAATACAGAATCCAGCTCTTCTGGCTCCATTGCTGTGGAGCAGTGCCAGGTGCCAGGTGCTGTGCCACCTTGGMACTAAATTTCTTCTCTGCTTCAAAACAGTGAAATACAGTGCCTACGTAACTAATGGCATTAAAAGTGTAATTTAGGCAAGAGAACACTTTATCTTCTTATTGAAAAAGCAAGTGTCCATCTTTCAGCTATCATTTGTTAAGCCTACTATAGCAACACCGTGTTTTGAACTCTGACTTTGCTTAATTACAACTGTGGGTAAATCTGCATCATTTGTGGTTAGCATAAAATGTCAATATGTATGACCTACAGAAATTCAAAGCTTTAAAATAAACCTTATAAAATTTATTTACATCTTATTTAAAACTACTCCAATATACCCAGCTCATTGCCTTAAGTACTTGCAAGAGCAGAAATTGAAATTTCCTGTTACAGAAGAAAAAAAATAATGTAACCATATTAACTTGCACAACATGCATCTCTGTTTAGGAGATTGAGTTAGAAATAATCCTAATTTCCAAATACAGTGTTAAAAGTAGCTGCATGTACACTACAGGCCCACAATTCCCATACCAATTTGTCTTCCCACAATCACTGTTTCTTAGTGTTAACACTGTTTTTCTCTCCTCTTTTSTAGTGTAAAGCATCTACACTAAGAGTGAGAATTGATTTATTAGCACTCCTTTTAAGTAGATCTAATGCACAAAGATGCATCTCGAGCATCTCTCTACTCCTGTGAAAGAGCAAAGTAACTCTGCAGCCTATTCATCTTTGTCCAAACTTAAACTCATTTGCATGAGCAGAGTGATCTTAGAGATACTGCTCCTATCTGGGACAGATGMTAAACCCAAGAAACAGCTACTGCATACTGACATCTCTTTTGCAAAGGACACAGGCCACTCCAATTTGCTTCAAATATAACTGATGCATGGCAAAATGAGAAGCACTAGTTCACTCATGTAGCACAATTAATTTCCTTACACAAAACTGGGTAGGAACACTTGACAGCAGTAAGCATCTAATAGCAGACACTGAGAAAGGTTCTTCTTATGTGACAGGGGAAAGGCAAAAGTAGGGCACAAAAGCAAATGGGAAAATGACACGTCTGGATGAAGTCCATATCTCTACTTTTCCCATTAGCACAATGTTTCTTTCCATTAGATATTTACTACTGCATATCAGTGAAGTCCATAATTCTACCAGACACAAAATATTACAAATACACTTTTTTCTCATTTACTTCTTTTGAGAGGTCTAAACTTAATTTCCAAACTCTGATTCATACTTAAGTGAACCATATTCTATATATGCAAAATATATGCAAAACAACGCTCCAGTAGCCAGCACTATGTACTCTACTGAGAAGTAATAGATCCCTTTATCCATGCATCCAGTTTTTATTATGAAAATTCTATATTCTTCTTTACTATCTACTCAAACACTAAAGAAATGTAATAATGCATTCCACATAATGCATTCCTGTAACTAATATCAGTATCCATATTTATCAGTATCCAAAATTATTAATTTTTTGTATTTAAGTGAAACCAAAAAGTTTAAATTTCCTGTGAATTCAGTGGATTGGTTAGAATCATAGAAACACAGAACTGYAGAATGCTTAGGGTTAGAAGGGACCATAAAGATCATCTCATTCCAACCCCACTGCCTTGGGCAGGACACCTTCCACTAGACCAATTAGTTCAAACCCCATCCAAGCTGGCACTGAACATTGCCAGGCATGTGGCATCCACAGCTTCCCTGGGAAACCTGTTCAGTGCTTCAGAGCAAGGAGTTTCTTCCTAATATCTAACCTAATCCTGCTGTCTTCCATTTTTAAACCACTGCCCCTTGTCCTGTCACTACCKGTTCATATCAAAATCCCTGTCCCTTCTTTTTGTAAGACCCCTTAAGRTATTGAAAGACCACAATAAGATCTGCCCAAAGCTTTCTCTTCTTCACACTGAAAATCCCCAACTCTCTCAGCCTGTCTTCAYGGGAAAGGTGCTTCCTCCCCACTGATCATCACTGTGGTTCCAGGCTCTGTTGTCTTCTGTTTTGTCAACTATGAAAACAGTAAAATGAAAAGCCTATTCCCTGTTCAACTTACCGAAAGTCCACAATACAGGTTTTTGTTTGTTTTTTTTTTGTCTTACAGTATTTATCCAACAAGTACATATTTTCAATGGGCTCATTTTTTATAACAACATCAAAACCAAGTCCTCTATCACGGCTTGGTTCAGCTCTGTTGTTCTCATGAGAAGCAGTTAGTCTGTTTGAGTCAACAATTCACAGAACTTGACATGCTATAAAGTTATGTCTGTTTAAGCAGTGCATGAAAACAGTGTTTAGGTTTGGCTCTCTCAATGCAATCTGACACTATTCCAGATGATCAGGATCCTCACATTCAGCTGCCTTAACTCTGGAACAGCCTTTCAAGCCTCCAGGGTTCCACAGTTAATTGAATATATTTCTACTAGAAAACATGGCCATATCAGAGATGCTAGCTTATCATTAATTTTTTTAAGAACAAGCTAGTAACAGACAGAAAAAACTCAGCCTCACCAGTGGAATTTCTAAAATACACAAAAATGCTGTTCTCCTGGAAAAGAAAAATGTGGGGAAAAAAGAAAAAAAAAAAAAAAAAAAAATGTTTGCGGACCAAAGTAAGCTCCTTAAGGAAACAAAGACCTCCTGAATGAAGTTTTAATTCTGAAACTTCTAATGAACTTTATGCTCATCCAGAAGCTAGCTGATTTTCCCCTTTCATATAACATTTCTGGGCAAAAGCAGCTTTCTTTGTCCAGACAGCATGCTCCTTTTAAAACATTCTTCTGCTGTTTTCAGTGGCAGCTCTTTTTGCTCTAATGCTCCTGTCATTTGCTACTGGATTTCTGGCCAGAGAGCTGCTCAGAGCAAATGGCTCTGCCTAGAGAACATCCACGCCTTTCCCAAAGGGAATCATTGTCAATAGCACTGCTTTTCTCTCTCACATCTTCCCACACTGGGTGAYAGTTCGCATGTAGAAAAGTTAACCCTCACAATCTTAGCAACAATCATATTCAAAATAAGAATGAAAGACACACACACACACACATACAAGGAAAAAAACACCCCAAAACACCAATGACTTCAAGTCCAGGTGGCACCTTGGCCATCATCTGGTCACAGAATATAGCACAACAAAATAAGCTTCCAGAACCAGTGAGCACATTCCATTTTAAGGGGTGAATTCACCCCAAGGACTGTTTCTGTGAAAACAGCACATCATAGATCAGACTTTACTGCATTTTAATGGCATTTTCAGTTTCCAAGTAACAAGATTATAACAAAGCATGACCCTCCAGCCTCTCTCAAGCTGTCAGCATGGGATCCAAAAAGCTTCTTTCTCTCTCATATTTTACCCAGTAATCTTGATCCAGCTTGTACACAGCCAAGGGACAACTGTGGCAAGAATCATTTCTCTGGACTACTGCCCTTATCAGTAAATGTAGACTAATTAATAACTATCTTAATTCAAAGTAATTATTTGGTTGATAATATTTAGAAATCCTATACACATATTAGAACATACCTGCAATCTATTCCAAATTCTCCAAATTCCTGGCAGATACAATCTCCAGGTGCACTTTTGAAAAAAAAAAAAAAAAAAAGTCTTTGCACAGTATTTGAAGGCAAGTAATACCAGCCAGGCAGCACAAGCAGCAGCCCCGAAGATTAATGTATTTGAGAATGTTCATCTGTAATCACTGTGAAGCACTGAGCTCTGGAGGGACTGGCCATTTTCAGTTTCTAGAAACTCACCTTGAATGAAGGGCAGCTGTATTTCAATTAAGAATGACATGACTTAAGCAACATTAAAAAATAGATACATATTTTTGGGCATAAAATTCAATAACAATTTGTCACCTGCTCTTGCTGCAGACAGAGCATCACCAGTAAGGGCTGGAATCACATCACCATATGACCAGTAGCAGAGCATCCAGGACAGTGGTCTCAGGATGGATGCTGCCACAGTTTGTGAGAGTTTGGCATATGGGAGACAGGCAGAAAATATGGAGACAATACAGACAAGCAGCTGCATCTTAGACTAGTTCATTGGTCTTCTGCTACACTTAGACTGTGTAGCAGAACTAAAGAGTAAAGAGGAAGGCTACAACGACCTTCACCAGCAGAATAAACACAAAGATGTGAAGATACAAATTATCACACCCCAACTGTGGTTTTTTTTTTTTTTTTTTGGTTTTGGGTTTTTTTTTTTTTTTTTTTTTTTTTTTTTTTTTTTTTTTTTCATATTTTTAAAAACTGCACAAGCACAGTNTTTAATTACTTTTTCATATTTTTAAAAACTGCACAAGCACAGTAAAACCTCCTTACCTCTTCCCCATAAATCAACATCTCATTTGTAGTATTTACAGGTAAACTATCATCTCTGTTAGCAAAGAATTAAATATTGGCAGCTAATCATTCTGATCGCTCAAAAAGAACCTATACCTTTCATAATATTTTAGGTAGTCAGAAGTTAGATTACCTAATCAAACACCTGCATTTTGCAGCACTTGGCTGTGTAATTAAAGGTGCAGCACTGAGCCATAGTGTTCAAGGTCAACAACTAAAACATCAATCATGTAAGTAATAAGCCCTGGCTGACTTTCCTAGAACCATTCTTCAGCAGTAAAGTGTTTTTAAATAGATCAAGAAGATGGCTAGGTTATGAAATAGTTGTATTTCCCACTGTCAGACCTATTCAGAAGTTTTAATTGCAATACAAGCTTCAGACTCCACAGCATAGCATGCCTATTAAGACTCATATAGGTATAACAGGAGGGGTGCTCAATTATGAACATGGCATAAAATGATTTTGCCTGGGTATTCCTCCCAAGCTAAACAGTTCACCTCATACTCTAAATATTATCTTCATTAACTGTATCTTAATAATGCCCAGAATTGTGTACTGTAGATATACTTTATCATGTTCCATTAGGCTGTAATTCAAGCAGATATTTAACTACTAAGAATGTAATTGATGYTATCTAAATCAACAGGTCCATTAAAAAAGCAGAGAATTTCCTGTGGATAGATTGAAGGGGGTGTTCACTCCAGCACACAGACTGCAGAAGCAGTTGTGCTCTAAGGCCAGTACAGGCCACTTGGAAGATGAAAGATTTACTTGTGGAAGGACCTTGTAGTACATGGAGAGAAAGAAACAGTTTCACCCCTTCATCTCGCTGAGGGGSGGACACAATTAGTCTTTCTCAGGCAAGCTTTTGTCCCACTTATGTAGTGGCATTTTACCTGAGTAACTGAGCTAGAATGGGCCATTGAACTACATGACCTTAAAGATCTCTTTCAAACCAAAATATTCCATAGTTCTATGACTCTATAATTTGGTCCAAAACTGACTTTCTGAGTTTTGCAATTCAGTACAACACAGATGGGCAACCCAAAAGTTTCCTGAATATTTGACTATGACCAAAATGACCTTAAAGGAGGTACTCTTCTCATTATAGATGTTTAAAAATAATACCACACACATGTATTCATAATAGACTTACAGAAAATGCAAAGATCTCCCTTTTTTCATAACTCTCAAGGACTCAGGTATATAAGAAGTTAGAAGGAAAATTCAGCGCAAAAATGTTCACAATATTTTTTCATAGCAATGCCACAAAGGAATAATTAAGCATATTTATGTTTACACAGCATTTTGAGACATATGAATTCAGTTTAATTAATTTTTAAGAAACACAAAATTCTCTTCTGGAGTGCAAAATTCCAGGAAGCAAATACCTCTGTCTTTCTGACTCTATTTCTAAAGAGTTCTTTCTATTTGACTATGCAAAATGTAAAATAGCAAAAAAAAAAAAAAGAAATATATTATAAAGGGTATAATAAAAGCAAGAACTACTCAAAAGCAGCTGCAATGGTTCACTGAGTGAACCAATGGTTTCAGAGTGCTGGGTGACAAGTAAATGATAGAAAGAAGGAAAGAAGAGTGGATAAAGTGTTTCCARGATGAAGAAATGAATGCTTTATACTATGCATGTACAGTGCGAACCTGCTCTACAGATATGGTTACTCTGAAGAGGAAAAAAGGAGTTTTTTTTCCTTAAGGGTTAAGGAAGAATCTTATCTAATTAGTATACATATAAGCCCCTCCAAGAGAAGAAAAAACAAACAAACAAACCCTTTGCAACACAGTGGGTTTTATCACAAGATATCATATGAATAATGTCTTTAAAATGAATCTGCTGAATCTGCACTCTTCTCCTGCTAAAGCTTCCTGATGAGACTGTGGGAATGCTTCTACAAAATAGTGCCACATTTTTTTAAGTATATTTATGCAAACTATGAAACTAAAGGGTTAAGCTTATAAAAGCATCAAAACTTGTGATTATGTGAACTAACTCTCTATCGTAACAACATTTGAACATCATTSCATAAAGGCCACACATATCTGCTTATAGACCTATTTAATGAATCCCATACAAAAGTACCAAGCCCTTCAATTTCAAAGGAATGGGGAGAAGGTGGTGTTTGCATTAGGACAGAGGCCAAGAACTGTCTTAATTCCCCATACAGCAGTACAAACATCAGTTATGTTGCAAGTGATACTTACCATCCTGAATTTGCAAATAATTTCAGATCRGTGAGCCCTGGATCACTCTTTTTAGTCTGAAGCATTTATTTTAGGGTCTCATTTCTCTTCTGCAAATGGTATTTCAAACAACTGCTCACAATATAGCTAAATTCTCAGAAAATGCAACCTTATGCATTCTATTAGTATGGTTCTAGTATCTGAGCACACAGGACATAAAAACCCTTTCAAAGACTAGACTAAAGGTCGTTAAGACCAAACCCATTACCCAAACATGACTTGCTTCCATTTATTGTCTCATTTCAGTCAAGTGCTGCTTCTTAACCGTGCAAATTATTCAAATTTATATGTTYATGACTGTCTATTATTACATTAAATGGATATTTCAATTTCAATAAGTGCATAAACCATATGTGTTTTGAAATCCACATTCTCAGACATGTATACAGTGAAGTAAAGAATTTCCAATACAAGCCAAGAATTTAAAGAAAAAAAATTTTATCTTTAGAAGTGCTCTTCTATATTTCTAAGGTAAGAGAATGAKCAATGCATTTTCATATTTTTCAGTGCACTGACTGCAACAACCCACTAGAAACCATAACTTTAAGTAAGAGAAGATATAAACTTTAACATATTTACACTGATATATATTTAKAAAGCATTGATTTTTCTCCTTGTGCCTTGAGCAGAAGTGAAATTTGCATGTCTGCATTTGTTTAACAAGAGTAACTTCAACTTGCAGAGTCCTGACATTCCCATATATATCTCTGTCTGAATGCTTCCACATTTGACTGATAGTTTTACAACCCTACAAACAGTGATTGCTTTTCAAATGTATCAGCATAATAGGCAAAGAACCAAAATCAATGTGTACTCCACAGAAACAGTGATTTTAGGAATCCTAACATCACACTACAGTAACAGTTAGCCATCCTAGGGTGAGGGGGATCTGAAGACTACGACGCAGCAGAAGATAACACTCAATGGCTGAGCCTGATTTGATGTCTGACATGCTGTTATTTAATAATATATCAAGCCAGACTAATATCTGTTTGTCCTCTGGCTGCAGCGCAATCAAAAGTAGTCTGATTACATTATCTTTGAGGACCTGAATAAAAAGMTGGGGTTTGTTTCTTGTACTGCTAATATAGTCACAAACACTGCTGCACGCATGCCCTGAAGACTCTGACTGCCATTAAGAGAGAGAAGAAAAAAATTAAGGAATAACTAGTATATAAGAATTATTTATGTCTCAAAGAAAAACTTAACCAGACAAATAATACTGTATGCATAATATGTCCTAAATGAATGATATATGGAACCAATTACAAGTTTCCCTACAAATGCATAGCCCTAGTTACTTGCAGATGCAGATCCTCAAAGTCGTTTGGAAAAGGAACACAGAGTGACCTTGAGGACAATTGCTGAGTTATTATTGCACTGAAAAAAAATCTCCTGTTTTTACAGAGAGTTTATTCACAACAAAACTTCTTGTGTGCATGCCCTTGCATGACAATATTATTTTAAAAAAATACTTTGCCTAAAGAACCTAGCATATTAAAAATTGTAATAAAATCTTCCATGTATTTTATTTGAGTAGAAAACTGGAGCTGGGCCAGGATATTTCACTTTGTAGCAGGCAAGAAGAGAGTTGTATTTATGGAACTGCAGTCCATCTCTGAATTACATGTATTTGACTCAACAGTCACTCACAGACAGAAAAGTTTTTCCAATAGTATATCTTAGAGTAATAGCTTTAGCTAGCTGGTACTGTGGGATTAAACTTCTTCAGTAGCTCATCAGCCACAGTTTAGCCCAGTCAAGATAAATTAAGGTCAGAGGTTGGGGTACAGCTGCCTTTAGCTGATGAGTTCTGGGATAAGCAGTGCAAGTTGTCTATTGCTGTCACAGAAAAAGAAAATGTGCAGAAACACATGTTTCTCTTCAGCGTATATGGATGAGCTTAACACAAAAGCTTTCTCTTTACCCCTTCCCCATTAACTTTTTTGCAGAAGTTTGTCTGTTCTAAATWTTTAAGCATATATTGGTACTCTAAAGTATTATTGAAACAGCTTTTGCCAGACCTACCTGTGGAGTGCTTACTTTTCTTAAACTTTCTCWGCTATGCTTTGATATCTGCTTCACCTGCTGTGCCTGCAGTCACGCAGGGTATGTTCTGCGGTTGCTTCATCCCATATTCTCATTTGAGATGTTATCAAAACTTCATCAGCTGGGACATGGCATTGCAATGGAGAACAGAATAAGGTAGCTAATGGGACAGCATCCAGGGAGGGACATGGACAAGGACAAATGGAAACACAGTGGAAGGAGTAATAAAGAATTGGGAGGTAAAGTTAAGGAAGGAAAGGCAAAGAAAAAGCAGAAGGTTTGGGGACACAGGGCAGTTATAAAAGCGTTCTGGAAGTAGAATGTTAGGTCAAGTTCTGTGGAAAAGGGAGTAAGGTAAACAGATAATGGCAGAAAATGGAGAACAGAAAAAGGGAAGAAGGAAGAAAAAAAAAAAAAACAAACAGGAAGCCATAGTGAGCTTTTTTAGTATTTTAGAACATGTTCACCTTAGTCAGTAATTTCCAGATATAACAGTAAAAAAAAAGCTTTGACTATTTAAATAATAAAGGTTTTTAAAATCTCAGGATGAGAATGCAAAATCTTTGAACTTCTAACTGTGCCTTCATCCCCTTGCAGGTAAATACATTAATTAACTTCCACTGAGTCCATTTCACCAAAGTTAGGTAGGGCCATTGGGATTCTCCCCCAAAAAAGTACTTTCTCTTCTTAGATGCAAAAAATTGCTTAGTTCACAAGAAAAAACATTCAAGACACTTCTCAAAACTCATCAGTCACATAGATAGAACAATGTGATACTAACTGATAAAACTGATAATAACAAAACAAGTGAATGGAAACTGTAATGGAATTGTAGAATTGCTTTGAATATTCTTTTCCTCCTTTGAAATGTCAGCATGTTTCTATTCGAAACAATAAAATCAAACTAAGTATCAAAAACTAGTTGCTAATGGCACGTTTCATTAGGTAGACATTTATTCCCTTTTCAGCTAGTCATGGGAAGCAGCTAGAGTTTTTTAAAGATACACTAAAGATACTCTGAAGTATTAGAAGCAGACAACAGAACAGCAGACTGCTCCTTGTAACATCTTCCTGGTAAGGTATTCAAGTTAGTAAAAAAAAGGAAAAAAGAAAAAGCAAATATAGCAAACCTAAGAATATGGCAAAGCAGCCTATTTTTGGCTACCTACTTATAAAAACCTGACTAGTAATCATATTCTGAACAATCTAAAATAAACATGCATAGATAGTTCTGGAAGATTCAAATAGTCAAAGTGCTGTCCTCTAGGATTAAATRAAATTCTGCAGCTGCCATCACTTATATTGAGCTAATACAAGCATTTCAAGATTCAGGCATAGAAATAAAATTTGCAGCAACACTTTGAACATAAAAGCTCAATACACAGAGWGTGGAGTGAAAACATACTATTTAAAAGACAATCCTATTTCATTCTAATAGGTCTAATATGCTTTTTAAATWTCAGTGGACATCCATGAAGAGAAAAATAACTATCTTAGACAGCTTGCCAAAATCAGCACTCAATCAGCCATCCAGAAGATAAATTTTAAATAAATGCTTACTCAGGTTTTATAAATCAGCATTTACAYTCAGAAAAATGCAAAATATAGCGGGCATCAGCATCAGCCAAGAGTTTAGCTTAGCATAGACCATATGGGAGGATGTCCCTATAGGCTGTGTATCTTGTACTAGCATGGCATCTGCAGTACATAGCAACACTTTATGGGATGTAATAACACCTTCTGCTCTTAGCCTTTCTAAGTTATAAAACAAATGATTAAGTGATTTCACCATAAGCAGCCTCATGGAACACAGACAGGAAGGGATGAAAATAGACAGTTATCACTCCACATGTCAGGCACCTTGTAAGCCAATACATTAAGAGTTACAGCCTAAGTTTATGCTTTTTTTAAGAAAACCATATTGCTTTTAAAAAGAAATATAATTAGAAAAATGAGTGGCGGCTCTTGGACCTCTTAGGTTCCTTCCAGTGCTTATGCCAGTAGATTAGTACATTCAATGAAAATATAACAAAATCAATGTAAACCTCAGTTATCAAGAAAGTGTTATAATGCTTTGAAATTATTCTGTTAGGTAGAATGTAGTAATGTACCATTCAYAGCATCAGGCTACAAATTCTGAATCACCAGTCTGGACTTACCCAAAGAAACAGAGACAGAAAGAAAYAATAAACCCATCCACTATTTCATCACAGGAGAAAATAAATGCAGAAGAAAAGATACATGAGAAGTTTTTTCTAGTTTATCAAATGTTTTCTGACACGTGCTCTTCCCTAATAAAAATAGTCCATCTGGCTCTTGCCTTGTCCTGTCCTATGCTGAAAGCACTGAGTAGGAAATGCTACACTGAAGTTATAAACCCCTCCAAAAATGCCTTCAGAATGSTATATCTTGTGAGAGCTCCCTTATGCAGTCTGCATACAAAATGAAAGTTCTACTAACAAAGCTAGCCCAAGACAGTACCAAATTGGAGATTAGTTTTAAAAATTTCTGCAGWGATGACATGTTCTAACACAACAGGGTTTAATCAATTACATCAGTCTTGTTTTATTACAATATWAAATTTAGTATACTATTGCTTTAACATTCTTCACTGATGTGGAAAGACCATTTGACCAAACTGTGTTCATCAAATACTTGAAATTATTTTTCAGAATTATAAARCATGGATTATCCAGAAAACCAGAAATTCAAATTTCATACTGCTTTTCCTTAAAGATTTTTAACCTTAAAAGCCTTGACTCTCTAATCACACCCCTTAACACATAAAATGCATCTCCAGGTAATCTCATCCTGTTTAAGCAGGGGAAATCCTTTCAGAGTTTTCTCAACATCTATAAAAGGTGTTTTGTTTTTTGGCCTCAGACAACCTTGGATCATCATAGATTTTTCACCCCCAGAATTAATTTTGATTAATATTCTAAAAATCAATATTCTTTTCTCTGTAATGAGTATCTACCTAACAGATTATTTCTAATTGTTTAGAGTAAAAGAAACACAACTGCACTGGTTATAAAAGAGGTCCTCTAATTTTATGCAGCTGAATTTCCTCAAACCTTCCTATTAAATTGACTCCTGAAAAGATTACGGATTTTAAGTATTCATCATTTGAGAAGTTCCAATAACCTCAGCAGGGTTATGGGTCCTGAGCACCCTGAACAAAAATCATATGATCTCTAAACATCTGAAGGTAAGTCGTCAGCCCTGAGCAGGGCTTTCRAAGAACTCTCTTTCATGGCCTAACATTCCACGTGAATTTCCATTCATATGTCAAGAATGCTATTCGGATATTTTCTTAAAAGGGAATAAAAAGAAAGAAGATGTTTTCATGTATGCTACATGAACATACAGGTTGTCCAATATCACTAAAACGTGGTGGGTCAGTAGCTACTTCCTCCTTGAAAACGGTCACTCATTTCCTAATCTGCTTCATGCACTAAGGTCATTCCAGAACTAATCAGTAATGAAARAGTAACACATCTTCTTTCAGCAGAACAACTGCTAACTCATTTAATATCTAAAAGGATTAAATAAAATTTTTAAATAGCATGTCTTAGTTTAATTATCAGTCAAGTCATGCCAAATGAAACACACCCAGGCAACAAATGTAATTATAATGAAATAGGAGGGCCACTTTTTCCCCATTCCAATCACTGATATAGATCTCTCACCATTCTCAGTGTGAACATAGGTYGTTTTGGCCTAAACTCATAGGTAATTACATTAAAAGAGGGAAATTTAATGCTTAGTTTTTTGGCATTGCCTTTAGCTTTGAACAGAATTTTCTAGATCTTGTTTTTCTACTTGGAGGTTTTTTGTAAGTGTTCTTCCCTACAACTCCTATTTGCATCTGTGACTGCTTTCTTCCAGTTTTGCTCTCGAAGGATAAAGAGATAAAAAAGATTCATAGATGGGGCTGGGAGGCAGAATACTAARTTTGCAGGGATGCACCGAATGTTTTTCCATAATATTGTCACTGCTGTATGTGAATGAGATCACACAGAAAGAACCAACAACACTCATCTCTAGCCGGAGGTAGAACAGAAACTCTTGGTTAAAGAATAAGAACTGAACAGAAACTCTTGGTTAAAAAAAAAAAAAAAAAAAAAAAAAAAAAAAAAAAAAAAAAAAAAAAAAAAAAAAAAAAAAGTAATAAAGACAGAGAAAAAAGAACCGGGCAAACCTGTGCCAGAAGAAATGAATTATTCAGAATTGTCAACAACCAGGATATCAAGCTCTTACTAATCTTTGTCAACAGTGATACCTGTTTGCGAGGTACAATGAAGGAGGATGCAATCAGGAGCCTTTTCTCCTGTTTACTGATAGCCCAAGGAAAGGTCTATTTTGCAGTTTCTGTTKGATATTGAGGCAATTAATGCTGATTCCATAAATGCTTCTCCCGACAAGGGCTTGTTTATAACAGCTGTGTTCAAACCTTCCTGACTTAGGAGGGGAGGAGGAATTTTCTACATACAGCTGCAGGCATTGACTACACAACCTTCAAATAACTCTCCATGATAATTYTAAACTAAGAGAAAATCATAGAATCATAGGGTGTTAAGGATTGGAATGGAATTTAAAGATCATCTGATCTCCATTTCCCTGTCATGGACAGGGACACCTCTCACTAGACCAGGCCTTATCCAACCTGGCCTTGAACACTGTCAGGGCTGGGGCATGCACAACCTCCCCAGGAAACCTGTACCAGTATCTCACCACACACAGAGCAAAGAATTTCTTCCTTATAAGCAGTTTACATTTCCCTTTGTCATATCACTACAGACACATCAACACAAAGCAATCAGTGGAAGAGTTGTCACACTTGCTTTGGTACTTTTGGAATCTGGGATTAACCCATCTATTCCATTTCATGTAGTAATAATCAAGGGCCAGCTTTTCCACCATGAAAGAATGGGGAAGGCCAGCATGGTGAGGACAGGAAAGTATGTCAACAGCAAGCAGTTAGACACATCGACACAGGAAATGGTTTTAATGAAAATAGACTCCTACTCTTCTGCTTGTATTTTACCTCATCACCTGAATTTCCATGCAGACTGGCTCTGAGCTGTAATGCTCTTGTTCTGCATAGGCAGGAAGCTGAATTCCAGCCTATGTCAGCAGGACATAATGCTGCCTGTGGAGTTGCACAAGCCAGCTCTAATTCTGGAGGCAGTATAGCTGCACTACAGAAGTGTTCTGCCACAGATAATTAGACCAACCACCGCATCATGTTGTGGGAACATTCCCTAGGAGAGTTCCTGAGATCTGACATTACATTTCTCTTAGATTTTAATTTCCAAAGTGTTGTATCTTTTGTTGAACCTAGACTGCTTCATGGCCTTTGAAACTTTTGAACGCTGAGCTTTCCCTTCTCAACTAACTCAGAGCACCCAAACCTGGTTTGGTTTTGGTAGGGCCCTAACTACTATCGCAGACTATTGGTTTCTTACTAAGCTCCAGGCTATTTTGTGAAATATTTCAAAGTTAACAGAAAACATGATTGTCAACTTCTAATCCAGGCAGATGTCCAAATCGCAACATAGTTCAATGAGGAACTCAGAATGATATGGGAGATGAGTAAAAATACCTTGTCTTTGTAATGCAAGCTTATGTCACTTGCAGTGATTTCCCACATCTTCCCACACTGTGTTATACCAAGAAATCTCTTTACTGTTTGAAACCCCCAGCAGTCCAATAGTTTTATAAACAGTTACAGAAACAGTACCTGCTATTCCTGAACTAGAACAGCCAGTTATTACTCATATCCTTCACCTGGAGGTTTCTTTTACATTTTCCAAGTCTTTCACTTTGAAAAAAAGAGCTTTCACGCTTTGATTTACAAGTGATACTCTGGTACTCTGAGGAGCACTTTACACTGCAGGGTGGATGAATTTACCAGTTCATATTCCACTAATGCCTACCCTGACATGAGGAACTTCTTTAAGAAGTTTTCAATAGATCTGAAAACAGATTTTGATTTTAAGTCTCCTGAATTACATAAGGAGATAAGCCTCTCTTAACCACACATGTACATTCAATCTTGATTTGTCATCTAGATACTGTCCTCAAGTATCAAATATTTGGTTAGAACATCAGCATTACCGTGTTTATGCCCATGCCTGCTTTAAATTTATGATCGGTCATAGCAGTTCAGATTTTTTTTCTACTCACGTAGCTAGCTGCCCCTTAAGAATCCCAAACTATAAAAGCCTATTGTAGGGGTACAYAATCTCTATTGAATAGAAATAATGAAAAATAAGATTAAAATGTTCTAGAATGCAATCACGACCATAAGGTTATGCAATTATTTCTCTTAGGAAAATCTGGACTTCTATAATGACATACCACCTTCTTAAGATTGCTGTGTTCATATATTTTTCTGAGACTGTAAGGACTGACTTGTGTGTTCAACTTTATAGAATTTTGGCATGCAAGCAGGTTAAAACTAGAGAATGGTTGTCAGTGCTTGAGAAGGAATTGCATTAACTATTGTAAGSTTGCCTCTCWMWMTSTGTKTTTTTTTCTGYGCAATGYTAGTTTAGCAATATTATTTAGCAAAACAAGAGACTCCTGCAAAACTTTCTAAAAGGAATGGAAAAATATCCCTTTCCAGATACAGGAAGAAGAAATTACTACAGAAGAAATGCTGACCCTACTGACTTACTGTCTGCTTTTTAAATAATGCTCTTCTCTTTGGATTCAGCTTCTGAACAGCAGGCTCCAGTTTATCACAAACTGCTTGCCAGACACTTCTTCCAAGATTYTAACATGCATTAGGAAATATTAGCAGGATGACAAATAGACCTGGAAACCCCTTGTTGATCAAGTTATACTGAAACTTTCACACCTGTCTTTGTTTTTCTTTGTTCTGTTTATTTTTTCATACCTAGCCACCAACCCAAACAACATCCAGTAGATGCCCATTATGATGTTCTGTCAAAGCTTCTCCATTCACAGTCTTTCTGAGCAGCTTTGCATTTCTGCTGCTTCAGACAGACAGCAATGCTTGTATGTCACATGTAACCAGCAGAAATGAAAGCCAGATATTAAACTTACTATTTCCTTACTTTGATTTGTGAACATGAACAGTAATCTGCATGAATGAATGAATGAATGAATGAATGAATGTTCAGCTTTAATCTACTGTACAGCTGCTGATGCAAAAATTCTTTTCAAAAATTGGAGAAACAATGCATATACAAATATTTCCAGAAACTGAAAAATGTTAAATAGCAATAAATTGGCAAGTAGCTTGCAACTTCAGAAGGCAGATTTATATTGCTGTTAAATCTCTTTTGATAATATTAAACAAGGCCATGATTCAAAATTTTTAAATACATGCTGTACTTATTTCTATGGAAACTAAAAGTTTGTGTTCATTTAAACCTGCACACCAAGCAAGCCTTACAAAATCCATATTACCTGTTTCAGAAGGAAAAGTGCCCAATTCTCAGAGTCACTTATCACATCACACCAGAAGTGCTTTCATACATCCARCCTACACACCACACCAACTAAACTTCACAATGAATAAAAGGAAAAGAAATAGCTTACAGCATTTTCTTGGACAATAAAYAGCCTGTCACCAAGGGGATGAATAAGGACTCTGGATTCATAAGGCTGACCCTTGAAAAAGCTCTCATCCACGTATACAATCACCAACCCCATGAACTGTGTGTGCACACATACACACAATTACAGGSAGACGAGCACAATCCAGAACACACTGGTGACTGAAAGGCTTGTTCTCAGGTACCAGGATCACTGTCCTGAAGTCTTTTGAGAAGAAAAGTAACTGATCATCAGATTAAAACAGGTGTGCAACACTCCCATTATGCATTTTTCAGGGAAATACTTCTGTTTGAGTATATTTTGAAGAAAAGTTTAGAAGTGATCCTCCAATGAAAAACTTTTCACTCTTCCCTGAAATGAAGTAGGATCATTTTCAGCTGTAATCACAAAACTGCAAGGGAATGAAAACAATTTTAAAATCATGTGGAGAAAAAAATAGAAAAAAATTACACACAGATGAGTGTTTTTCTGAAATTATCTGCTGTACATTCTTTGTTGCAGTTGCTTGTTTTTTCATATGTACCTAATGTAATTCCATAGATAGGTTATAGGATAATAAAAAGTTTGGGGTACTTTTAGTGTAATAATTACATTCCTTCAGCTGCAGCTTSTCATTTCAATATGGCTGCACCTTCTCCACATTTGATTCTACATGGTGTAGTACCTTCTCAATTTCCTGCTWACACATCATGAAATAGATAAAATGATATAGAGCACTTTCACATTCAGATCAATCTTATCATGTAATCCTGGGGTGGAGTTAGCTTCTTTACCTGTCTCATTTACTGCTAGGAAAAAAACTTGTTGCAGGAACCAACTGTGATGGCCAGTTTTTGGTCTTCATTCTTGACTGCAGTCATGAAGCCTTGTTGAGAAGGAATCTGTTAAAAAAGGGGATGTTGCTCCTTTCCTGGGGATGGCACTGAGCTTCCTCAGAGGAAAAAGGTCAAGCCAAGGAACCAACATAACAGTGGAGAGCTGAGAGCAACTCATTTGAGAAGGTGAAGAAAAGATTGCAAGGAACACATAATCACACCTCAGAGCTTATGGGCCTTTTTTGTTTTTTCTAAGGGCCCCTCAGGATGGTGCTAAATCAGGAGGTTTGTATGTTTTCTGGAAACAAAAATCAACTCCAGGAAGGCATTTCTTTACAACGCTTTCTTATTTGTATTGCCTTTCCTAAGCTATTTGACTTTGCTTAAAAAGCTAACTAATCTAGTTCTATTCTAATATTTAATTTACTTATTTAGTTGTTTATTTAAAAGTATGTTGGTTTCCTTTGAAGAGCTCCTTATAAGAGAATTTTACAGACATCTACTTTAAAAACATGCCTGACTTGGGGTGCCATTAATTAAAAAGTRAGTTCTCAAATAAGGAAACCTTCAGAAGTTCCTGGCAAAAAGAAACAAACAAAACTGACACCAAGGAAAATAGCTAATAACAACATTGAGCTGTATCTAGCCTGTTGGTCTTGCAACTTCAGGGATTTGGCTATCAATTCAAGAACTCAACCCTGCCAAGCTTTTACCTCTGACTGCTGACAGACAACCATCTACCAGAAGGTATAAGAAGTGCCTCACGAATAAAAAAAGTCAGATTCAATCCAGCTATTTGAAAAAAGGAAAGCCAAACCCACAGCACCAACCACCTCTCTGGAACCCCATTAGTCTCAACACTGTCARTGCGGTCTCAAACTGTGACATTGCCCAGGCAAGCTGTGGATGCCCCATCCCTGGAAATCTTCAAATCAGGTTGRATGGGGCTTTGAGCAATTTTRGCTAGAGGAAGGCTGGAAGCCCCATGGMAGAGGGGTTGGAACTCAATGATCTTTAGGGTAATTTCCAACCTAAACCACTCTGTGGCTCTATGAATACTCATGTATTTTTTACTAATCCTTTATTTAAATCTAAATGTTATAAATGTTACTTGGAAGCTTATGCTTTTGAAGTTAGTCTGAAGTTGATCCTTTCTAATTTTAACAACGGCACACTGAATAATGCAGATTTATTTCAGGGCGACATTCATCCTCATTGTCATGACAGAAGTATACCAGACCAGCAGCAATTTCTGGAGCAACACACGCAGGAAGGTGGGAAGCTGCACAGGACTAGGGCATGGGGGAACTGTCCAGCAGTGCAGGGAAAACATTAAATTTCGCTTCTCTACTTGCAACTTCTTCTACAGTTGTGCCAATCACGAAATCCATGCCAGGTAATATTWTTTCCCTGAGAGCCCTCTCTGCAGTCTTTACTGAAGCTCAGATGTGTCATGAGAATCCTCTCATGCTTCTTTTTCTGTTTTATTCATGCCAATGTTCAACAGATGGAAAATACCAAAAGCTGATTAAGGTAAGCAGTTGCTAAAGGATATTCAGCCCGTTGCACTAACCAAAAAGAATTAAAGTGTCATTTTTTGAGTCATAATTTACAATAGAAACTTCTCCTTCCATATCTAAATTCTGCTGTATTTTTGAAAKGTAGGCTAGCTAATATGAAAAGTATTTCTTTAATAATGTTGGATTTAATTGCACAAAGTAAAGAAAAGTGCATTTCACACTCTTAAATTATGGATTACAGTCTTCTTCTTCAGCYGAGCTATGAGATCATACAGTGCATTAAATGTTAATTAGGGTATTTTCTTTCAGTTTCTCCATAAATTTAAGGACATGGGAATGAATTCTGCAGAACAACCTGGGCAAAACTCTCTTCCATTTTATCTAGGATGAAAATGACAGGTATGGTAGCACTGCACTTGAACAGCATTTTTTTCTGAGTAAAAACTATAAAAATTTGAACTGACTTACCAAAAAGTTCTCTCATTCAGAAAAATATGCCAGGAAAAATATTTGAAATAATACACTAAACTGGATAACAGACTTTTGACTGGTTTGGAGATCTTTGCTTGCCATGGTAATTGTACTTTCAAAAGATATTTTCTTTTTTTTTTTTTTGTAAAGCACAAAATGCATTTCTGATGGCTCAGTTGAAGTCACATTATCTCAATGGAACTCTTCAGTAAACACAACTGCAAACTAAAGATGAGCAAGCCTCATAATGTTTTTTTTTGAAACATCATTCATCCTTGCTACAGACTCTTCTGTTTTGAGTAACAAAAGACAAGTAAGAAAAAACATGGAGAATATTCTAAATTAATATCACATTGTACAGCTAGACCATTGACAAATTAGTTTAATTAATGCTTTGATCAATTTTTAAGCATACTCATTAGAGGTTCTACACCCCACTCTTAAACATAGCTGAGCCATTCAGCAATAAACCTAGCACAGTGACTCGTGTTTTAACTATGACTTTCAAATCTTTAAAAAACCACCACAGAGAGAGAGATTGAAATCCTTTCTTWACTAGGTTTGGTGGGAAATGGAGGTATTTCAATAGGGCAAAATGACATAAGGGAATGGTATTAAAATATTCAGTTGTACTGAAAGCAATGCTGAAACATCATAACCAAACCCACACACTACACTGTTGGTAGAATTTATTTTTACATGCTCACCAGGTAACACTAGGTTATCTCAAAATCCAGAGCTGAAATAATAGGACATATTTCATAAATCACTGTAACTGTCAATTAGTAATTGAAATAGAAAGCTGGTGAAGGCCTTGGCCACAGCAAGGCAGCCATGACCTTGGATGATTAATGCAAATGACCAGGACTGATAAGTCAAACTGATACTCTAAAAGAATATAAAAACATGCATATCTGAAAACAAAATACATTTCTTGTATGCTTTTACTTCAAAAGCAAAAAGAACACATTCCCATGTCTCAGTAGCTTCTTTAGAATTACAAATTATCTAACTAAGGTTAATGAGATCAGTCCAATGAGATGTTATAATGGATTTTTATCTCGACTGTTGCAATGGTATTTCAAAGAATTTATTTATTGCACAGACAATTGTTTTTGATGGTCTCTACAAAGATGTTTTAAATTTTGAAGTCATGTTTTTTGTMAGATTTTTTTAAAAAGCTTACGTTTGATTATTTGGGAGTAAATATAATTCATGTAATAACAATATCCAGATGTTCCACCTGTCAAAAATAATACAATCTAAAAGTTATAATTAAGCACCAAATAGCATTACATAGAGCACCACTCCCAGATTCAAAACCAGTTCCCCCAAGAATAACAAATATTTCTATAAATAAAGAAAAATAAAGGTGATAAAGTAAGACTTCATGAAAAACACAAAGATTACTTGTCAATTATTCGCAGAAAATGCAAACTTTATAATTTGCTATACTCAAAAATCTGGGTTTTTTTCTGCAGAAGATATCAATGCTTCTTCCCCATAGTGCTTTATTACTGTGGTGTTTCCTTGACAAAAAAATKACAATTTCTTTTCCCTTTTTTTTCAGAATTAGCTGTCTGCCTTTGATTTATATTGTATGTCTTTACAGTGACTTTGTAAGGTCTTCACATTTTTTTATTCTCTTGACTGTAACTGAGCTGCATGTTTACTAATTCATCTTTATTTGCAGCTGGCAGATGCAAAGATGTTAGCTTCACTCAGGAGACACTGACGTGATTTCTTGAAATGTAGAAGAGTTACAATTTTCCCTTTAGCAAATGATTGCATGTTTCATTTTCAAGAAATGTGACTCCCAAGGCAAAATGAGATTATTAGACTAACTCACTTGTTTTCAAAATAAGGACTTAATAGTCAACATGCAGCTTTTTACTTCTAATAACCTTAGCTAGCTAAGTTTAGACCATGTAACTTCTGGTTAAAGCAAAAGCAGAGTGCAAGGGAACAAAGTCAGCTTGGCCACCTCATTCTGTCCTGCCTTGGACTTCACAGCTGACAGAGCTGCGAAGAGGATCCTTCTGGTTGAGGATGAAGCTGCAAAGATGAATGGAGTGAATGTTAGGCTCCCTTGTGAGCCTCTGATGATGAGGACTAACACTGGTAGCATTTTGCCCGGTTAGTTCATGGACAAATTAAGCAGGGAATGTCCTTTCTGCTGGTTCAGATTTCATGCAGAAGGTCAATTGCATGATTCCATGTCAAAACTGAAGGGGTTGTCGGTCAGTCAAGCAAAAACATCTACCTGAACCTCAACCCCCTGACAAAGACATGCTCCCCACTGAAATCATGAAACAGCTCATTTGTAATCCTTGCTTAGTGCTGTTGTACAGGATGGGGCATAAAATGAACGACTGTATTGCTCAAAAACATGCAAAAATATACCAACTCCAGGATAAAAACTATTTTAAATATTTTAATATTATTGTCATGAACAAGATCTTTAGTTAGTGGTAGTATGATGTAATCTCCCTTCCTTAGAAATAAAATTATGGGTTCTTCTGAAATAAAAAGCTTTCGAGTCATGCACATGCATGCAATAGTACTCTGCCCTGAAGTACATGCACAGGAATAATCTTTTATAGACTGAACCTGTAAAATTTAGGGTAATTGGTATAATGTCTCCAACGTGTGAGATGCCAAACCAAGCAGTGTACACTTAATGCAATACCTTTTCCCCCAAAAGTCCACATTTTCTTCATACTTAACAGGAGATAATACTTCTAGAAAANCAGTAACTCCTGTCTACTCTGCTTGCACTCCCCACCTGCAGATCAGCCTCAAAAGCCAAAACTGCATATATGTCTCTGGGGTTGAATACATGTAACCAAGTGCAGCAACAATGCATAAACAGAAAAAAGGTCAGTTATCAGAATGTATTGACAACTGCCAAATACTCTTAAACAGGCATCTAAACACACAGCAACGCATAGCAATTTTGGACATAATTATTTCTGGGCTTAATAATTCAGTGTATGATATTCTCAAACTCTTGCCATAATTTCTAAGAACGTGGATTGTTAAAAATGGAAGAAAAAATTGTTWGAATTAAAATATCATCAAAAGAAAAACAGATTATCAAGTTACTGAATTATCATTCTCTTATTTTMTGTTCATAAACACTGACAAAATGCAGGTATCCAACACGGACAATGATATACAGTATTAAGAGCCTTAAGAAAGGAAAGACCAAACTAATCCCTCTGCTAGCTTGTGAGAACCCTCCAGCACATTGGTATAAGTGGACTGATGTCACCTTACTGCTCTCCTCAGTTACTCACTAGGAGCCTGTTGCTGAATTTTTTTCCTTCAGCAGAGCTAAATAATTCATCAGGGCACAGCATTTTGTGAGCAGGCCAGACTGCAGGCATCAGGCCAAGACCAAGGTCGCCATGGAGACCTACATGCAGCTTGGTGCCCGCTCCCTCCCTTGCAGAGAGAGCCTATGAAAAACGGCATCAGCTGAGCAGCCCTGCTCATTTCAGCAGTGAACAATAGGTACAATAAAAGAAGAAAAGCAGCAGCAAAATAAGGATATAAAAGCATCTGCTGTARCTGCATTGACAGACTTAAATGACAAATGAGTCATTAAGCAGTTCCTATTTGGACTGCCACAACTATTATTTTACATGAAAGAAGTACTAACTCCCCCCATTATTACTAAGAACTATTGCTGCTCTTCAAACAAATAGATTATCCTATACATTACAAATGAAAATGATTAAAGATAGATTTTCTTTAGAACTCATTTTCCTTACTAAAAAACTCATTTTCCTTACTAAAATAAAGTTGTAGGGGTAAAATGAAATCCTAGCACAGAAATAAGATGTATAGCTTAGATTTCTTTTACCCTCTTTTGTACAGTTTCTGTCAATTACAGATTTTCAGAGTTCTCACATCACTCTTTAAAAAGACAGGTATATTCATTATATTTATTATCAAACACAAAAAAATAGCAGTCAAAAATGGAAGAAAAATCACATCAAAGAGGAAAAATGCTTTTGAATTGTGTTTATTGAAGGGTTGTTTTATTTCTCACTAAATGTTTTTCATTAACATAAAACCAGCATTTTTGTATGCTTTATCAATGAAAAAAATGAAAACACATTCTGATGTATTTACTATAGATCAGCTTAACTTCATAACCAGTATTCTTTCCTTTTTTCCTGCTTTGCAGTGTTATTCCTTGACTCTCTTGTTTTCCAGGCACCTGTTATTAAACATCACGATATTTTATTACCCAAAAACACCTCCAAAGCAAAAACCTGGTCATGTTTTTATTAGCCACATAAAGTATAAAAACCTGTATTCTGCAACCTCCTAAAGTTCTTGATTCTTTTTTTTTTTTTCTCACTTGTAACTATTTTTATTCCAAAAACCATATAAAACCACTCCCTTTAGCATATTCCCACGTCCTCAAGCTTACACATTTATTGGAAAAAGTGATTCTGTGGAATGCTGACATCACATTATATATACAGCATAGTACTATATATATAGCCTTTGCAAGCCACAGTGACCTCTCTATAAGTGATAATGGGAAAATTTACAGTATGAGACCACAAGCACATAAGTGAGAGGACCACATGGCTTCCGTGTGGCAAATCTGAAAACTGAAAAAGAGTATCTCTGACTGCTTGCCTTGGAAGGTCTTAGGGAGCCTCCCATTGCCTGCCATACACATTCCTGTTAGGGTCGTAGAATCCCRTATTTAGTATGGACCAATCCCATTATTTTTTTTCTCTGTAACTGTCAACCCCACCTTCTGCTTAGGCTCAATGTTTGCCAGCAATAGTCTCGTCTATCACATCCCCTTACAGATTTTTGTTTTACTAAAAACTGTAGTCAAAGTACAGGAGGGCTGACTGGAAATAATCGACCTCTTCTGTTTTTCAATACTCCTGCAGAGATTCTTCATGTTCAAATCAAAGTTCATGAACAGAAGTTTCACTACATTTTGCAATTGTCCCCTATGACAGCCGCATGTATGTAAGCCATACARAATTTGCGACCAAATTCTACTGAGGTACAGCTGATACAGGCCTAGTTTAAATCCCAATCCACTCACCAAAACCAACTCTATCAACATATTTCGTCTTTGCTGTCAAATATTAATGAGGTAAAAGAACTAAAAACATACATTTTTATGTTACAGAGAAGATTTTTTTTCAGAGTAATATATTGGCATTGAAACAATTCAGAAATCTGACTCTTACCATTACAAATTTTCTGGACAGAAGGCATGTGGGACATCTTTTCACTATTTCATCACACCAAAAACAAGAGTTCCCTTGTCTAGAAAGAAACTGTTAAATCACAAAAATATCTCTGCTGATGCTCTGACACACTTCAGAAAAAAAAAAATAAAAAGAGTAAAGTCACTTGCTTAATTATGAAATGTTAAAAAACCCTAATGTTAAAGCCTTTCAGCTCAGACAAGGATAGCATGATCTCTTGCTGGAAGACCAAAGACCACTACAGGAGGAAGGCAGACCTCTGAGGGGAGTTTTCATTCTCRATGATCTAACTGCAGCCTTCTAAGCCAGCTGGCAATTACATTTATTTTCCATTGGATTTGACAGGTCTGGTTTTCTTCCAAGACTGCACACAGAACAGCCTGGTTATCATGGATCTGAAGACCTCATTATGAAWGTGTAAAAAACCCAGATATGGTAACACAAACACCAGCAAGTGTTGGACAGCTGAGGAAATGTGCTGATGATTTTGATGCCCACGTTGATTTAAATGGGTTAGAAGAGATTTAATTTCAAATCACAGAATATTCTGTGTTGTTGGAAGAGACCCACAAGGATCATTAAGGCCAACTCTTAAGTGAATGCCCCATATGGGGATGGAACTCACAACCTTGGTGTTAATAGCACCATGCTCTAACCAACTGAGCTMATCTATTCCAGRGCCAGACCTTTTATCCTCTCCTGAACATACATAGTTTGTAAATTACAGCTGCCTTAAATTTATCTATTGCTCCATGAATATTTCACTTATACCCCTTGCAGTTATTGATGTTAGCAAATGTCTTCTTTAAAAACCCTAACTTGCAAAAAAAAAAATATAACTTAATTTGGTTTATTTCTAAAATATGAAAAGAAATATAATAAAAAAGAGCCTGTTGACACATGCTGTGTTCTAAAGGAAAAATAAGTGGACACAGGGAAAAATACAGAAAGAACAATTAYCATGAAAATTTGCTAGAAAATGTAACAGATTCAGTGACTGCTGAGGGTATTTGCCATAAAAACAAAGTCAATAAAGATAAATCACATTTCCTGACATACAATTTCCTCTTATGTTATCATGATCATATGGGACATGGCAGACATAGGGAATGGATTCTTTGGATTTAGTTTTTTCAGCTACTAGTCTGCTCTTCCAATCTTATCTACACAGGAATCCTATAGCGGACATAAATGTTGCTTACAGAACTCAGGATTCTTTTAACAAAGAAGAGGGTAACGAAATAGTTATTTACATGAGGTGCATTAATTTTCACCTTGCCCCAAAGCAATCACCTCTTTCATCTTTATGCTTTCAGGAAAAAGAAGAGATGGAGTAGAATGTACAAGCCCTTGTCCCTGTCACAGGAAGTCACATCTTTAAACAGAGGGAAGCAATTTTCTCCTTTCTTTACGGTTGCTTGGGTCTCTTTCCATCTCCAGGTTCCTTCAGCATCTCTCAAGCACTCTGACGTTAGTTATTTGATATGCATTTCTTTTTATCCTGTGTAACCCTTGCAGACAGTGTGCTGTGTACTAGACTTATGTGCTAGTGTACACAGGATTTTAAAGCTCATTAATAGGACAATGTRTGACACTGGTCTGACACTTTTTCCAAAGATATTAATCATGATGTTTGATGCTGTCTCTTGAAGCAAGGTTTGGGCAGATTAACTGRCATCAATTTCCTCATGTATTTACCTATGCCAGACTAAAAAAAAAAATCTGAGAAAAATACCATTTGACAAAGAGTGCATAATTTTGTCAAAGGTCTGCTGAAGTTTCACAAGTCTAGAATGGTATAAATATATTATCATCAAGCATGGTGTATTGTAGCTTGCTTTTAATCACAAAGATCACATTACCAAACATCTCACTTATACCTAAATTGCTATATATGAGGAAACCTTCTGGAGCAAGAATTTTTGGATCCATASCATGATTCCTTAACTTTACCACCACAGCATAATAACTGGAATGRCATGCGATAGATCCATAGAAATCATGGGGGATGGTGGGCACTTGCTAAATGGGATATTAAAACAAAGAGTTACCACGTCTAGAGTGTAAAAGTGGTACAGATTAGAGACTCACGAAGAACTATAGGACTGTGGCAGAGTGATTGAAAAGAGGTCTGGAATGACAACTAATATTTCCCACATATATATATATATATATACACACATACACACATATATGTACAAGGTTTCAATAAATGCCCTGTAAAATGCTATAGAAAGTGTAGAGAAAATATTTTGACACAGCATTATTATTGTTATGAGAATTTGTCTGACAATTTTGACAAGCATTTTGAACAATGGCACATTTATATGCAGTCAGAGAAGAATATGGGACACAGACAGGACAGCTGACCCAAWTGGGCCAAASAGATACTCCATGCCATTTAGYGTCATGTTCAACATATAAAGCCAGGAGAAGAAGAAGGCAAGAGGAATATTCAAAGTTGTGGCAAATTCCCAAGTCACAGTTACCCAGGATGAAGCCCAGCTTTCCTGGGGATGGCTGAACCACAGGAAGTGGTGAATACCCTGTTTAGCTCTCCTCATTTGCTTTTGCTTTACCCCAAC
This sequence comes from Malurus melanocephalus, assembly GCF_030028575.1. Taxonomy (NCBI): domain Eukaryota; kingdom Metazoa; phylum Chordata; class Aves; order Passeriformes; family Maluridae; genus Malurus; species Malurus melanocephalus. Next base: position 591,147 of record NW_026623373.1, on the reverse strand, counting down.
CCACAATTCTTCTCACTTTCACCCTCGATAGTTCTCTCCCCCATCCTACTGTGGAAAAAGCGAGCCAMTGGCTGCCTGAGGCTCAGCTGTTTACTTGAGTTAAGCCAAGACAATTACTCAACAAAACGCTAGGTTGACCAGCAAAACGAAATATAGCAAAATGGACTCTAAATTTAGGAAGGGATCTTCCCTAGATCAGTGTCCAAAAGGARTAGAGTGATGCAGGTTTCAATCTACACATGAACGTATTTTTTCTATCTTTGGATATGGGGATTTTGAGGTCAAGCACAGCAGTGTATGATTGTTAGTGAGAGCCCAACCAAGTATTGGTACCTAGCAGGCACAGCAGGTAGAATCAATAACTTTCAGGATATCTGTGTTTCACTCTGTTCTGCAGGACAGATACACTTTGCATATCACAAACAGCATCATAGATCTATATATCGCTATAGTGGCATGAGTATCTCATAGATTTTAAAAATACATCATTTGGCCCTTGGCTATAGAAAGAAGCAGTAACACTGCTAATTCCAACGGAGTGRCAGTGGTACCATCTATCTCATATTCTCCTCATCCACATGGAAAGGAACTGCAAATAATTTGTCCCAGGAGCAGTTCAAGCAAAAAGGTGGTGATCAAAATGATCACCACTGGTAATCATTGAGATCAGAATAAATAAATTTGAGAATAATTTCAAGTTGGTGCAGAAACCTTTTCTCATTTTATATCATGATGAAATATAAGAAAAATATTTCCAGTGATATGGTGTATATATTTACCTGGTGGATACAGGAAAGTTAAACATACTGATAATAACTTGCMACATTTGTAAGCAGCTTAAACTTAGGCACTAGCTTAAAAATTGCCAGACACCTTATTGAAAGGATTCCTAATTAGCTTTCCCCGTATCAAACAGTTGTGTTGCCGTGCTTGGTATTTTCTAGCATTTTAATATTATCTAGATAAAATAAAACAAAATAAATAAAATAAAATGAAATAAAATATAAAATAAAATAAAATAATAAAATAAAATAAAATAAAATAAAATAAAATAAAATAAAATAAAATAAAATAAAATAAAATAAAATAAAATAAGTAAGTCTTAATGACCTGAAGAAAACTTGACCAAGCACATGTGAAGCATTTCTGGAAAATGACCAGCCACATTATCATTCTGCAAGAAACACTCCCTTGAATTACAGATACCCCATAGTCTGCAGCATTCAACCCATAGCACTGGTAAAGATTATTAAGAGCTAATCCTAAAAGCAAAGAGCAAAGAGCAAAGTAACATGAAGCACCCTAGCCGGTGATGGATTCACAGATTCAGACATAATCCCTCCCACAAGAACAAAAAGTTTTGTAAGAGAAGTGCTCCAGGTGAAACCACAGGCACACACAGGTCAGAATAAAATTCCTGTAATTTCACTCAGGACACTTTCACTGTACTAATATAATTGTCACTAGTCTCAGTGTACTTTCAATATCCTTTCTTTGACTTAGAATAAAGAAATTATGTTTAAAAGCAGAGAGAAAGAACTAAATATTATATGGGAATAACTTATTGCCATAAAAAAAAGGGAGGATCTGAAAAACTGCACTCCAGTAACAAACTTCACTTTTAGAAGAGAAATTGCCAATACTTTCCATGGCCTAATTTACAAACTTTAAAACTGTATGCAGCATAGAACGGCCAGAGGAACTTAAATTACTTGAGAAAAAAAAAAAAAAAAAAAAAAAAAAAAAAAAAAAAAAAAACCAAAAAAAAACCAAAAACAAAAACAACAAGAAAAAAAACCCAACAATTGTTGATATGACAGATCACAAATTTTACACAATGAACATTTTACTTATCTCAGTTTCAAATCAGTTAATGCTGCATCACACAGCAGTTTCACCTACAAGGTCAGACATTAGAGAAGTTGGAGAAGTTGCTCATAGAGATTAAGAACTGGCTTTCACAACAAGAATGGAGGGTGTCAGATCAAGAGAAAACATTTGACTTGTGTAGGAGTAATAAGCCCAGTAGGTATCAATAGCTTGATTTTGTTTACACACTTTATACTGAAGGCAGTATTTCACAGGCTATCAGAGCAGGCAAATAATATCAATGACAAAAAAACTCTGTGGGGCTTTTTTCCTTTCAAGATGCTGACTRGTCTAGCTTCTCTAAACACAGTTCTCAACAGCATGCTTTCCCAGAACAAGGCTAAAGTCCTCTGCTGTACCAGGCCGAGGTTTAAAAGAGAAATGGAAAGAAATAAAGCAGGCAAAGACTCTAAGTACTACTCTGAACATGCCCTTAAAGGCCAATATTGCTACATCATTGCTACTACAGGAGTTCAGAGGGGTGCTAGGACATAAAACAAGTTGATCATCCCAGCTCAGTTCCCAAAAATGTACTACAGATCAATTCTCAGYGGCATTCTTCCTTGGCAGTCTCGGGAAGTACCAGTGATAAGCCTTGGAAAAGAAACAGTGATGAGCCTTGGAAAGATCTCTTGACTTACTAATCTTCAGCAAATGAGACTCCAGGAATTGGATTCGTCTTTTCCCTGAATCATATCCCAGAAATCAACTGTGTCRCCAGCATACAATTGTCCACATGCCTCAATGGGGCCTTTGGTTTTCCCACCAAAGGGGAACACATTTTCTGGCAAAATTTCATCCAGTGTGAGACTTTACCCAGAGATATGGACCAGACTGTGAGGCAACACCATAACATTTGCATCATCCACAATCTACAACCTTAATGAAACTTACAGGGTACTGCAAACATACAAACGACAGGGAAATACCTCACTAGAGCCAGTAGTGTAGGTCATGATCCTTCCTCTTCAGCTGATTCTATTCTGTCACCTCCACACTTGAGTGCTCCTATCCTTAGATCTTTTGTGGGATTACACCTGAAGAGCTAAATCTAACCCCATTAATATTMTCAAAGTACAATGTCTGAACCAATTACCTCCTGTTTTTCAAAACTTAAAGCCACACTATCAACTGCTTTTCTGATATATTACAGTCTGCTTCTGTTTATCRTTTTGAAATTCATTACTTGCTCTCTGCTTTCTACCCAAGATATACTTTCTGAATTGTAGGACAGAAATGAGGTGGCTGACTTAAAAGACTCTCCATAATAAATGTATTTGGGTAAAATAATGATAAATTCCCCATTTGCATTCTTGAAGAGTAGAATCCCTATTGGCAGGTTTTCCAGAGGCCATCCTCTGACTTTCAACTCCTGATTCATGACATGAATTAAATCGGTATGGTAATTTCGAAGTTTCAGTTTATGTTGATGGCAGTCTCCTGTCTATAGTGTTCTGCCATCCCCCCTTCAACCAATATTCATTAAGCATTTGTCAATCACTAGCATTTTTCACATGAAAATCTTATCTAAGCAGTCAGTTACTAAGCAGTCCTATCTTGTTAAATTTCATGAATCTCAATCAAAGTGAAATAAAACAACAAAAGAGAAAGTATCAGATCACATAGGAGAAGGGAGGATTTAAATCATCTAAATACTCATCAATATTTAAATATAATTTAAATATTACCAACTAAATTAAACTCCCTAGTTCAGAAATTAATGTTAGTTTATGACTAAAAGTACATGTCACTACTGAAATTGGTATTTTAATATGCTGCTTTTGAAGGTCTAATCCTGAACCCCTGTGACACTGGTCCCACCTCACTACAACTCTATTTGTCTCTCATAGATGCTACAAAACACCAAAACAAGAGCACAAAATCACTGAGTTTAAAAACAGTAATATCTGTGTTTTCCTTTTTCTATTGGAGAAATTGCAATACCTATAAAAATGAAAGCTAAATTTCAGAATAACCCAGTCCCTGCAGCTACAGACAACCAGGATCTCAGCGCTAGAATTAAACAGGTGCCTCCTGCCATTGTGATGCACAAGGTCAGCCAGTTMGTCACCGTTAAACAGTTTAAAGGTGTTATGCAAATTGTCTAATGTTAACAGTCATCATATAATAAAAAACAGTGTTTGTCAGCAGTTAGAAGTACTTTGACCTTTTGAAGTGGCAAGTTTTAACAGGAGCTAAAATAGCAGCAAACAGAATTTTGAAGGCARTCAAAACTGAAAAGAGGTATGAAGTAAGCAGTGTGGCTAGACKTAGACAGCTTTCATGTCAAAGCTTTCGGAAAGCTTCTTGAAGACTTGACTTAGTGTACAAAAGGAAAACATTCTACTTCTTCTTGAATGCTGAATTTCTCATTCTTGTTTCAAAAAGAAAAAAAAGAAAAAAAGTGAACCCAAGAGCTCAAAAAGAAGACAACCTCTTTTTATGATTTTCAAACAAGCCTGGTTGATTCCACAGGCATTATTTACAATTTTCAGCATTGAATTAAATGTTGTTGGAAAAAAAGAGACTTTCATACATGGTGACTGAAAATTGTAAATGACAAAAAGCAATGAAGCAGAGAACTGTACTGATGCAATATAGCCCACATTTTTGGTCTAATAGCTATAAACTTCTTAAGGTAGACACAGTAATGTAGAAGAATAAACTTTACAGTTAATTGCTGTCAGTAGAGCTATCAGCCTTTCTGAATGAGGAAATTACTGTTAGACAGACTACAGAACAAGGGAATCTAGGCCATTAATGCTGATGAGCAAAGTTATACTTTGTAAACCCTCTCATTTAAACTAGATCCCATCTCAAGTTAACTTTTTCTTCACTACATGACTCGCCTACCATTCTTTTTGGAAAGTGGTTCAAGAATACCACTTCTCTAATGATTTTAAACTTTCTTCTAAATACAAGATTCAGCTTATGCATCTCCACTTCTTTTTGTACCCATTTCATCTCTAAGCCTATGGATTTCCACACAAATATTTATCTTAAATATCTAATATTAAATAGTAAATATATATAATCATGTATTTATGATACATAAATCTTCTCTCTGGAGAAGGCTTCAGGGACCTTCTAATACAATTCCGATATCTAAAGGAGGAGCCTACAAGAAACCTGGAGTGACACTTTTGACAAAAGTATGTACTGATAGGACAAGACTTTAAAAGGAAAGAAGGCAGGCTTAGATTAGACATTAGGAAGAAATTTTTCATTGTACCAGTGATGAGACACTGGCACAGGTTGCTAAGAGAAGTTGTGGATTTCCCATTCCTGAAAATTTCCAAGGCCAAACGGTGACACCAGGTTTGATGATTTGGATGGTTTGGTCTCGTGGAAAGAGTACCTGCTCATGGCATGGGGGCTAGAACTAGGTAATCTCAAAAATCCATTCCAACCCAAATCATTCTATGATTTTATGATATRCATACTTCTAATTTACTCGGTTAAATTTTTAGTAGTTCTGTGCTTTTCAAACAGCTTGAAGTAAAACCTTGGATGCAATGAAATTAATGGCACATTCTCACCTATTCTATGAAGTTAAGAGTCTYATCCAAGTTGCCCAATGAAAACCAGATATTTTATTAGGCTAGTACATACTTAAGTAAACCATTAACAGTTACAGAAAAGAAAATAAATTAAATATGGGTGGATTCCCTTTCTTCTTTCTGCCCCTAGTTTCTTTGTATCACTGAAACTGGTAGTATRTGAGCTCCAAAAAAAAAAAGAAAGCATGAAGCAAAATTATATTTCTTATTTCTATATAAATCTGAAGGCTCCTGACTTCTTTCAACTCTATGTCTTCGTTTCGAGTTTTTAAAAAAGTTTTTTTTTTTTTTTTTAGTTACTTCACTAAAGACCGTTACACAATTTTCAGACACACATCTAGCTATTTTATTTCTGATATCAAGTAAAAACCTATAAAGCCTTCAGACTGCAGGATATTTTAAAGTTATAAGTCCCTCTCTCCTTTTCTAGCTATCAGGATAAAGCCAACAGGCATGACAAATTTCTCTATTGTATTACTGGAGATGGGACATGAGACAAGCTATAATTGCTTTAGTCTCCTCTGTGTGTTATCACTCATAACTTTCACAAAACAACTCAGAATGTATTGTTCCAACATTTTAAAAGCTTAGTTTCACCTTAAGAATCATTTCCTCTGGTGCTGAAAATTTAGATAAGGAAGCGAACATTCATAGAGACATTAAAATTCCCCAACTTTTAATGAAACAGAATCTTTATTCTGAGCAAAGTTAAAGAAAGAACCTATTTCTATACAATCCAAATATTTTGATCCAAATTAAATTGACATCACCTCTTCAGGAAGATCTTACGTGTAGAAAAATTCTCTAATATCTCAGTGGAAATGGCATCTAAGCAACTAATCTAGGAATAACAATGATTATATTTTTATCTGCTGGGACACAAAGTGAATTCTCTCAACAATCAGGAAAAATGATGGAATTATTCACAAAGGATCTAAAATACTGTTTCATCTCTAAATGAGTCTGCAAGTCTAAAACAAGAGTAGAGCTATGTATTACAAAGGAAACTCTTCTGGATTAAAAGATTGCGGATATATCACTCTTTCTTCACAAATGCAGACTTAAAAATCCACAGCAGACCTAGTCTCTCTWATCACATGATAGCAAAAAGTTCATTTAAATAGTACATCAGGTAGCATACTCAAGTATTTCAAGTTTTGGATTTACAAATGAAGTAAATAAGCAAACATAAATACAAGATGGTCAGTTACACTCTTAATTGACACAGTATTACAGTTTTGGAGACCTAAAGCAAGTAGTATAAATAAATCAATGAAATTACATACCTGTCTATGATGAGATCTACATYCTGGTATTAACAGAGAAATGTAAATTTCTGTTGACTTAATCCCCATTTTGTTTTACTTAACAAAAGTACTAGAAAACAAGATAATTATTCCTGAAGGCCTAGGACTCTTAGCCGAAAAAATTGTTAAAATATAATTTTCATTTTTATCTTCTTGGGGATTGTCTATCAGACAATAGACACTTATTGAGCTTATTCTTCTAAAATATATTTTCTTATTACTGAAATTTTTTTTTTATTAAAAAATGCTTAATATTCTGTTCTCTCCCCTCAAGGATGAGAAATAGTGGTTAGATGTTTGTAAGTTTAGGAAGGAAAGACAGCCTTTAAAACCATTTAGGGTACGACACCTTGTAAGAGTCAGAAGTCATAAGTTTATAAAACYTTCCATAAATATTTGTTATAAATTAGGTAACATGTTTTACATGGATCTGAACAGGCTTGGGCCTGATCACATTATAGTTGAAGGCAAAACCGCCTTGTTACACTAGAGAAATGTTGTATTCTTTAAATCCCTAATCAAATACTTGGAATACGTGAGATCTAATGGTTAGCACGTTAGTGCTAACCTCTTACACTAAGGGATTAATATATTTAATAATGTGCAGAGCATCAGTCATAAGGTAAAAAAATTGTAGTGACATAAGGATGGAGTTCTATTCTAGGTTTTGTAAGGAGTACAAATGTCTGGTGTGACCTGAGATTATCCACATTATCCAGGGGATGGGAGAATATATCATTGGACTTTTAGGAAGCTCATGATTTTCTGGAATGATATCTAGAGACAAGTCAGACCACAGGGCATAAACAGCACCAGGTCCCCACACAAGCGTAATGAATCCCACCATTGCAGAGGGAACAGATTCAACCCCAAATTATGATATTGGAATGCCAGTGCCTACCTGGGGGAGTCCCATAGATATAGGTCTCATCACTCTTCACCATCACTTACAACTAGAAACAGATTTTAGTTACCGAAGTAGAAGTGTGTAGTGTCATATGAGCTGACATAGAATACAGACTGGCTTCCTTTTTAACCTAAAAAGAGGAAGCTTTTGTTGGTCCCATGTTATTTCTGCCAGCCTTGTGCACATCTTGACCAAGGGCACCTTAAAAGGTGCTCAATACCCACATGTGAGCCACTTAACCACACTTCTAGTCAATACCAACAGAAGAGTTCAGAAAAATAGTTCAAGTCACTATGAAACATACATTAACTGGTAGGTTGAATTGGTACATACGAACTGGTTGGTTGGCTCCCTGTTTCATTGATTGCAGACATCAGAATGTTACTAATATATAGGAAATATGTACAGAACATTTGAACACTTTAGGTACTGTTCTCTCTAACTGAATCCCTTTCCCCATCTAACCCTGCAGCCTGCACATTTGAAGAAAAATATACCTCATGCAAACCATCCTGCAAAAATCTCATCATCAGAATGCATATCAGAAAAGCAACTCAATCTTCCCACACAAAAWAACTTGAGAACCTCATTTTGCAAGAGTTTCATCATTTGCAAAGCACAGATATTGTGACTGCTCATATTTGCCAGTGTCACAGACATCTTTAAGTCTGTGTTCATGATTATATTAATGATCTTATGAGAGAAATACCAAACTTACACTCTTTAACACAGTATCTAGATATCTATTACACTCCTACTAGTATCAAATTTTATTAACTAGGTAGTAATACTTACATACAAAAAGGTAYAGTACTTCAAGAAAATCATAAACTAATCAAGCCCTCCTGAGAGTGTCAGCAATCTACACACAAACATTTTAAAATCAAGAAGTGTTAGTCCATGTCACCTGCACTAAGGATTTCAAATGGAGTGAAAATTAAATTAATTCTTATTTCTCTATGACTTTTTTTTATTTTTCATTCTCTAAAGCCAAAGAAATACACTCAATTACCAATCYTGCCATTTATGCTCATATATAGCTCCTGTCATCTTGGCTTAAAGGACAGMCATACCTTACAATCAAAAATTGCCTCACCTGAGCCAACTTACTGATGCCAGTAGCCAAAGRAAAAAAATATTGAAGAKAATTTTTCCATTGTAGTATTCCCTACTCTACTTTTATTATGTGTGGGCTTTTTTTAATTCAAAATTTGGAAGGCCCACCACTGTGGTTCTTAAAACTTGACAATCTCCATCTATATATTTGCTATATTGATTTACTAAGYCTGCAGTGGCAGAGAAATAGGTTTTTTATGAGTCTTTCCCATCTTTAATAATTCCACTTCTATGGTTCAATAATGGTTGATGATGTTCCTGGCTGCAGGTAATGGTCTGTAGGAAGACAAACTAGGGGAAAAGGAAAAGAGAGAGAAAGAGACAAAAAAAGAAAAAAAAAAAAAAAAAAGAGAGAAAGAGAATAAGAGAGAAAGGGATAAAGGGAGAAAGGGAGAAAGATGAACACATGGTACAGGAACCTTGAGAAACAAGATTGAGCATCCACTTCCATCATACTTGTCATCACAGCAAATCTTATTTACTTWACCCTCTCCCCATTAATTTCTTAATGTCCAGGGGCATGTGAGCAGCATGTCTGCCTTTTAGTGGTGCCTAATACAAAACATTAAATGGCTGGAGCAATGCATCTTTCATTGTATCATAAAAAACCTCAAATACTCAAATACAAAAAGAGAAGCTTAGGCATTGTGATGACAAGGAAACATGAATGGATGTGTAACAATTTACTTGTTTAGGAGTATATTCTCTCAAAAACAGAGCCATTTTTAATTGTGCATGTGTGATATTTACACTCTGATACAAAATTGATTTATTTGTTAAGATTTTTACATTTCTTTAAAATAATTTTTAGTATATTTGTGTAACAAAAATTGTCTTATTTAAACTTTCATTCTGAAAGAGATTGTGATACTCTCTATCTTCAGTCATCTAATGACATTCTTCACTTAATTCTAATAGCCTTGTCTACAAAGTTTTGGTACTCACATTTTAAAGCCCAAAACAAAAKAAAATAAAAAAACAACACATGYCCCACCCCTCTCCCAAAACAAGAAACTAATAAAACTATCAAACCACAAAAAATCAAAACCAGTGTTCGAACTGTTATAGACATGTGTTTACCTGTTCTGCTGTGGTACTTTTTTTTTTTTTTTTTACAGATTCACTCCTAGAACAACTACACAGATGATTAAATTGAAATGCTGTATTTATATTTTATGATATTCCTCTACCACATTTTATGAAAAAAAAATTAATTAGTCCCAAGACAATGATGAAGATATATTCCTGGCTCTTTCACATCACTTTTATTCTATTGCTCTTGATATGTATTGGAAAAGGCAGGTAATAGTATTCACTTGGTTCAAGGCACATTTGTGCAAGCTAGGTTACAAAGATGGATAAAGTACATGATCCGTGTGAAGACTCATGATGTAACTGGAGACACGACCTGGATCTCAGTTTCTCAGCAAAATGCCTACGTCACTAACATCACATCCTTTTCCCTACATATTTAAAAGTATATGCTATAGACAAAAATATCATGAAGATCTTTCCAAAGCTGACATTTCATATACAAATAATGAAGCACAAAAGTATCAGACCACAGCACTTCATAATCAATAAGGAAAATCAAAAACTTGGACATTGCCCTGGGTTAGTTTGTGGGGTTTTTAATTATTATTTCATTTTTCTAAATTCATAGAAGCAATGAGWGAAAAAAAAGCCTCCCATGCCAAGACCAAAATCATGCTGAACAGTTAGCAATGCAATTCTATTACKTCTTATAATAATGATACACTTGATTGCATGAAAGATCCTTTCTTTCATTTGCAATTAAAGGTACACYACAAYAGACAGATAAAATCTGTCCATTTCTCTGCAAAGATAGTTGGTCAAAGCAATTTCCTAGAAGAGCATCACACAACTAATGTCTGAGGTAAAAAAGAAAAATGTGACAGGCTCATCACCTTCAGATCTGCATGCCATACAAAAAGAAAGCAATTTCCTCCATTGTWAACCTTGCAAATATCCACCAATACATTTAAATGAAGTATCTTCCTCCCCATTGAAAGGGAAGTTTATTTTTCTAGTTTACTATCTACATTTTAAAGACATTGATAATTTTCTTTCTGCCTTTCAGCTGGTAATTTTCTGAGAAAGTAAGTCATCCCCTTGCGAACAATTATTTCACACCTGTGGGTGAATTTATTATTATATCCTAGCAAAAATGAACAGTACCAATGAAATGAAACAATTTTTTCTCTATAGTATCATGAGAAAAAAATACCTAAGACCAGATTTTCTGATGTTAGCATTTCTTTTCAAATTATCTATACAGCTTTGAAACGAGTTCAACTGTTTCTTAAAAGGGAAAAAACACACAACACAGAATCTTCATGTATTACCAACAGGTAATATGAGTGGGAAAATTTGATTAAATTTGATATAGATTTTTCTTACAGCAGTTACTTTGTTCCCSTTAACTGTGGCATGCTATGATTAGTACTGGTGAGTTAAGACAAACGCTCAAAAAAGAGGGCATCAGTCACAGAGGGACATTTGTTCACATAATCACAGAATAGGTCAGGGAAGGGAACTAATGGGTTACTTGGTCCAACCTCCCTGCTCAAGCAGAGTCATCCCGGAGCACATGGCACTGGATTGTGTCCAGATGGTTCTTGAATATCTCCAGTGAGGTTCCCACTGTTCCAGTGCAGGGTCATCCACACAGTAAAGTTCTTCCTCATATTCAGGTGGAACTTCCTGTGTTGCAGTTTCTGCCACTGTCTTTTGTCRTATTGCCTGGAACTGCTGAGCAGAGCCTGGTTACATCCTCTTGACACTGTCCTTTCAGAAACTGGTAGACACTGATGGGATCCCCTCTCAGTCGTCTCTTCTCAAGGCCAAAAAGGCCCAGCTCCTTCAGCCTGTCCCTGTAGGAGACCTGCTCTTGTACTGAGGAGCCCATAACTGGACAGAGAACTCCAGATGTGGCTTCACCAGGGCTGAGCAGAGGGGCAGAATCACCTCCCTTTTTCTGCTGGCAATGCTCTTCCTAATATACCCCAGCATATCTTTGTCCTTCGTGGCCCCAAGGACACAGTGCAGGCTCATGGACAGCTTGCTGTCCACCAGAACCCCCAGGTCCTTCTCCACTGATCGTTTTCCAGAAGGTCAGCCCCAGCCTGTGCTGGTACCTGCAGTTATTCCCCACCAGATGCAGGACCCTACWCTGCCTTTGCTGAATTTCAGATGGTTCTTTGCCCATCTCTCCAGCCTGTCSAGGTCCTTCTGAAGGGCTGCACAGCCCTCTGGGCTATCAGCCACTCCTCCCAGCTTTGTGTCTCCAGTGAACCTCCTGAGGAGGCATCTGACCCTTCATCCAAGTTATTGATGAATAAGTTAAGTAATATTGAACCTTGGGGCCACTGATTACAACCCTCTGGGATCTGCTCYACAGCCAGTTCTCAATCCYCCTCTCTGCCCACTCACCCAGTCCACACGTCCTGAGTTTGCCTGTGAGGATCTTGTGAGAGACTGTGTTGAAAGCCTTGCTGTAGCCCAGGTAGACAACATTCATTGCTCTCCCCTCATCCATCCAGGCAATTGTATCATCATAGAAGGCAATCAGCTGGTCAAGCATGATTTACCCTTAGTAAATCCCTGCTGACTACTCCTGATTACCTTATCATCCATGTGGATAGAGATGGCCTCTTTTCCRAAGAGCACTGAGTCAACCAGAATAGAGGCAATCCTGCCAAGAGGTAGCAGTAGAGACACAAATCTACTTCTATCTTAGCCATACAGTGCAGATTCTCTTTCAAGACACAGCCATAAGGAATTTTCTTCAATATTCTTTACAAAGACATCTTCTACAAATCCTCCATAACCCAACTGTCTCATTCCAGACTGCTGTTCCACACAAGGGTCAATTATTATATGATTCATAATGAATTAATACAGAAAGCAAAATATTTTTCAACCACAGTCACAAAGCAATTTTTGAATAATATGCTTCAGGCTTTTTTCACAGTGTAATAAAAACTTCTATTGTTCTACAGAGAGAAAGCATCAAGTGACTTGAATGTTCTTTAGAGGTATTGCAGTTTATTGCTTCAGCTGCACATCCCCTAGCACAGCAGTTTTAACTCTAGAATGTTAAACCACTTTCCCAATGACTGGGTTCAAGCTTCAGTTTTTAAGATTAGATTGTCTAATATTAAGCACTGAAATCAACAGGACATTAGTTTCCTCACACCCTGAAGCCTTGATCTTGAAATTAACAGGAGCTTATAAACATGGCAAAAACACCTGAACAAGCCCCTAAGTCAATTATGTGCTGTAATACTTCAAAAGGTATGTTAGAAACATTATTCTCACAGCTGAAGTTCATAACTCCTCAGCTGTTATAAACCAGATGTTAATAAGCAAAGAACCATTGTACCAACAGTTTTTGTTAATAAGTAGAACTGAAGAAATATTTTTTCTTTATCTGTAATTTATGTCAAATTTAATTCATCACAGAAATAAATTGTTGCCACTTAATTGCTCTTAGTGTACAGCAAAGATGCTTACAATGCAGGATGATAAGCAGGAACATGAATGAACAGTTGCCAGGCAACCAATAAATAAAGGTTCCAAATAGCATGACCTCTCTTTAAAGGATAAAGCTCTAACCATAATTATTTTTCAAATCCATTTCAGTGCCAACTAAAATCATGTTTGCAGCACTAATCCTGGACTTTTTCATACAAAATGAAACCAAATCTGTCATTTGACATATCACAGATAACAAATTAAACAGACTCAACCTGCTCCTTCAGATTATGGTCAACAGTGTAGKTTGAGGATGGCAAACAGGTTAGACAATAAACTGGAATCCGAAACAGAGAGCTGAGAAGATATAAGCAATTTAAATGGCATAATTAAAATATTTTTTTAAGTTACATTGTTTCTTTAAGGATCTTGAAACAGTATCAACACAAAATCCTCCAGTGTTTAACACCACAAAATGATCATTCGGTAAAGTAGAAGGATGAGACAGGCTTTAAAATACTAAAGCCAGATGTACTTTGAAATGCTTTAAAATCTATATAATACCACCTTCTATCTTTATAAACTCTTACAACACAGTCTTGCTGAGTGCATAAGCAGAACTGAGGTGCCTAGAGCAAGCACTGACCTTTTAGATGGATTCAAATAAAACTGACAAAGAGAAGCATAAATCTTAAACCAGTTAAAGAACACAGTATATCCACTTTGAAGAAACAATGAATGGTTATGCAGGAGTTTTACATTAGGCCTTCCAAATAGTGGAATGGGGAGAGCTTGGGCTTGCTCAAGGTCTACTGGTGGGCTAATAAATTTTGTATTTATTTTAGTAAGCTCTCATGTCAGAAAACATTAGCAATACATTTTTGTAGGTTTATCTTGCACTACATAAGGTGATTACATAAATCTCTTTAACCTTTTGGTTTTATTTTCTTTACCAGAACTGAGATTCACTATTAGCTRTGATGCTTAAGTACTAAACAGTCAAAAATTTGCAAAAGGAAAACAAGTTGARGGACAATTATAAAAAAATACATTTTGTAACTAAGACATAATATACTATGTCAGCTGTGAACCTGCAAGAACAGGCACCATCCTTCTAACATGTCTTTGAAAAAAGTACAGGCAACAGAATCCATGAACTTCCCTGCAAAATCAGTAGWGCAAAATAATCTCATACTTTACAGTAGCAAATGCCCTTTAACAACTAAGTAGTCTATGCATGAATTTCTTTATATCAAACGAGAGTCAGCTCATTATAGAGTAGATATTCACCTTCTTTGACAGAAAAGCTTCCTGCTGCCTATCATCTGACACATAATTTTCCAATTATTTTCCTTATTTAGATATAACTGCTCATCTTTACAGATGCTTTACAGGAGCTTTTCTTTATATCTGTAATTCATCAATAAGCAAGTAGGAAATACACCACATTATATCTATATTTTCCTTGACTAATATTTCACTCACTAATCACCTTCATCACCTGATTCAGWAATGCCTCTCCATTCTTCTAACAATTTCAGTTTGAACTCCCTGTTCTAACAAAAGTCTAGTTCACTTCATTGATATCTTATGCAAGAGTGAGATTCWCAGTTTAAGTAACTGAGAATCATGCATACTGACTGCAATTCTAAACAACCCAGAAGATTCTGTAAATTCCAGTTGGGACACATGGCAGTACTGATATCAAAACCACCTTAAATGATTTTCCATAGTTTTCAGCTTCCATTTTAATGAATTACAGAATTATCATGCTGTGCCTAGAAACCTCACAACCAAGCCCACTCGTTCAAAAGTGTGTAAAGGTGATACGGGAGGGCTTTTTCTCCCACAAATGTTTATTCGTTTTCAGTTGCCATCTGAAGAATGAAACTGGTCTGGTTTTAAGCTGAAAAGATTAAGAGCTTACAGAATAAAAGGTCATGCATTACCATTTAGCAGGAGCTGGAGGCTAATGGTAAAGTTTATTAACAATGAAAACAATGGGGTTTTCAGAAACTTATTACCATGGAGGAAGCTGATGGTATTTTTCAGAAGTTTGGATTCTACTGTTTTGTTCCACAATATGTAATTTAACTATCCCACTTTTGAAAATGGGAGATGACTGTATTGTTTTAAAGAACTTTGTTTTAAAGAGCTGCTCACACTAAAAAAAAGTCATTTTAAGACCACCCCTAGGGATTTAAGCCTATACATGTAGCATTAGAATGAGGAAAATAGAGCATAACTGCCAACTTGAGGAGAGAGATGATGAGGCATGCTTTCTCTCTACTGTTTCCCACATCACAGATACAGTCAATGAAACTAGATGCAATTCTAAAAACATTTTCCTCGACAGGGCTTAGGTAGATACTCAGTTCTGAGAATAAGCAGTATTAGGTTGCTGAGATCAATCATATTCTAGATGCATGCTGATCCTGTCTTCTGATCATGGGATTTTTGTTCCAGTAACCATTTTTCCCATAACAAAATGGTAAAATTTGTTTTCATTTTTTAAATTATGAATATTTAATAGTTAATTAAATATAAACATACTAAATATTCAAGTATATTCAAAAATTAATGGACTGTGTTGGGAGATAATTTTGCAGAACAATACCAGCTCAAACAGTGCAGCAGATAGATAGATAGATAGATAGATAGATAGATAGATAGATAGATAGATAGATAGATAGACAGATAGACAGACAGATAGATACATACATACATACACACATACATACATACATACACACACTAGATGGACGTTACTTGTGAAAGACCAGCTATAGACACTCCCAGTAACACACAAAGGAGTCATCTTTAAGCCACACAAAATATTATTATTATAGTGAAGAGCCCGGTAAGAGGAAGAAAGTAGTTAGTTGCTCTACCAGTTCTAGTAACAATTACCTTCTATGTGTTTCATTCCGTTTTATATTTGGAATGTTTTCTTAATAACTGTTATTCCATTCACTATCTCATTGATGGACATCTTCCCCAGTTAGTGTACAGAAATAGTGGAAAACAGCAGCACAACTCTACATTGATGACACAGTCTTTCACTAAYATACTTAATGAAATTGCTGTTTTGGACCAATAGTTCAGCTCTGAAAAGAAGGAGCTAACAGCACAGTCCTTAGTTTTCCTTATGGTGTCAGAAACAAAGTCTCACAAAAATGCTACTGGTAACCAATGAACTCTGATAATTAATGCTAAAGGCTTCCTTCACATCTGACTATATGATTCTTAAACTTCAGCATGATTTCTTAACTTATCGTGCAATTTTTTTGGCTAACAGAAATTTTACAGAGAGACAACCAAATTACAAAACAGAACTGTTCATATAAGCTTCATATAAACTTCAGCTTTGTGTTTTACTTTTAAAAGGAAACATTATTATTTAATTTCTTCAAGATACAGTTGTATCTCTTAAGAATTGCCCTGGCTCACAGCACTGAAACAAACAAACCAAAAAATTCAACAAGACTCCACAGATTTTATTTATCAWTCAGGAAGGTGGATTAAACAAGACAGAACAAGAGGAAATAAATAATCTCCACATTTTATAATGTTCAACAGGTGTTATCTGTACTTCACGTTATTTAAAGACACGAAAGAATGAAAAATAAATGTGCTTTCCAACCAACCTAAGCACTTTTCTCAGTRACATTTCATTCAACTATACATACACCACTTCCTTCCTGCAGCCTACTTTGCATATTTATTCTTATTGTCGTAAGAAATCTTTGTTATATTTTCACAATTTACTAAGTACAACTGCTTTATGCACTTGTGCTGACACGCAGAATTGTACAGCACAATACATACTTGCTTTTGCCAAGTCTTTTGCTTCAAATTTCTCATCATGCTTTTAGCCTTTGCTGTTCCCAGCAAAATGAAAATTGAATTTTCAGCACTATCCAAACAATGTGAACATGGCAATGGCTGTTCTGGGGCAAATCTCAGGTTCATTTAGGCCAGGACCATGTCACTAGAAGAGGTCAAAGGCAGTGACCTACRGAAAAGCCCTATATTAGGACAACTCTCAATACAGCAATCCCTTGGAACACTCTTCTGGTTCCCAGCAATGTGCAGCTCAAAGACTTAAATATGAAGAGACTGGAAGCATTGGCACATGATAACACTCTTTTGCTTTCAGAAGGGCTGGAAAGAAGAGCAGGAGATGGCATATTTCGAAAATGAGAAATATGTGCCCTCATCACACATGCATGCCACTTCATTCTATCGAACAGTGTTTCTTGCTCCTGATATTGCCTTTACCCTCAAAATATGCTGTTTTCCATATGGAAGAGGTGGCAAAAATGAAAGTGTTTCCCTTCTTTCCTCAGAAAACCTCCTCCTGACTGGAGCTGGCCTCCTGTTCATATTCCACTTGACTAAACCAATCTTTTTCTCCTCCCACACTAGCTCCATCTGCCGCCCGTCTCTCCAGCAGAGCCAGATGCCAGCAAAGCAGACTGCTGTGGGAGGAGAAAGTTCTGTCGCTGGAATTTCATCCCTATACTCTGCAGGGGGCCAGCCTGTGAAGCCTGGGGAGGATACAGAGAGCAACTTCCTCTCTTCCACACTCCTTCCCCTGCTCATCAGTAAAGAAGGCAGCTGAGGACATGAGCAGAAGCAGAAAACTTCAATGTGTGCTCTGAAATCTGCAGCTTTAATATGCATATAGCAGAAGTCTTCCAACTGTACTCCAGACTTGAGCATGGTACACACCAGATAAACATGTGAGAAGACATGAGTTGTGTTCCAAAGAGCTTACAATCAAACAGAAGCAGAAATGTGCATTTGTGATAAGGATCAAATGASTGACTAGAGCTCAGATGACAGAGAAAAAAGATTTATAACCAGGAGAGATTTTAATGATGGCGTAAAAAGACAATACTTTCTGGAGAGACAGAAGTCAAAGAAAGAAGCAATGGATGAGTGTTGAGAGAATTGCATGTGGCAAAGGAAAATGCCTGTAGAGGAGGAAAGAGTAGGGAAGGATGAAAACTGACATGGAGAAAGAAAACGTGGGCTCTTTATACAGTTGACATGATCTTGCATGAGACAGTGGGAGAAGACATACAGGTAAGAACTTTACACGAAACAGGAGATAGTCTAGGAACAGGAGCATCTGCATGAGCAATCTTGTCAGAGAAGGGAGCAAGAATGTGTGTCACTGAGTGAGAACAAGAGCTCATATAAAACAAGCAAGTGTGCATATGTGTGAGACGGGGACACAGACTTCATTTTTCTGAGAGAGAATTATGGGAACCCAGGAAACTAAAGAGACTAGGAACAAAAAAGGATGGTGACTGGGTGCAGCAGAAAGTTTTGAGTGGGGTTGGCAGAACAGAAGAAAGTGAAAGAACAGAGTGATCTAACAGAAAACCAGAGTTATGTATAAGAAGTTGAAAGAGCACATTTAAATTACAGAGACATAACAAGAAAAATCAAGAAGTTGAATTGACAAGGAAAAGAAGAAGGAATTAGACACATTACATTGCAATACAGTAAAGGATCACAGAAGAACAAATGGAGTGACAGGATGGAGAAAAGGGAGAAAACAATATATGTAAAGATGATCAAAGTCAGTAAAGGAACATTAATTAAGTACTATGAAGTACTATGTAAAAACTCTTAATGGGAAAACTGGGAGTGTAGACAAAGGTGACTGGAAATGCATGTTCATAGAATTGTCAGTGCAGACTCTTACGGTTTGCCCCATCTAGGTATCCCCACATCTGATTCTTCATTTTCTCTCGGAAAMATACTGTTTCCTTGTCCTCCACACCCCCTAACTTCCGAGCTGTAGTTGCACCTTTATGCCGTTTGTTTCACTATTTCTAGTGGCAACTCTTTCTCTTACGTCTACATGGGAAAACGATCTATTTTTCTCAAATACTCTACCACAAAGAAAC
>NW_026623373.1:556984-571881 GCF_030028575.1 Malurus melanocephalus | reverse complement strand
GAAAAAACAGACAGCTACACCTTTTCTTAAGTAAACAAACCCAAAAAAAAACCCTCAAGCCAAACCAAAACAAAAAAGGCTGGGAAAACTCAGGAATACAGTGATATCTCAAGTCCAAGCCATTGCGCGAACCTTTCCTGAGCTGCATGTACACACCGCGCCCCAGTTTTCCCCGTTCCCGGTAAGGGTTTCCCATCTCCCGCGGGCGCGGGCAGCGGGAGGCACGGGCTGCGCTCCAGCGCCCGGCATCGCGCTGCCGGGATAACGGGATCTCCGGCTGAAACGCATCCATCAGGCGGGGCAGCGCGGGGTGGGGAGCGAGCTACCGGCTGCTGGAAGGAAAGCCTACACAGACGTATGCCCTGGCTGCTGGAAGACATGGCTGGCTGGCCATTTGATTTGACTGAAGGACATAAAAAAAGGGAAGGGAGGAAAGGGAGAGGGGGAAGCACACTCGCTCGCACTCGCATCCGGCTGATCTTACCTCCACATTGAAATACTGCTCCGCTTTGCACACTGTAGCACATAAAATCCAAATGAAGGTTTGCAAGAAAAACACCCTGGACTGAGACACGAAATCCAACCGGCTTCCAGTTCTGGATGCGAGTACGATCATAGTGAACTGTGCTTCAGCGGGTGGAAGATCTCTCTCTTTCTCTCTCTTCGCCTTAAATGCACAAACAAACCAACCTCCCCCGTGCCGGTGAAGAGCCCGTAGCGCAGGTTCACCCACAGCCGGGGAGGAGGAGGGAGAGAAGGAGTAGGAGGAGCAGACACTTCACAGCACAGGCGGCGGCGCGGCAGGGTCAGCTCTCGCTCATCCTCACCACCAGCCCCGTACAGAGGGAATGTGGCGTCCGAGTGCAGCCGCTGCTCCTGCACGACTCCTCTCTGCCCAGCAGCAGCAGCCACCTCCCCGTGCCCTCCCTCCCTCCCTCCCTCCCTTCGCTCCCGCCTCCTCCACCTCCTCCGCCTCTCCTCCTCCTCTGGTGCCTCCTCCCCTTCAGCCTCCGCCTCCTCCCGGGGAAGGCGGCCCGGCTCCTTGCCGTGGCGCGGCCCGGCCCGGCCCGGTCCGCCCGTAGCCCGGCTCGGCTCGGCTCGGCCCGGCTCTGCTCTGCTCCCTTGCCCTGGCTCGCCTCGCCCCCCGTCGCTCCCCTCCACTCCAGAATGTTCAGCCGAAACCCACATGGCTCCGCCCCGTAGGCGGCCTAAAGCCGACGGCCCCACCAGGCGGCCCCGCCGCGCCAGCACCGCGCGGGCCCCGGCCCGGAGCCTCCGGGAGCGCCGGCCCGGGAGCAGAGAGGGGCCTTTCCCCGCGGTCCCGTCCCCAGGAGCCGCACGATTGCCGGGACCCCCTGTCTCTCCTCCCGGGAGGCGCCTGGCGCGGAGCGAGCCCCCCGAACGCCCGCGGCTCCCGCCGGGTGCCAGCGCGGTGCCGGTGCCCGGGGAACGCCGCCCTCCCTGCCCGCGGTGCTGCTTGGGTGGGGGAGAATCTGCTAAATGTGCCCGAAAATATGGGCAGACACTTAGGGGAAAACAGTGTGTGAAATGCTATGGCACAGACTGACTATGCTGGATATTGCCATGTTCAAAATGCCTGGTGAATAGGGCAAATAAACTGCTCTTGCAGTGATTTTATGGTAAACGGGACTTTTTATGCGGCCCTTTAATATGTCATCCAGTGAAAGGACGGCTAAATGATCTGTAACATCAGTGGACAAGATATTGCAGTAATGCGTCTTGGAGAAAAAGACGGGAAAAAAATTCCTGGAAACTGACAAAAAAAAAAGGCGGCAATTTTTTTTTTTTTTTAATTTTTTACTTGTTTATTTATCTAAAAAGATGCAAAGGTACTTCACCATTATATGAGACAAACTGACACGACATACCTGACATGAAATTTTCATACTCCAGTAGCTGAGGACAATGGCTGAAATTAAAACTCATGTAGACTAGAGGTACACAGTTTTGACAACACCTACAAGTGGAATGTAGGAGTTTATTAGGTTGTGTACCATTTGATATCTTAAGAGTAAGGCAGTTATCTGAAGAAGTCATGATCTGCCTAAGCAAAAGTAATCTTATTGAAGCAGCATTCGTTATGTGATATACTTTTTTTTTCATGTTAAATGCTTGATCTAAAGACATTTTCTGTTTTTCTGGTGGTTAGTGATGTGAATCATTAAATTATGAAATACGGAGTTGTCAGCAAGCTGAAAGGACCTGTTGGCACTTTGGTGGCAAAAATGGAAAGTCAAATTAAAGAAATGAATAATTAAGCACAAGTTAAAGAAATGGCTTGGAAGAAGCAGGAGAAAACGTAAAACTGACGTATGCAAATTCTATTTGGGAAGAAAAATTACCAAGTAAAATCAAAAGGAATTGGGTAAAATCACAGCACTTCAGAGAATAATCTGGGGGCTGTAATGTAAATATGAGTCAGCAATGTGCTACCATTAAAGAAAAAAGCCTCACTTGGAGTGTATTAATAGGTGTAGAATACATCTGATAGGACAAATCATTTTTCTGCAAGGGGTTGATGAGGCCARCTGTGTTTGGTCTCAAACTGAATACAATCCAGAGGAAAATTATAAAGTATTAGAACATGTGGAAAGTAAGATATGAGTGTAGAAGTTGAAAGAACACTAGTCTGAGAAGATAGAAGTAAATGGTCTCTATGTGGTAAGTGTTGCTGTGGGAAGAACAGAAATAATTCATTCTTTCTGGGAAAAAAAATGAAAAAAATGAATCATCTAAATTATTCATAAAGTTCAGATTCAATGTTGGACCAAATTTTCTAAAGTGGTTTATATACTGGAAAATATATGTTTATATACTGGAACAGTAATATTCCAAATTTAGCATTTGGAACAAGGTACCTACTCAGAGGAAGTGTGGAATCTCTTCTGTACATAGGTTTGATTGGCAAGATCAATCTTGCAAATATTATAGTTATTATAGTTAACCTCTCTATTCTTAGGGAAATAGATTGTATGATGAGATCTGGTAAATTTTTTTTACTTCTAGGAAAAGTAATCGAGTAATTCCTTTCYTTTTATTATGTTAAATTCATCACTGTAACTGGTATGAAGGAAACAATAACTTTATGCTGTCCCTTTTTTTCTTCCTCTTTCCCAAAGGGACTGTGTGTGTGCCCTCAGTGAACAATAGCTCTATTTTTGCCAGTCTGTTTTGTAGAGTCTGCCATTAGTGTAATATCCAGAAGTGGCAACGGAAATGAAAATAGATAAGTTACTGTAACTTGAATTTCATTTGTCTGCCCTGCCAGGATTGCTGTGGCTGTTTATTGTGAAAAGCACAGGGCCATAAATACAGCTACCTTCTCCTTTTACACTGTATCCATTGGAGGAAAAAAGAAGGAAAGCAATGGTGTGAACAGAATGGTGGACAACGAAGGCACCTGAATATTTCTGAAGTGTGTTTGAGGAAGAGAGAGAAAGATCACACAGGTGGGGAGAGATTGGTAAAGAAAGAGAATAGCAATGTATGAATAGGAGTGCCAAGGGAGAGACAAGGCATATGAAGGACAGACAGGATATTTGAAGTGAAAAAATATCATTCAGGAATGCTTGTGAGTGAAGAAATGCCAGCAATGGTGGGAAAGGGCTTTGAATATTTATGAGTAAGCTGCGGGCAGAAACATACAAGAGTGGGGTCAGAGCCTCATGAGACATGTAAGAAGCAAAAAGAAAATAGAAAAGAATTTAAATCTCCGTACAGAGCACTGTTTGTACTTATGTGTGTATGGGATTATTATAGAGATTAAAGAAAAGACAAAAAAAGCAACAAAGATGAAAGGGTAAGTAAACAAGTAATAAGGAAGAGAGCAGAATAATGAAATAGGAAATAAATGGGAAGTGTTTGTTGAAGAGCTTGAATGATTCAAGTCATGTACTTTATAAGCATTTTACAGATTTTTATCTTTATCAAATACTCATATGATTTTTATATTCTTGCCTATGGCAGTTTTCAGCAGTAATTAATAAGCAGTGAGCTGATTTTTAGAGAAGCAAAATTGAAAAACTGCAATCGTAAGTTTTAGTTCTAAAACTTAGCCTTTTTCAAAGGGCAGGAAGAGAAGTCTCTCTCCTTTGTTATTAATCAATCCATCAGAGTTTCTTAGACTCTAGAATATATCTTTTRTGGATTACTATAGTCACAGGTTTGTAATGTACAAATACCAGGATCTGAAATAGACATGATACATTCCCATGTTCATCTATAAACACAGGGCAAAAATCTTTCACTGTTCTGTTTACCAATCAAGAATAGAAATTAAAATGATTATTTGTTTTTGAAGTTCAAAATAATACATGTTTTTCTTTCTGTGTTTTGTGTTGCTTAGTTGCASATAGTACCAGTTGAACTTTTAAAAAAGAGAGCTTCATTACAGTATATAACTAACTGCAAAGATTGAAGGTAGACGTCATATATTTCACACTGCTATATTTAGTTGTGGTTTGGAAAAGATTTTCTAAATTCCTTGTTTTTTACTTGTGGAATGAGATTTTCATAAATGTGTCCACATGAATTCTGTCTGACTATTTGAAAGGTCCTAAAGGATGTGAAGGCAATGAACAAGTTTAACAGCATAGGAGGTATTATTACATTGAATATGTATTCCTGTCAGGATCCCGCTCATATTGCCTGTGTTCAGGTATCTATTTACCCAAGGTTCAGTGTAGGTGTAAGGTTATCCTGTCAGGAAGTAGAACTGACTTACACTGTCAGTGCATTTTATCATGTTGTCTTGCAGCTCCATCGATGGCTTTATGAAGAGCCTAAGTAAAGATAACAAGAAATGACGTGTAAAACCTCACACATAGTTGCAGAATCACAAGGAAAATGTTTAGATTCATAAAAATCAGTAATATTTCAGAATATTTTAGTTCATGTGTGATTGCCACAAAAGACAAAGAGCTAGTGAAGTCAGTAGGGATGAAAATCTGAAAGATTTTTTTTTCTTTTTAGGCAGTTCTAAATTGGATTTCTAATTCATAGAACCATAATATCATAGAACAATTTGGGTTCAATGATACCTTTGAAAGTAATGTCCAACTCTGCGCAAAGACAAGGAAACTCAGGTTACTCTGGTGCTTGCTCAGGAAGTTATGAATCAAGTTAGTCTAACCCAAGCATCATTTCCTCATCTTCAATATGGTTTCTCTGCCTCAGGGAGCTATTTTGAGGGTAAAATCTCTTCTGTGAGGCATTTGTCAGGCTTTCAGTTATTTTGGTCTCTGTAGAGACAACACCCATTTCAACAAGTAGAGCAGGTATCTCCTAATCTCTTGAAGGCAGGAGAAGTGGTCAGGGGAAATTGATACAGAAAATAGAATTCTGTAGCTGGATACTGAGAGAAATATATTTTAGAGAGAAAAAACATAGCATGAGAAAAATAAATGGCTCCTGGAAGAAAAATGTCAATAAGTATACAATAATAAAAAAATCTATTTTTTTTATAATAGCATTTTTAGGAACATGAGTTATTGGGTTAGTGAGAAAGAGGTAAAAAATATACTGAAGCAGTCAAATTCTTATTTACTCTATGCATCTGTTCCCATGAAACTTTATTTTCTTCATGACAATTTTCATGCTCCTTTTTTCTCTCCCACTCGATGCATTCTCTCCATGCTTTCTTTGTTTTTTTGCTTTCTTGCAGAGAAAGAAAGGCACATTCAAGCATTAAGTCCATCAACAATTTCCYAAAATATTTATCTCAAATTAAAGGATTCTTTCCATCCAAAAGATTACAGCAGTCCAGCTATCCTTTGGACTGTGCTGGTAATTATTCACTGAGTTTACKATAGGGTCTGAATGGCAGCCCAGTGATTGTTGCAGGATTTTAACAATCTCTTTCATTTTTACGAGGTGCCTGTATTCAAAATTGATATTGATATTAGTTAAGAGAAGAACACAGTACATGAAACAGAAAAAAYGCAGAACGGTGTCAAGTGAGTCTGACAGATTTGAGGAGGAAGACGAGGACTTCTAAGAGAATGCACAGGCATAAGAAAATGCCTTGAGAAGTAACCAAGTCCTCTGAGAAGTATTGAAGGGTTTGGCCAAGAAAAACACAAACAGGTGTCTGTCATAAATATTATGTTTCAGAGGTGTTTAAAAGTCTAGTTAATAGATGGTTACCATCTTCTGTAAATACAAAGGCCTCCATAGCTCTATATCAATTTGAATTTTAAATGGAAAATAATTATTCCAGGTTTTGCATTGCTCAAACCCAGCTGGAAATTCCACATCCAGATGGCTTAAAATAAGCATTTTTAAAATTACTCTATTAATTAACATCCCCAAATCAGCTGTACTTACAGCCTGTGCCATTTGTTTCATTGACCACAAAAATGAATTTTATATTGTCTCTTTTCAGCTTTCAACACGCTAAGTACATTTTTTTTCCAATATGTTTACAACATAAAGGAACATTGAAAGTGTTACAYGGGGAAAGATAAGTCTGAGTAATTGGAGTTTGAGAGAAATAGCATTGTGTTTGGCCAAAGTAAACCTAAGACTGAAATTTCACAGATGGGTTGAATGTGAACATTGAATATGACCTGGCAAAACGAATAGAATAGATAGGAGTGTTAATATTTGAATATCATTGATGAGTTTCATAGTTAATTACCAGTGTCACTAATGAAATCACTGCATCTCTTAAAGCTATTTTTCTTCAGTCCTGGGAAAGAAAATAGTGATTATACTTGACATATACGTTCAAGGCTATCTTTACTGTGTCRGCATAACTTCTTTACTTATTTACTTTTGCATAAATTAAAGTTTAGGTTCTTAGCTTTACTGGCTCAAGAACTGGAGTTACTTCCTTTAAAAACATCAGACATGTATGACTCCTTAAGATCATTTTACTTTATACCATACACATATGAGATTGTTATTCAAGMAGAGCTGAGGGGAGAGCTTAGAGAAGAAAAATTGCACATTGCTTGTCATGGGAGAGCAGTGTTACAAAAGAAAATGTATTGTAAAAGGGCACACTTGAAAATATATCTGGAGAGGCCAGCCTTCAGGAAAGAGGAGGTTTTTTAAGGTTAAGGGTTTTTATTACTTAACTGTGCAATACAGATACACCAAAGTGACAGATACATATCCGATAGAAACAGAGAGAGGAAAAAATCACACAGAGAGAGTTCCATTTCTTTGTATTTCTTCAACTCTATTCCTCCAAATACAATCTGTTTGTTTTCCCATTTCACTGACAATCTTCTATGTTACTGTTATCTTAGCATGCTTTTGCTGTAATTGACTATTTGTCATTTGGAAAGTAGTGGTAAGGTCAAAGAAGACTATAAAATAATGCACATTCTCATGAGACTGGAATAAAGTTTCCATTTGCAATTTCAACTTTTTGTCTTGAATGCKGGTGGCCTAATAAGAGATTTCATTTAGAAAAGGAGCTTTTAAGTGCAAGAATATTGGAATGTCAGTGAATATTTATAGTCAAAGTTATCCCAAGATGAAAAATTTGGGCAGGTAAAGGGAAGAAAAGATCCAGAAAGTTAATTCTTTGGAATAGTAGAGTGGACATGTTTACCAGTGKGTGTCTCAAAATGCACTGCATGCTCACAGAATTTGGTTGCACCATATAGATGATTTTATATATCTTTAAGGAATGTAAAGTTGGACCTGACTCAGTTTTCCTGTACCCARGCTCCTCTGACTAAAGAATGTTCAGTTCCTCTGTTTTTAACACTGTACTTCTTAATTAGAGCACAGTGAACATTCTCTTCTAACTCTTACAGGTGTTTTAATTTATATTGCAGAAGGATAGGATAGGAAATTATTTTAAAGTAATTAAGCTGAAACCAAATTTTACCCTGTTAAATGTTTTTCGTCATGACCACCTTGGCTGTTCTTTGCTATTCAGTGACAGTCATGACTTTAGCAACAGAAATTTAAATAATTAGCCTAAAATATGTGGGAAAAGATGAAGGTGCTGGCGTAGATGTGACTATTGAGAAGAGGAGGATATATCTGATGATCCACCACAATATTACTTATTTTGGTGAGGATRACCTCATGTAGAGAGTCACATTTCTAATCTGTCTGTACGTATTATTATATTGTAGGTGTGTATAGAGCTACTAAAATAGATTTAAGTTCATTATATTTCTAGTGCACACAGGTAAAGGGAAAAGATGGGGAGACTGGGGAGTTGGAACTGGATGGTCTTTTAGGTCCCTTCCAATCTAGGTCTATCTATGATCCTAAGACTAAGATTCTATGAAAAGGTGAGACRCAGCTGATGGTTATTAGCTTTGAAAATTCTGTGTATACATGGTTCCTGGTGACAGTGACATTAGCAAGAAAGTGAGATAAGTAGTTCAATTTTAAAGTGAGATAAGCAGTCCAGTTTTACATCTGTGTTCTGGAAAGAACATATATAGTTAGATTATGCTGTAGGCTTTTATCAGGTCTTACTGTTTCAGTTTGATGTGATCTGTATAACACAAAAATTACTGAAGATRTTTGCAACACAGCCACCTACTTACAGTCTTCCACCCCAATTCTGCTCTGTACAAAGTGTGAGCACAAATACAATCCTGGTCCTTATAATGTTTTGTATTACCTTTTGCCAAGAAAAATATTATTTATATTTTTAATGTATATATTCTCTAATATTCCTTAATCTAAGATGTGCAGACCTTTTTATCTTTCCTGCRCTTGGATTTTTTCTGGTCTTCTCATTTTTATTTTCTTCCATTTCTGCATTGCAACACACTTCATAAAAGCACAAGAACTGGCTATCTAATGTTTATCATTAAGGAGGCTTTCAGCAGAAATCCYAAGCATATGTTCTTACTCATGCATAACTGAAGAAGAGGCACAATTAGACTTTTAGCTTGAGAGAAACTTCAAAATAGTACTCATACTTTCAGGTTGAAATGTCAAGGAACCTGTAATATTTGAATACTATTTTTCATTAATTTTTTAATGGACCTGGTCAAATTGTTCTCACAGGCATTTTGGGAAACTAGACCTACACTTTATCTATTTCATTGTCCTGTGTTCAAAAGTATGAAATAAAAATGAAAGAAAGTAAAAATAGTAGAATTAGAAAAAGACTTACTAATTTATGCAATTGTTTTTAAAAGCACATTTGCTATTTATTTAGTTGCTAAGTCATTACSTGAGATTTACACAGGATTTACATTAATTGATTGATTTTGCAGTTGTCCRACTTATTAACTGCTCTGAAAACCTTTCTTAAACTCATATTATTTCTGCTGCTACTGTATCCAGTCATTCATAGTAAAAAATCACCTTCCTTATATAGTCAGTGGGCTTCATGAGATGAGGGACCTTCAGTAGACTTGCAAACCTTCAGCTTTCACTGACCCAAAGGCAGATGAAAACATTTGTACCTTTTATRAAGTTTCTCACATTTTGTTAGACTAGGCATACGTTTATCAGAATGAATAAAATTTCTGGAGGACAGAATATGACAAAAATGCATCTTTTAAAAATATACAGAGCTTTTTATTGTAATACACATGCTAAGTTGCTATTATGTGAGAGTCCATCCATGTGTGCGTGCACGTGTGTGTGTGTGTGTGTGTGTGTGTGTGTGTGTGTGTGAGAGAGAGAGAGAGAGAGAGAGAGAGAGGGAGAGCACAGAAAGCAGAGTTCCACATTATCTTCAGAAATATACTATGATGTCTATTTCTTCATTACAAATACCCACTGAGCTTCCAGAAAATAGAGAGAGAGGTGGAGTTCTGAGACAGAAACTTCTTGCTTTTCCCAAACTGACAGATGCACTTAAATTGAAACATAGGATGTTCATCCATGTTTAGTATTGAACAAAACGAGTGGGAAATGTATGCATTGTATCCTAATGAGAACATATGCATGTATATGACTAAGACAATGGAGGTTAGATTAAAGTAAAAGAGATTTTCTCCTTAATTCTTTGAACAAGTTCTGTTTTGCCAACTCTACCTTGTCTGGAACTCARTTCTGTAAGTTTACCATTTTTTGTTAATCAAATAAGAGAGCTGGTCTATTCTTTAATTATCATTGCAACTTTAAGACTGGAGCTCCTAAAAGAATTTATCAGGGATTTTTTCTATTTTTATTTGTGCTTCATTTATTCTACCAAGGCGATATTAACATACAGAGGGTTGTAGTCTGTAAGTGTCTATGTATATCTACAAGAGAGATGGAGAGAGCCTTTTATAAAGGGCATGTAGTGACAGGATCTGGGGCAATGGTTTTGAMTTGAAAGAGACTAGGTTTTGATTAAATATTAGGAACAAATTCTTTATTATGAAACTGGTGAGGCTCTGGAACACACTGTCCAGAGAAATTATAGATGYGCCATGCCTAGAAGTGTTCAAGACCATGTTGGATGGGGCTCTGAACAGCCTGRTTTAGTGGAAAGTGTCCCTGTTCATGGCAGAGGAGGTTGGAACAGGATGACCTTTAAGGTCCCTTCCAATCCAGACCGTTCTATGTTTCTATGAACTCTAAGTTTTGTACTTGTTTTCTTCCTTATTTAAATAATTCTGAGCAAAGCTTACCATTCAAACATTAAAAAACTAAAATGTAAGGTTTAAAACTCTAAACATCCATATAGCACATAACTGATCAATAGTCTAAAGAAAATAGCTGATTTTACATTTAGATGAGGAATTCAAATGCATCTGTAAGTATAAGATCATACAGAAAATACTCAGGGACCACAAGTAATAATCAGATGATTTATGAGGCTACACAGACTCATAGAAGACTAGGAAWTTTCCAGTAAGTGTACTGCAAAATAACCTATGAATTAAAAATAATTTGATTAAAAATTCCACTCCAAAATAGTGTGAAGCASACAGAATCATTTCCAGCATCCAGCTCTATGTGCTGTAGAGTGATACTTTCATTGTTTTCAATGGAACTAATTTTACTGCCAAAGGACTTGTTTCAGGAAATTTGTATGTGACTTAAATAATTTCTTGTAGCACAGTACAGCCAGATACTTTATTATTATATCAGAGAACAGATTAATGTCTCTGTGATAAGAGAAGCAATAGTAACTTAAAAATCTTAATATTTTATTTTTTATAATACAAATTTCAGGTAAGTGCAAAGTCTATRGAACTTAGGTCTTCAGTCTGACAAGATTACTTCAGTATTGAAAAGTGGTTCTGATGTGATTTAAGGGCACCTTTTCATTCTGGTACTTACAAATAATTWATAAAATTTAAGCCTTTTTTTCTAATCTTGCTATACAATTCCTTGGATTTTTACTCACTTTTTAAAATCACAACAGAGATAACATGGTTTGCTTACACATACCAYATGCATGTAACTTTTTTTTTAATTTAAAGTATTTTCACTGGATACTTTTCCAAGCCTTTGTAAAATTTCAAGTTACTTGATAATACTTCATACAATGACACTGATATCATGGTATGGAGCTAGCACTGTGAAGTTTGCAAGTATCAAACATATCCATGTATATCAGAGAAAAGATCCCAAAGCTGATCATATTTGATGATATATACAARTACCATGCTTGGCAAAGATGTTTTATGGGCAGTTACAAAAGCAGGAAGAGAAGCACAGGAAAGACTACAGAAAACTATAGATGTGCCATAATMTGAATTGAGGTTTATAAAATGCTGCCAAAAAGGTATATATCATTCTGGGAATGTGTTATGGAAAACTGATAGCTCTGAGTGATATTTTTTCTTCCCTTCTCAGTCTTGGCAAGGCTTCATCTAGAAATTAGGTTTGSGCACCATTCTCTAAAGGAAAACAAACAGAATGTGCAAGTATCATGAAAAGAATACACTTATTCTCCATCACTGTGGGATACATTTGACTTAATTTAAACCCAAGTTAAGCTAGCAATATTTTTTTCCTTGCTGTAATAGTATGTAATCATTGGAGGAGGTTACTCTAAAAAGGCCATGAAAATTAAAAACTAAGAATGTTTCAAGTTACCCCTGCCTGAAAGCAGAGTAGATTGGCCAAATAACTGACCCACTGAATTCTCTTTTAAATGAATTACAGGTAAATAATGCAATCAACCTTGGAGCAAATTGATGTTTTTTCTGGGTTTAAACATGTATAGAAGTTTTTTGCTAGTTCTAGTCCCTCAGAAAGAATATAGGACAGAGAAATATTTGCATTTCTCCAATACATAGATTACAATTATTTATAAAATATAAGTTTCTTCTTTTTAACTTTTTTTCTTGGTCAGGAAAAGATCACATGATGTAAAGTTTTGTGGGCTTTTGTGGAACACATTATTGTGCTGACTAATGGGACTGCTCTTTGAAACACTAGTATTCACTCCTTTCATTTCTGCAGACAGATGATGTATTTTTCTGTAGCTCCTGGAACTAAAAGCTTTTCATTTAATGATTAAAAATATACTTTCTTGGAATGACATGAGCTTGCTGTTCTGAGAATATGATGACAATAATACAATTGTGATGTAATTACAGTATGTACAGCTTTGGGAAGTGATCTCATTTTCTGAAAGCCATGGGTCCTCAGAACTCTTACCAGTACAGTCTCTAAACTTATTGTTACAGATGGGAAAAGGGCAAAGTTTGTCTGGAATCCTGTGCAGATGTCAATATTCAGACTGTAGCTGTCTTTTCAGGCATATTGCTGCCATTTTCAAAATATGACCTTGAGGATCTTGAATTGTTAAAAATACTGACCGCAACAGCTTATTTTCTAGAAAATTTTCCATGTTTTGGTAGATGAATAAGATAAGTAGGCAAAATAAAATGTTTCTGTACCTGAACGTAGATAGCTTCTTCCAACATTTTTCTTTGTTTTGTTTTATCTTCCTCAGGAATATATGCCACTTGCCATTTGGAGTGGGAAACATTTAAGAGCAGATTAATGTTTGAACCTTGGTTCACATTATTAAAGAACAGTTAAAGAGTTATCAGTGGAGCTGCAAAAGGTTTATTTCAAATTGAGCAGTGACCCTGCTCACCATATCATTATTCAGCTTGCTGCGTTAAGCTGTGGGTCTCATTCAGCTTAATTGCCTACAGTCAGGAAGGCCATTGACTTAGTTTTGATAATGAAGACAGGGAAGAAGAAGCAGCACCTCTGAGCATGTAGCTTTCTAAACAGTCGACATAGCTACTCACCTTCCATGTTAGTAGAGCAGTAGATAGTATAGCACAGAAAACAAAGTATGACACAGTGCTGTTTAGAACAAGTAAGTGAAGCACAATGGAGCAGGACCTTCTGTTGAGTATCCTACTCTTTATGCAAACAATTTTCATTAAAATAAGCTGGTGAATGCAGGGAAGAATTTGTATAAATATTTTTGTTTTAATTAATTCACTTTGGCATTGTATGTCCTGGTTGTGSTTGTCTATGAATATTGTAGTGAGCAAAATTAGAGTGAAGGATTGTACTTATTTGGTTGGCTATATTAAAAAAAATAATTCATTTAAAGGAAATGCTGGATAATGTTGAGGGAAGATGAGCCTTGTATATGTAACCAAAACTAGTCAAGGCAATTCAAATATAGTTGGAAATTGCATCAGCTGCTARTAAATAGAAAATAAAAATGTCATAGGAACCAGATCCCCCCTTTTAAAATGTGTGAGGATAGTGTCATTCTTCAGTACCACTCCTCCTTTGAGTTATTTGGAATTAAGATGAAGTAGCTCGAGAGACTGTATTTCTGCAGCCTCCCAATGAAAGCTTTTTCATTTCTAATACCCTTGAAATTAGAGGAAAGATAATTGTTTTGCCTATGTTTCTGTTCTCTTTTTACCATATTCATTTGTTTTACTCAAAAAATTTGTAATTTCCCATTTCCTACTGCTCCAAGCAGGGAACAGCCCTCTGATGAGTGTGTGTGAAGGGTAAGAATCTTCGGATCTCCTTTCTATTCTCAGTATCCTCAGTAGTCCTATCCTAAAATAATGTATTCCACTTCAACAAGTGGGTGAAAATTAATTTTATCTGGCACTTTTATGACAAAAGGATAAAAGAAATTAAACTATGGTCATCCTGCATCWGTCATACCTCTGCCACCCATAGCTAAGATGAAGATAAATGAACAATTAGTTTTTAATGATGTAGTCAGTACATGAATGCTGTAGATTTTGCTTGTTTGTTTACTTGCTTCAGCTGTGTTGCTATCCTTTTTCATTTCTGCATCTATATGGACTCCAGTAAATTATGTAATTAGTTGTGCAATAGACCAGTTTGAAACTTTGGCTTCCTCTACATTCAGGTAAATCTGTTAATTTTACTTTACATCTAATTGCATGTGAGACTCCTGCAGGCTATAATAGAGTGCTCCAGGAAGAGTTTCACTAATAGTTGGTTGTAAATTATTTCAGTTTTTCCAACTCTACAAAGTACATTGCATTTCTAGAAGCAGCTCATGGGTAAAACAAAGCCTACCCTTCATGCTGCATCTTTTACTTGTAGACAACATGATCAGTTGCATATTGTGTCCAAATTAGCTGTTGGAGAGTAAAGAGGAAGGAAAGCAAAAWGCTAAAGTGGGCAAAAAAGTCATAAGACAGAAGCACAGAGAGGTAGAACATGATCTTAGAATGTCTGATACACTAGTGAATATCAATCATTTCAGGTGTCACTGTTTCCTGTTACTGCCTCTGCCTGTTCTCTCATTCTTTGGGTGACATTTTCATTTTTTGTAGTGAATAGAAGAAGAAATCTCTTCCCTGTTCAAAGTAGTACATGGTATTTGTGGCATCCATCTGAAGGCCACTCATATTGCTCCATAATAAGGAAAGAGCAGACCAGAAAAAAAAAAACCAACCCAAAACAAACCAACAAAAACACCCTGCCAAACAAAAAAACAAGCAATCAAACAACCAAACAACCAACCAAACAAAAAG
>NW_026623373.1:543539-556904 GCF_030028575.1 Malurus melanocephalus | reverse complement strand
AAGATAACAACTGATAAAAAATGATGAGTCAAGCTGAATGATGGGAATATCCTTTTTAGATTTAGTCAAGAAATTGATTGGATGTGGTAAAGATGAGATATCAGTGCCACTAAGAAAGCAGGAAAAATGATACTGAGGACATCATGATTGGAACAATGATACTGAGGACATCATGATTGGAACAATGGAACAAAGAAACAGTGAAGTAATAGGATGAGATCAAGCAGTGGAACTATGAGACTTTATTACTGCTTGACTGAACTAGGAGAAAATATCCTTCCTCTGGAAATTGCCTGGTATATGTTAAAATAGCAAGGGCAAAATTACTATGTAGCACAGAAAACAGTTTTTGATTCCTTGCAAGAGAAACAATGAAATTCTGGGTCCACTGAAATTCAAATGGGCATCTGTCATGTAATTACAACCCAGAGATGCAAGTTCTCCCATTTTATTGAAAATAGATTCAATAGATTTGCCTATAGATTTGTTTATCATGAAACAAGTCCTAGATTGTCATTCACAAATATTGCTGTAAATCTGGATCCTGTCAATTTTATTTGTAGAATCAATCCAATAATTTCATAGAATGTTAAGAAATTCTTAACAAGACAAGCAGAAATCCAACTCAGTCAGAATAGCAAAGAGATTCCTTACTATGAGGAATCCACCTTAGTGGCATTTTTTATCTAGCCTAAGGGTGGATCACAGTTATGACAAATGCCTGCTCRCTTTCATCAGCTGCATGTAGAGTTCTTTGTAGTTGACCTAACCCCAAGAACAGTACAGGGATGGAATTGTTGCATGGCTGACACATCTCACCTTGCTCATCCTTAAAAGCCACATATATGAATATTTATAAGGGTGTGGTGATGCCTGTACTCTGAAGCACTTARCTGATCGATTTTTTTATCATGGAAGAGGCAAAGCCCCCACTTGCCAGATTCCAATTCCTTGCACTCTTCTCTGAGGCTGTGTAAAACAYGGTGTATCTGCACATTTTCACCATCACATTAATGTTGCACGCTTTCCTCACYTAAAGAGATAAACTCCGAGGTAGGCACCAAATAGTCCAAGGATGATTTGTCTCTGTCTAATTTTAGCTCTCAGGTGTGGATATCTCTTCTTTCACAGTTCTTTTGACTTTGATTTTTTGCCTAAATCAACAGTTGCTGTGAGAATATACTTGGTAAATCATGCAATCTGAAGCSAAATTTTAAACTGTAGATACAATGTAGCAGTTAAAGCTCTGAAAAGGGATTATAAGTGAAGGCTGGGTTTTATGAATATGTTAGGCTTCTTTATGACAGGAGCAGAATAATACCAGATTAAAAAATATTCAGAATGCTGCAAGAAATACATTGTAGAAAAATTTATCCCTAATTCTTTATGAGTGACTTGTAGAAGTCCTCTTTGCCCTTAAAACTCAGAAGCATTAAAAGTGGCTCACAAAATTCAAGCAAATATAAATTTGTGCCTTATTTGCTGATACTGGATGTAAATCTGCTAGGGGAAAATTCTTGTTTTATGTACCTGTTTTTCAGGGAGCACCAAAAGCCCATGGTTGAAGGTATCTGGTCTAATCCAGAAGAGGATGGTTCACTGGTTCCCTGRAGAGTATGAGCCAAGAGCTGAGCACAGGTAGGACAGTGCCCTCTCTGACAAAGGAACAGCCCTATTGCAGGAAGGCAGGGCCATGAGAGGAGCAGCATCCATCAGCAGTCCCATATAAGATGAGATAAGGGGTCAAGTGTGGGGTGATTGCASGGATTTCTTCAGGAATAACAGGAGACGGGGCTGGAAACAAGGCTACTACAGAATATGTTCTAGGTCTATCTCAGAGCAGGACAGTGGGAAGGGGTCTGGGCTTAGGGGCATCTCCATGGTAGTTCAGGGCAGGGCTATGTGTCCTGACATGAGGTTCAATGCCCATAAGAAACCGCTATGCCCGTAAGAAGAGTGTCTGGATGAAGACCCAGGTGAGGCTGCTTAGGGTARCTAAAGCCTGTTAATGTACTCCAGGCCCTTGTGTAAATCCGGAGTAATCCAATTCACTTCAAAGCATAAGCAATGGAATTTGCAGTAATCAGTCTCTCTCAGTCAAATTTTCAAGCCTGCTATGTGCTAAGAAATGGTTTGGAAAAATTATGCATAATTTAATAAATATTTATGTAGCTTCTTATTGTGTAAAGTATTATTGATGGACTCCAAATATTAAAACAACTCCTGCCCTATATTTTAAAGAGATTAAATTACCAAATTATATTAATATTAGAAATGCTGCCACATGGAAATTTATGATACATGTGAAGCCGTATTTTGCTTATTAATGCTCCATATTTTGTAAAAAAACTCAGACATATTTTATCCTAAAGAGAGTTTCACTGATTCTTGTTCCGAATT
This sequence comes from Malurus melanocephalus, assembly GCF_030028575.1. Lineage (NCBI taxonomy): Eukaryota > Metazoa > Chordata > Aves > Passeriformes > Maluridae > Malurus > Malurus melanocephalus. The sequence goes on along the minus strand of NW_026623373.1, from coordinate 554,504 downwards.
AAAATTATCTAAAATATAATTCATTTGTATATAAAGGCCACATTTAGACATATGTGAACAGGTCTAGTTATGCTATCTAGASTGATGCTCAGTGCAGTTTGCAATGGCAAGTGAGGTACATTAAACAATGATTTTAGAAGTCAACAAGCTAAGTACCTAGTCTAGTGGTTTCTTTCTAAAATCCATCTTCATCTTTATTCACCATAGCTATTTTTATTAGACCAGTCCCTTCAATTTTAATCTTTATAAYGTAATTTAATATTTTTATACTTTATGCATGGCCTGATAATTTTCCAACATGCTTCTGACAATATTTTCTTTTGTTGCCTTTCAGTGCTTACCCTTTACTTTTTTCTCTGATAGAACATTTTCCAAGGCTTGTTCACTGTCCCCAACACAGCCTGTACGAGTTTGACATGTTGACTAATTTCAGAAATTTAACCAAGCATTGAAGCTACAATAAAATATGAATAATGGCTGAGAATTATTGAGACTGATGAATGCACATATTGAAGAGCGGAAATCGTAGAATCGTAGCGTGGTTTGGGTTAGAAGACACCTTAAAGATCATCTGGTTCCAGCYTCCCTGCCATGGACARGGATGCTTTSATTACACCAGGTTGCTCAGAGCCCCATCCAGCCTGGCCTTGAACACCTCTAGGGATGGTGTATCCACAGCTGATCTTGGCAACCTCACAKTGCCTCACCACCTTCACAGTAAAGTATTTTTTCCTAATAACTGATCTAAACCTACCCTTTTTCAGTTTGGAGCCATTTCTCCTTGTCCTGTCACTACAAGCCTGATGTATTTTTTGGGCCTTAGGCACTCATTTCATGCTTGACTGGTTGGTGGCACTGCCAGGTACATTTTTGAACCTTTATTGCAACGGACTTTTTTCATTGTTTGATGTAATACAAGTTTCCAGAAGTTTCCTGTCCTCCAATAAAATTTACATTTCATAATCCCCATCACATAGCTTATGAAAATTAACTCATGGGATATTTTTCAATCAAAAYTATTTTCTGGTTCAGACTCACTATGTTTTTAAAAATCTTTTGAAGTTAATTTATGCAATTGCAAATAAATAAATCCATTAGAGGGCAATAACATTGTTAATCTATCTGAAACAACATTTCATTTGACTAAAAAATGTCAGGGAATAAGGAAAAGCGTGGGAAACCATTTAAGTGACAGGGTGGCACYGACTCCAGACTGGGAACTACTCATCCAGTTTCTTCAGTTTTCCTGTTCCAGACATACAAATGAACACCCTGGTAAACATCCTCAGATGCACCAGTTGTCTTCTCCATGAGGAGAAAGGGGAATGTCAGAAGGGCAATTTTGTAAGGACAGAATTTCAGAAACCACCCTTATCTACTGTAATTCAACTTGAGATATTAAGCCCTTCAGTCTTTATCCTCAAAAGTAATCTCACGTTCTACTAGTTAAAATGTCCTTTACTTACATAAAAGAGTTGGAAAAGTAAAATGCTCTATCAAATCCCTTTTTGAACTGTAAAGTACTGGAAAGACTTACCAGTGTCTTTAAAAACTATCCTTTAGGAGTATACACTAAACCTTAAAAGATGAGAAGGAAAACATAAGTAAAGAATCAGAGAAAAGATTCAAAAGTAGTTAGCAGTCTCTTTCAAAAATGTTCGGACAGTAAGGAATGGCAAAATGAATATTCCTGAAGGAATATTCCACTCATTTCACCATCATGCCTCAGACCTTTGCTGCAGCTTTCTAACCTGTATGTTTCACATCTGATKAAATGAGTATTTGTTTCTACAGCAAGTGAAAACCTAATTGTAATCTATGAATTACATAGAAAGTGTACAAAAATAATGAATACCATGSAATTTCAGACTTGAATTGGGAAGTTATACTAAAGGATTAGACATTTTATAGGTATATGCATAAGCATGCTCATTTGTATTTCTAGATAAGTATATTGCAAGACATTTCATATTGAGATTGTGAAAGTTTTGGTGGAATAACRTATACATTTAATCTGCAGAATGCAATAAAACACATTGATACTATCAGCAAACTATTTTTTACTATCCTTGGTATTGGTTAAGTAAGTAAAGCAGAATAAAAAGGCAGAATAAACACCAATAAATTAACTTTTGACTATATCAACTGATGAACTGAATTATGAGTAATGGGTGAATAATCTACGGTAGGTTTATTTATAGTGTCATTTTTTTTATTTTTTAGAATACTCATAAACATAGAATTTCAATTCATTTCAAAGAGTGTTAAAGCAATTTTAAGCTCTTGTATTTCTTATATTTTCATTAATCCTGCTGTTTAGCTGAACTYCATGAAGGTACAGTTCTGATAAAATTTTGCAAAACTGAGATTAAAACTGAACGTAAAGTATTATTGATTTTCAGTGAACTTTTATTGAGCACATACATTTTTAACAAAGCAAGTACTCAATGAATTAAGAAAACCTAGCAAGTGTGTGATGATAGCSAATAGGACYATGGCTGTGAGAATGATCAACTCCCAGTCAACCCTGAAATGTGAGGGGTCTACTGCTCCAGCTGGATCCAAAATCTATGGAGCCTGATGGGATTCATCCAAGAATCCTCAAAGTGCAGGCTGTTCTCATCACACATCTTGATGATTTTTTGAGTGGTTTTGGGAGTCTGGAAAGGTCTCACAGCTGACTGGAAGCTGGCCGACATTGTCCTGATTTTCAAGAAGAGCAAGAAGAAAGACCCTGGAAGCTACAGGCCTGGGCCTTTCACTTCAGTCCCTGGTAAAGTTATTGAGAAGATTATTCTGGGGTGTATTGAAAAACACCTGAAAGATGATGCACTTGTCCACAGCCAGCACAGATTCATGAGAGGAAAGTCCTGCTTGTCAAATGTGATTTCCTTTTATGAAAAAGTAAACCACTTGGCTGGTCAAGGGAAATCAGTTGATCTTTTTTGCTTATCAGTAGAGCTTCCAATTCAAGCTTTTCTGTCTCTGACAGAATCCTGGATAAATCAAGAATTGATCTAGCCCACAGCTGGACAAACACATCATGGSATGGGAGAGCAACTGGCTCCAGAGTCAGGCACAAAGGGTGACAGAGAATGGGGTGACATCAGATTGGGGATCTGTCACTGATGGGGTTCCACAGGGCTCCATCTTAGGCCCTGAGCTCTTCATCATCTCCATAAATGCCTTGGATGCAGGACTGGAAGGGACACTGAGCAAGTTCACAGATGATACAAAACTGAGAGGAGCTGTTGACTCCCTGGAAGGCAGGGAGGCCCTGCAGAGAGACCGGGACAAATCAGAGGGCCGGGAAATCACCAACCATGTGAGGCTGAACAAGGGAAAGTGATGGATTCTGTACCTGGGATGGGACAACCCTGGATGTACGGACAGACTGGGGAGTGAGGTGATGGAAAACAGTGCAGGGGAAAGGGACCTGGGGGTCCTGGTGGAGAGAAAGTTGAACATGAGCCAGCAGTGCCCTGGCAGCCAGGAGGGCCAGCCCTGTCCTGGGGACATCAGGCACAGCATCGCCAGGCACGGGAGGGGATTGTCCTGCTCTGCTCTGGGCTGGGGTGGCATCACCTCAAGGGCTGGGGGCAGCTTTGGGCACAATATAAGAAAGACATTAAGCAATTACAGAGTGACCAAAGGAGGGCAATGAAGGTGATAAAGGGTCTTGAGGGGAAGCTGCATGAGGAGCAGCTGAAGTTACTTGGTCTGTTTAGCCTGGAGGAGACTGAGGGGTGGCCTCATTGCAGTCTGCAACTTCTTCATGAGGGGAAGAGGAAGATCAGGCACTGATTGCTTTTTTTTGGTAAGCAGGGACAGGACATGAGGGAACAGAATAAAGCTGTGTCAGGGGAGGTTTAGGTTGGATATTACAAAAACATTCTTCACCCAGAGGATGTTTGGGCATTGGAGCAGCTCCCCAGGGAAGTGGTCGCAGCACCAAGCCTGACAGAGTTCAAGAGGCATTTGGACAATGTTCTTGGCCCCATGGTGTGACTCTTGGGAATGATCCTGTGCAGAGACAGGAGTTGGACTTGATGATCCTTGTGGGTCCGTTCCAAATCTGTTTGTTCTGTGATTCTATGATTCTGCAATACTCATTGGAGTGCAATGGCCAAAAAAAGCTTTTAAACAGTCTGTTGATTTCCTTCAACTAAATTTTTCTACTTTGATGCTTATTGCCACAAATGACACTACATGCTTTAGCCTGTACGTGTAGCACATGGCCCTCTTTTGTCATGACAAAAAGAACAGACTTTCCTTTAGGCTTTGTCACCCTAAGAATTGATATGGTAACTGGTCTGTTCACAAGGAAAGGGAAGCAGCAACTTATGCTCTTTGCAAATAATGTCRATACACTCTCCAAGAGTTTTGCTAGTTTGTTTGAAAAAAGGTTGAATGAAGTTTAACAGAGAAAACAAGAACTAAATTTGGATACTTTATAAAGGCTGTATGTAGTTGCGTCTAAGTGCTGCTCTGTTTGGTATTATAAGAAAATCATCCTCTCCACAGAGTGCTTTGCTCCAGGAAAAAAATGCCATTACCTGTGAATCCTGTGAACAGCAACTAAGGAAATTTGAAGAAACATTACTTAGTAGACATGGCACTAGTTCRATCTCTCAGAGGTTTAGGCCTTTGAGGTAGAGGACATGTGGGTAAGAAATAAGTACTAAGTAAATAAGACAACATTAACAAAAGGCGCATGTTAGAATATTCTTCTAAGAAAATTAGTTACATTCATTTATTAGGAAACAACAAATCCAGCTAGCCTACATTCAGTTATAAAACAAATTTTTCAAATTAATTTGAGCAATGAAAGTAGAAATAAAATCTCTTACTAATAAAAATTTCATACTAATATTAACAAACCTTATGATATCTTACGTGCAAGGTCTGATATGTATTAAGGAAATAAACATGCATATGAAATTATAGGTAAATCAGTTTAAATGGAAATATGTTCCAGATGYCAAAGGAGATGCTGCTAAAATGCCTGGGATGTGACGTCAAAGATGATGAGTAAATGTTGTTTAGTAGTAACATTGAATTAATCCTGAAGATAAAGTAGCATTGATGTATGCTCCAGGAGGAATTCACAGAGGAAACTGTAAACTAGAATGTMWTAGCTGTTGCACTAGATGGATGGGRGAATATATTCTGCTTGAGYCTTCTTKCTGACACACTRTAGATGCCTTATTAAGGTAGGGCTGCTGAATTCCTTGCACTTTCTGACAGGTATGYGGAAGCAAGGGAAATTACCTGGGTAAATGTTAAGATAAGTCCATAGCCCCTCCCATTTTCCCCCAAATGCACTGGTCCTGTAAAATCATTGTGCCTGTATCAGTTCTGATTTATCCTGATCACCTCTAGGTAGTATGTATGTAAGAAAAAACCCAACATATCTACATATTAAAATTCAGATTGGAAAGCCTGGAAGGGTTTTATCTCTAGGCTTTCTCTAGAGATTCTAGAGATTCTAGAGATTTCTAGACTTTCTCTAGAATGTCCAAGTGAAGTTTTGATGGAATAATCTTTCAGGAAAGACATCTGCTCTACCTAATGCAGTGAACAATGTAGTCAGGGCCCCAGCCCCTGGCCCCAAGAAAGCAGCTAGTCCTTTCTGATCCTTGGCAATCAGTTTCTGAACAAGATTTTGCTAGTAATGACTGTAAAGCTTTCAGAAATACTACAGGTCTGAATTTATAACCTTGAAGAGATAAATTCCATATCCAACTGTGAACGCATGTTGTTCTCTTAACCTGATAGATATGTCTTAAACYGTCATGGTGAGTGCGTTACACTGTAAAATCAGGTACCGAACAGCCAAAATGAATCCCATGCTTTATTATAATGATATCTTTGTTTGTTACTGTGTTCTCACAAATTCAAAAATTGTTTTCATTATAAGAATATTATTGAATATTATGTGAAGCCTTATCTCTCAAGAACTATATGCTTCTGACTATAAAACTACAGGTTCACTCCCCAGCAGAGGAAGGTAGGATTGGAAGGAAGGTGTCATGCCAGCAACTAAAGGCAATACTCACTCTTATTTAAGTGAAAGACTCTTCTGCAGGCACCTCAGTAACTGAGTGGACTTTATAAACTCAGAGCCTTTATTCTTTGTATATAAAAACTTCGCAAATTAATCCTTCAGCAACTTAGGAGAAATATTATTTTTGCCGTGTTTTTAAAGGGACCTTAAGTTGTCTAACCAAGATCAGAATCTAAGTAGCATGAATAATATATAATCCTAGTAATTTTCTCTTAGAAGATTGAGTTATTTTTAGATTTCTGCCAAATATCCCTTATAAGACAATTTTAAGTGSATTAGTTGACCTTCTTTTTTGGAGTTACTAACACTTGCCAGGAGGTGGAGAAGGAAAAAGGATAATCTTCACAGCTTTCTTTTTTGTCAGTTGGAAAAGTTCCTCCTAAATGAATAAGACTTTAACTTAAAATGTTGAACTACTTCTGGAGGAAACTCTCCACACAGATTATACAAGAAGCCAAAGCACAGACATAATTATGGGTATAGCTATCATAAAATATACTTAGAATAAATTGTTATTTTTTAATTTCTGAGGATAAGCCCAGATATGTAGGCCTTCTCGACACAGTATATGATTTTCTGGAAGTCTGAAATTGTGCCATTATGTATGGTGCTTAGATTATCAAATAATGTATTTCTAAAAAATCAGGACAAAAATCCAGTGAATCATAGGCAGGATGGTTGTGATCCAATTTTGTACTTGAATCACAATCTCTGCTAATTTTCTYTGTCTGAAAAGTAATATCTAAGTTTTCTCAAGTAACCAGACTAGCCAATTGAAAAAAAAAAACTTGGGGAAGAGTACAAGGAAACAAGTTGATTAATAAGCTAAAATATTACTTTAGGAATTTTTCATTTTGTCTCATTTTTTTCTTTCTCCATGTGATTTATCAGTTTGTTTCCTTCAGAAAATTAAGACAAGAAATGACATTGGGATAGATGGAAAATCCTTCCCTTTAGAATATTCTTCAGGAAGCTTTATCTACAATGAGATGACTCTGAAAGATTACAAAAAAATCTCTCAAGAATTCTTAATGCCTTGTAGTTAATGGTCCGCAAAAATGGCTGTAGTTTCTTGCTTCAAGATAATTGAAGGTTTCTCTTGTCTTTGCCATAACCAGCTTTTTGTGTCTAAGGCGCAGGGAGCCAGACAAATAAGATAAGAAACATGGTGTGAAAACTTAACCCAGAGAGAAACAGAGGATGTCCAAAATGTGCCAATGTCCAGCTCTTGCAAAGCACTGTCTATGCTTCTGCAGCCCTCTACAGTTTTCCAAAATCAGTTACAAAGACAGACTAGATTCACCATTGTGTCCTGCTCTGAAAATGTACAATAACTGTCAGAACAGTGTAACTGGGGTCTGAATTGCTTGGGATGGTAAAAAGTCTGATCTCAATAGTTAAAATATTTTTATTTTTTTAAGAATTGCTAGTTTATGTTTTCATGTCATTATAAGTCATGAATGGAATATTCTCTGAATTATTTCAGTTTTCTATTATTAATTGTTTGGCAATAATGTGAATGAAAAATGCAAAAGAATGAAAACAATCCCTGTTTTTTATCTTGATGGGCCTCTACTATTACTTYCCAAAAGAAAGGCACAAATTTTAGCAGTTTTTAATCAATGTAAAGTTTTTTCCAATCAGGTATTGAATTATGYAATGAATATGCTTGGACCATTATACTGAAGTAGCCTCGAGTCCACTATAAAATATCATTATTATTCCAAGTTCCTTGCAGAGCAATGTCAGAATAATATGAAAAATAATATTTCTGAGCAAGTTGCTACAATTTAGATCCACTGACTGTGTCACTTTGGATGACAARTGATTTTAGTGATTCTCCTTGAAAAGGATTTTGCATGTTTGTGTTGAAAGAAATGCTCRTTTCACTTTATATACAGATTTCTTTTCAAGGTAGAAAGTAACTGTTTCACACTAATGAAATKAAACTAATTTGAGTATTTCTGTTACATTTTCACTAAAGTATGTACATTATTATGAACAAAGTAACAGGTAAAGCAGCTTTAAGATTTTTTTTTTTTTCCTTTTCATCATACTTAGTTAAAATAGTAATAATAAGAAAAAGATCTTTGGAACAATGATGTTTGAATTCACCTCCTAATGAGACAATTGTCTCTCCACAGACTGAAACTTGTCATGTCAGCTTAAGAAATGGATGACAAGGAAGTTTAAAAATGCTTTTATATATCATCCTATATTCTTATCTTGGCTTTCTTTTTTTTCCTAATCTTTTATGCTAAAGATTAAATGTAATAACATCTGGTTTCATTCATTGTCTTTCACATTTAAAATACTCTGAAGTATATGCAAAACATTGAGACAGAAGCTGGTCTTCCCAATGGGTGTGTAAGAAAGACTACARTGTGTCTGGTAGATGGAGGAGGGTGATCTTTTTTGGGGTGATGTGTACTGACCTCATGCAGAACTGTCCTTAATAACTGCAGCCAAAGTTTTGCATGAGGAGGACTTCTTGAGCAGACAACCCAAATGCTCCCAAGGAAAGGGATAATCTTATCAGTAAATTATCAGTGGAACTTCTGCTCTAACCTCTAACCAGATCAGCCTGGCACATGTTACCATCTGAAGTACAAATTAATGGGAAGAGTAGAGAAAATGCAGCCAGAGCACCACTTATATCTTCTTCCTCATCTACAATCACTTTTTTGCCCCATACAACATCGGGGCAAATAAATATCCAGCAATGAAAAGCAATCTACTTTGATTCAGATACCAAGGTCTRCATCACAAGAGAACAAAATAATTGGGAAATTGTTTGAGGAATGACCCCCTGACATTTTAAACTGTCACAGATTCATATATCATATATATATTCAGTATCAGTTAATTGCCATTGACCATATTTCCTGAAATTTCTGTAAAATATTTTGACTTATCAGAGAAAATAAACCTTTAAAGAGTACAATGTAACCTAACAACTTTGGGCACCCCCACCAAAATGTTCAWATGTAGTGGATACATGACTCACACTCCCTGTCTCACCATCTTCTATCCTAGGAGTTGTTTATAAATTAGGCTTCTGTATTACTTCTTCATTGTAATCATATTGTCATTCTTCCTGTTGCTGTATTGTGGCTATAAGATGTTASTCAACTTCTCTCTGCAAGCATCATATAAGTGAAAACATATCTCTGAATACTAATATTTAAAGAACAGCACCTTAAACAGAGCAAGAACTGACAACACACAAGCATACGCAAATAGAAGGTAACTGATCTCTGCTCTCTGTATGAAGTTTAAACATATTGACAACCATGTTATCTTGTGGCCAAAATAGCATTAGACATTTTAGCATAACATTTTAGCATTACACTTAGAAGACTAGTGGCTGTGACAGGATATTTTTTTGAACAAAGAAAGAAAGAAAGACAGTGGCTTATTTACAGCTAGACTTCCTGGTGTACATAATGTAAATAAATTGATAAGAATTTTTTTAATTAAAAAAAAAAATCAATTTATCTTTAGAAATCATATGTGTTTAATGTAACTAAAGTACTAGTGTTATGTCAGTCTTAGTGGCAGGGAGTTATCTTGTCAGATCCAAACTAAAGCTGAGTATTATATTAGTGCACAAATAAGTACTTTGGCACWAAGCAAAGTGGAACTACGAAAAGATTGAGTTTCTAGAAGGCCTTACCTCTTCAGAAACTGGAGCAGCAATACCTTATATTTCAAAGAACATTTTTGGGAACCCCCGGTGGGGTGGGTTTTACCTTTCTCAATTATATTTTCACAGAGGTGAATCAAAAAAAATGCCTTCTTGGTCATTGATATATATTGGTGTATTCACATTCTCAATTACAGACAATGGATCAAACTTTTATATAGTGATGTCAACAAAAAAGGCCATTTTGAGAGGGAAGAGAAGTAGCACCAATCTTTTGACCAGGTGAAGCAGGAGGTAGCTTATGCAATGACATTGGAACTAATCCAGAAAGATGTAAAAATTCTGTCATATACAACCACAAGAAACAACAGCAGCCTGTGGAAACAGCAGCAAGAGAGGATGGGAACAAGCTCCTCAAGGAATGCAGGGCAAACTGTTGGGATTCAAGAGCTGAGACCACAAAAAATTGAAGAATAAGTACATTTCTGAGGAGTAAGAGGTTCTTGCTGCAGTTGAGGACATCCTGCAYGTCACTGCAGTGCTGGGCACAGAGCAATCACTGTGATTATATTCTAAACTATCTGCCCTGGATTTTTTTTTCTCAAGAATTCAAAATCCATTGGTGGAAGAACAACTACTGCTATGTAGCAAAAGCATATGCTGACCTTTACCCAGTAAATAGACAGCTCAAGATCCATATTGGGATTAGGTGAGTTTATTAGTCTGTAGCCAGTAAATCAACAATGTGAGAAAACCGAATTCCTTCGAGTATTGAAGCCCCAACATATGATGAAAGTGCTGTAAACAAACAATGGAATTTGTTTACAGATAGATCTTGTAAAATTACAGCAGGGATCAGGAGGTGGTGAGTTGCTGTTTAGAATCCCTTCTCAGGAGGASCTGCCACCTGTGAGGGGACTGGAGGCTCTACTCAGTTTGCAGAAGTAATGGCCTTGAAAATAGCCTTGGAATATGTTCAGAAGCATCACTGGCCCCGTATATGTGCATAAAATCTTCTGAATAATGGCTAATGCAGTGTAAAAATGTCGTAAAAACTGGAGTCATGTAAACTGGCAGCAAAAAGTGAGCCTGGGGAGAGGGGAGGAAAATGTTAGTGTTTAATTGTATGTTCTGTCTCTTTTTTTTTTTTTTTTTACTGGCAGCAAAAAGTGAGCCTGGGGAGAGGGGAGGAAAATGTTAGTGTTTAATTGTATGTTCTGTCTCTTTTTTTTTTTTTTTTTTTTTTTTTTTT
>NW_026623373.1:530472-543498 GCF_030028575.1 Malurus melanocephalus | reverse complement strand
TTTGTTTGTTTGTTTTTGTTTTTAAATACCAGAATCTATAATCAAAAGTTTCTGTTAATTGCCAATAAAACATAAGTAAAATTCCTCTAATTGAAAAAAACCTGCCTTCGACAGCTGTTGGCAAGGTGGCACAATATTCCTAGAGGATAGCTCTGAAAATCAGAATACTGATCCCATCAGCTTGAAAATGCTAAAAAGGATACWGAATAGATGGACATATTTTAGGGAACAAATATGCCAGATTACTGAGGGGGCTTTAGACCTAATAAAAATGAATGTTTCATGCTGGGCAAATACAGACAWGTGTCTGTGTATGCAAGATTATTTTGCAAATGTTTGAACAGTGAGAAGAGTATAAACACTACAGAAGACATATAGCCTCAACAAACTCTCAACTAGACCTGGAAGAAATCAGATCAGATCTTTTAGGAATATTTAGGAAATATTTGGATGCCAGAAGATTAATTTCCAATTTCTGAGAGAAAGTCTGTCCGGAGGGCAAAATATGTAATGAGAAAACTAAAGATAGATTTCTGACCTTTCTGACATTGAGTCAGGAAATGAGCAACACATTACAAAAGAATTCTAGTGATTCAGTGGCATCTGGGAATCTGAAAACATAATGGATAGCAGTAGGCATGCATAATCCCTTGGAAAGACATCCAAGAAACTGATGACAAGGGCAAACAGAAAAGGATCCTTACCTAGCAGTGTTGGATCCAGAAAAACATCTTCCCAGGTAACAAAGCAAAGTGGGATGAGATAGAAAAACATTTTTATCCCCTGAAGTCATCTGTACCCCATGAGAGAAATGACAGACTCTGTCACAGCTAGGAAAATGCCAAGCAATGTGGGCAGCCCTCTGTAGCAAGGAAGATTTACAGCTGAGCATTATCCTGTCCGACTGTCAAACTGCCAAACAATGGCAATAGCCTGGGTTCCCATGGAAAATATTTCCTGTAAGGTAAACACAGACTGAGAACAGTGGAGACAAAACTGCGGACAACTGCATGGAATTGTCAGATCGCAGTGTATAAAGGACAGRTGGGAAGCAACAGACTAACCTAGAGTTACAACCTATGAGAGCTTTTTGAAATGCAGCCATAGAAAGCCATAATACTTAGGCATCAAACCAAATATACCTTCCCTCTCTGTGAAGTATCTAAGTAAACCTAAGARAAATGAATATGTCTAATACATCTGCAAGAGTTACATGGGCTGACAAGTCCTTGTAGATACTACAACTACTTCCAAAATCAAACTTTCAAAGATCAAAATATTTTTTAATATTGATAGCAGTTGTGATTTTTTTTTTTCCATTCTGATTCAGAAGCAATCATCAGCCTTTATCCTTCAATAAGAAATCTGGATTTAACAATCTGTACATCAGACCTGTTTCAAACTGATGGCAAGATCTTTCATTTTTTTTCCCACCAGAGTTCATCTATGACTTTGTTTTAATGTCTAAGCCATTACAGTATATAGACTTTCTGAGAACACACAAAATAAAGAGCTTAAACAATATAAGATGTTCCCAAATGTGAGTTATTTAACAATTCATTAATTTGGTGCAGAATTTTTAAGCAGTTAGAGCAAAAAAAAAAAAAAAAAGGGGATAAAAATCTGTTTTAATAAATATCGCACAAACAAGCAGAATTTCAAATTTTACCCTGATTTGATTTTTAAGTGAGAAATGTTGTTTTTATCCTAAATAATCAATATTAATTAGGTATATAGAATAATCTTCTATCAATTCATAGAATACGGTCATAAATGGATTACCTGTGTTGTGGATTCTAAATTTCATCTAGGTAGAACTGGTTACCTATGTAAGTGACAGGATTACATCAAAGTAGAATTATACAATGCTTATCTTCACAGTATCTGGGAAAAACTTAYTAATTAACACTACACAGAGACTTCAGGTTTTACTWAATTTGTATGAGGGAACTCAAAGCAGTTTCTTAATTTTATCTCCACCACACTAGCATCAATGGAACTTCAGTGTTTTAAATGGAAATTAGCAGTGACATGTTAAAATTCAATGTGGAACAGAGAGATTGCATTTGGAAGSGTAACACCTTCCTTGGCCTCCTCTCAGTGAGGTAGTGAAGATGTGGTAGTGCCCATTTCACAGCTTATCCACATTTTGTAGGTAGCCTTATTGAATGTAATCTCTCACTTAAATGAAAAATACAACTGATCCCGTTGTAGACAGGCAGGATGGATGAAAGAAATGGTGTCAAGTACTGTAAAAATGGACCAAATATATGTTTTGCTGTGAAGTATATGGTATGCTGGATGTGAAATATTAAATATTAGAGCTTCTCRAAATGCAGCCACAGAAAGCCATAATACTTAGGCATCAAACCAAATATACCTTCCCTCTCTGTGAAGTATCTAAGTAAAAGAAATCATCCTTTTTGACATATGTAGGCATGAAAGATGATGGAAGGATTACCTTTCTTTTTAAAGTAGACATTTATACCTCTTTCGATTATTTTTTCCAAAAATTATGCAAAAGCTTGATATATTATTCTGGATAGTCTTACAAAATATAAATCCATTCAGGGAGTTATTCTGGTTAATGCTATTTATGGAAAGATATCAAAGATTAAACTTTAATCCTAGTTGCCATTGTAAATAATATTTTTTATTACTTCACAAACAGATGATCAGGGTTTTAATATAATTTCTGGATTTTATCTAGAATACCTAGGAAAATAATCTAAAGAGATTGTTATTAAACTGAGAAATTGATATAATATTATATTTCAAAATTAGTTACTTCTGTTAATGGAAGAAATTAACCAATGAGACAATTCAGCAGGAGCTGTGTTAGATTTTCATGACACTGAATTGAAAACTGAATGCATTCCTAAAAGTCATGGTGGAATTAATAAATGATTTAAAGGTCACATGATGAATTTCTATTCCTTTCATATAAACAAGATGTAATTATAAGGATACTTCTCATCTGAAGTACTCTAAAAATATCTCTTACCCACAACAAACCTGTAAATTCTCATCACAATAGGGATGAACAGACTTCCACCCTAAAAAAAAAAAAAAATTAACATCTGTTGATGCTGATGGCATGCTGTGATGTGAGCACATTTATGTGACACCCTTTGCTTCCATTCTCATTGCTTCTAGTGGCACATTTGGGCTAACAAGGAATATTTGAAGCACATGAAAGTATAAAAGTATCCCCTGACATGTCATTTGAAAACTGTCTCTCTGGAAAACAGTTTTATATTTTATGTTATCTGGAAATTTTATTTTATTTTAAATACGTGTAGATTAAACTTTGATTTTACAGGTTTTAAAATTGCTCATTCATAGTTGTGCTCATGTGTTCATAGATATAATATAATATAATATAATATGAATTGAGGAGGGAAGAGTTAACAAACTTACAGTCTGCTTTTACTACCATATTTTTATTGGAATGAGCTATCCATTTCACTATATCATTACAGTGCTGATTTAGAGCTTTAAAATGTAATACATAACTTCCCTGAGAAAAAAAAAAAAAAAAAAAAAAAAAAAAAAAAAAAAAAAAAAAAAAGTGAGGATTGGAATAGAGCTTATCTGCAAGGGAAATAAAGTGTCTGAAATAAAGTAGGAAAATGTGGGTAGGTAGTTGTTTTAGGATAGTACTTTTGAATGAAAATTTTAAAATGGTAAAAATAATTTTAGTTGCCCTGGCATTGCATGAACATTATTGGATTAGTCATTTTAATTCAAGCTGGCAGCAGATTTTTCAATACCTTTCCTACTTTGCTCTATGAGAAAACAGATCATTTAAATGGATATTTAACACTTCAAGATGCACCTAATACTGGAAGAGCTTCAATGCAAATCTGGTATAACCATAGTGACTTCTTAATTTTATTCAAAACTGTCTCAGTGCTGCTAATAAGTCATGCAGACACTTCTCACAAAAGAGAGCTCTTGGTTACAGAATGACAGCAAATGATGAGGTTGCCTCCATTTGGGCTGTGTCTTCTTTGCTTTCCCTATGTTTGATACTTTAAAGTTATAGAGCARCTAATGTAGAAATTTGCTCTTTCCTTCCGGTCTTGGAAGGCTTTCATCGAGGATGGTTGATAGGACTGAAGAATAGTTTGGGAACTAAATAATTGATAAATAATTCTAAGTTAATTGAATCCCACTCAAAGTTGGACTAACCACAGACTGAGCTGCAAAAATAAGTAATAAACTTCTCTGAGGACAGATGGAGGACTAGATTTAGTGAGATTTTAGTACCTAGAAGTGTTTGACAGCAGCTAAATGCACCTTTCTGTGTAGATTCTCTAGATAGCTCAGAAAGAGATGAAATGCCTGTACTAGCATCCCAAGTTACTTGCTCAGATTCTGAAAAGGTTCAGTTTTGTTATCTGAAGCTCCCCATACCTGTAAAAAGGGTGTTATGCAGCTCAGTACCATGCACAAAGGCACAARTTCTCGCTGGCGTATCAGAGCATACAAAACCCTGGTAACTGTAGGCACCTTGAAAACTTTTGCTCTGAGTGGTATTTACACATTCTTGACTCCAAAAATCACAAACAATGATTCATTTGTCTTAAAAAAAAAATAAACAACCAAACTCCCAAGTATTATTACTGTTAATTACACTGGGCAGCCTTATTGTCTTTGTAAAAGGTGCCTCCAGCTTAGCTAACAATTAAGTCACTAACAAAACCCTTGCTTTGTGAGTCATGTATATCAGAAATTAGTTGTATTAGTATTAGTTGCTGTTGTTCGACACTAACAACCAACAGCAAAACTTTTAAACCCACAGAAAACATGTAAAAACTAATCAAAACACTTGAAATTTAARTAATCAATGGAGGTGAGTAAACAAAATATTGCTAACTGCAATAGTATATTCCTCAATTTTTTATTTTATTTTTTTTTTACCTTTTAATTGTGTAGAATCTTAGGCAGGGAAAGACTCACTTGACAGCATTTGAAAAACATCAGAGATGATAAGATTCAATGTGTTTGTGTCAGAAGAGAGGCAAGCTAAGCTATAATATACTGAGCAGTTATTGCTGCTGCAGAAATCCAGTCAATTTGCTTTTAATATATGCAAGGGCAGGAAAAAGATAAAAAAGTTGGTGAGACTCAATTACAACTTAAAAATAAGGAAATTRCAAGCACAGTGTGCCATCTTATCTGTCACTTCCAGGCTCAATAAATGTCTGCCCATGCCTGTGAACAGAGGAATAAGAGTCTGATGTAAAAAAACTTAAGTTTCTTGACTTATAGAAGTTTGTGTAGGCAATCTGTGTGTGCAAAACAACCTATCCCAGCCCCCTTTCAGAACTGATACCTGAGTTCATCCTGACTTATCTCCAGTTAACTGGAGAAAGTGCTTCACTTCTAAACCCTGATGGTGCTAAGTGCTACCTCCTCTTCCTTCAATCTGTATGTTTGAAATGGAAATCCAGTGAGGATTCTTGCTTAAACTGTATAAAGGATAGTGATTTTGACCTGCTTCTCTTCTTAACTTCTGCATTTGCTCAACATTGTCATTTCTGCATTGTCATTTCTAATACATCACATACAGTGAGAGAGATCAAACCTCTTAATTTGTATTTTAGATTCCAGTCTGGTAGGTCTGAYATGTCAAACCAATACTCCCTATGGTTTATATATAACTGATTTAATTTAGGTAATTAGCTAACACACCCCCATTTTACATATCTAATGCAATAAGATTTATCTGTAGTGCAAGCATGTATTTGTCCAGGGCAAAGCA
The DNA here is from genome assembly GCF_030028575.1 of Malurus melanocephalus. Lineage (NCBI taxonomy): Eukaryota > Metazoa > Chordata > Aves > Passeriformes > Maluridae > Malurus > Malurus melanocephalus. Next base: position 537,728 of record NW_026623373.1, on the reverse strand, counting down.
GATAAATTCGGCAGATGTGATGTCATTCATGAGGGCTTCAAAGACACTTACTGTCCCCATTGACCAAATGGGTGTGAGTTCTACCTCTAGAAGTTTGCATGGTTTTATATAACTAAAATGGAAGGTAAACAGAGCAGGCTATGCCCTARGAATACTTTGGGGTCTAGCTTGCAATGCCAGGCCCTGCATTTTGAGTTTTTTGTATTGTCCCATTTATGTTTCATTCTAATCCTCAGGATCATTTAGTCATCCTCACATGACATTCTGTATTTAAAGTGCTTTCCAATTCTCTATCATCAATAAATTTAATTATCACATTGACACTTTTGTGCCAAGTCCCTGATGAGATATTTAAATAAAATCAAACCCAAGGCCAACCTTTTAGGAATGTCACCAAAAAATTTCTTCTATGAAAAAAACTCTAATTTCMGTTCTTTTTTGGATTTTGTTGGTCATTTCTTACCTATCATGCAGTTMATCTATTTTTTCTCATTATTCCTTGTTTAATGAACAGCCCATGTGACACTGCATTAATTTCGTTTAGCGAAGAGCTGATTAAATCTGCTGCATTTCTCTAAATGGCCTAGAAAAAAATGAACATGACCCATTATATTAAATCAGCTCAGAAATTATATCTCAGGGAAGTTTAGTGTAAAAWTAAAATAATTTTAAGATATTAATCAAAAATTAGAAGTAATATTCTCAAAATTCGCTCAGAGCCCTAACTGAAAGTCTTCTTATTAAAACAGGTAAAGATAAGCCAAAAYAACACTTTCCAGAAAAAGAAACCAAATTAAATAATTAAGCTTTTTAAAATGACAGTTATTGACTGAGCTATTTTTGGTGATCTGATATTTAGATATCATTCAGCTGGGTACCTTACTCCCTTGGTAACTGCAAATACTAGTTTTACAATATAATATGATGTTTTATTTCTCTCCTGCTTGATTCTTTCTTTCTGACAGCGTGATGAATTATATTGGTGTTGCAGGTTATTGAGTCACTAAAGTTAGAGCACAAACTTATTTTTATGACAGCGCTAAGATATTATTCTCCCTATTCCTTGAAAATGAAGAGTCTTTTTGAAGCTGCAACTGTTTCTATATACACCAAGAAAACCAATATCTGTGGTCTCTTAAGAGAAAGGTTATTTTCTAATACACATAACATCAACGTGTCGCATAAGACATCAACAAACCCTTGGTCTTCACATCAGTGCCCGAAATACAGCACTGCTGCAGAGGAAAGGAATAACCAGAGAAATACTGAAAAACAGAGGACTCCTGATTCACAAGTATAGAAATATCTTACTGGGTGCAGTGCTGAACATGTTCTGTATAGTATTTTCMATCCAAGGCAGACTGTGTTTTTTATTCTTCTGTGAGCAGAAGAGATTAGGACACTGATGTGTAATAATGTTTATCAGATGCAAAACCAGAAGTGGACAAGGGCAAGAGAAATTTATTATTTGCAAAATAGAGGGTTGAAATGTAGGGGTGACCTCTGAGGATGGCTATTTTGGAAAAAATGGACAAAATATTGGTTTCACAGAAGCTGGTGAAATGTTGCCATCAATTTGAACAGACATAAAATTTTATTTTCTTGCCTTTGTCTTTATTTTCGCATGTCACTCTTTTTAACTCCCTGGACAATTAATATTAACAGTTGCATTTTTCACTTTGGGCTGGGGAAAAATTACTTACCTCTATGTCCAAAGCACTTGAGTCATCTCATGATATTTTGATTGATTATTTTTATATGTAAATTTATTCCTGGGCATTACTTGGAAAGGGTTGGAACATGTGGGAGAAGTTTGATCAGGTGAAAGGTGATTCCATAGATTTGACAGAAATTCAATGGGAAACAAGTATGACTTACTGTCTTAAACAATGTCTCTGTCTATAAAGAAAAATGGTGCTCTAAGCATGATTTAAAGCTATCTACCAAGATGGTCAGAGAAAAAATCCTATAGGAAGATGTCAAGGGAGGTTTCTTGAACTGTCAGAGGGAAAACTAACAGACAAGGAATTAACTAGCTGAAGGGCAGTTAGAAATATGAGGGAGCAAAACTCTTCTCAACAAATACTTCARCAAGTGGTGATAAAATAATTCAGGATAGATAGGAACACAAGAAATCTCCAGGCTGACTCCCTAATCCAAACACAGTTAGTTATGAGTACCCCTTTGCTCATGGCTTCACACAGTGTGGTGTAAAAACCATCAGGGATGGAAACTGCATAACCTCCCTTGCCAACTTCTATTTTTTGATCGCTCTCATTGTATAAAAGTTTAAATTTATACCCAGTGTAACCCCCTTTTGCTTCAAMTTATGCATGCTGTATGTTGTCCACTCACTATGCATCACTGTTAAGAACCTGACATCCTATTCCCAATGACCCCCCAGGACTGGCAGGTTGCCATTAGGCTTCTTTTGAGGCTTTCCATTCTCTGGTGTAATCAAGTCCAGCTTCCTCAGCCTTTCCTGTTAAAGCAAATTCTCCAGCACCAGCCATTGAAATCCTGAGTTTGATTCACTTGTTCAGAATATTTTTTATATTCTGKAGACTGGATGCAGTATTACAGACATGGTCTCATGAGTGCTGGGTAGAATGGAAATTCCCCAGATGTGTTTGCTGTGCCCCTGCTCATTTCACCCAGAATGCAGTTGGTTGTCTTTGCTGCTAGGACACCCAACTCATGCTCATGCTCATGCTCATGATCAACCTGATGTCAATGAAGACCCCAGGTCCTTTACAGCAGAGCAGCTCCCCAGCCAGGCTCTTTCTCAGCCCAGATTGTTTCTTTCTAAGAAGCAGAATTTTGCATTTGTCCTTGGGGATTTTTATAGGTCTCCTGTTGGACCATACCTTCAGCCTGTCCAGGACACCTTGGATGGCAGCACTGCTCTCAACTGTGTCAGCTGTTCACTCCAGTGTGTTCTGAAAACCTGAGGAGGCTGCAGAGTTATTTCTTCAAGATAATGGTGTTAAACAGAACAAGTACCAGAGTAGACTCCTGCAGTTCTACACGTTTTACCACCTTCAGATAGAGCACAAATCAATTAACCATTATTCTCTGAGCCTACTACCCTCCAATTGTCTTTTTATCCTTCTTGACTGAAATGTGCTAATGTGGATTCAAGGATATTGTGTAAGTCAGTATCAAAAGATTTGCTAAAGGTAAATGATATTCACTGCTCTTGTCTCATTCACAGATATTTTGTCATCAGGCAATCAAGTTGGTTAGACTTGGTTTATCTTCAGTAAATCAATGTCACTGGTTCCAATTACCTCCTTCTCTCATGCTTCYAAGAAAGTGCACCAAAATAATTTCTTTCATTATTTTCCTGGGGASTTAAGCAGACTGCCAGGCCTGCCATGAGCTGAGGCTTGTAATACTGAGGTTGGTGATTAGGTAAAAAATTTGATAAGGAGTAATGTAATGCTGAGTAATGAGGGAACAKATGATGAAATTTCCATCTCTGGAGTTTGTCAAGACTCCATAAGGCAAAGCCGTTACTGACCTAATTACACACTGGTGATCTCCTATATTAAAGAATTGTATTGGATTACATGACCTGCAAAAKTCTGCCTAACTAACACTTCTCTGATTTTATAGCCCTTTGATATAATTATTCTTAAAAATCATGAGGTTTTGAATATTTTGTATATGATGGGATGTGTAGATGTGTTTATTGCTCTTAATATTAACACTGTTGTCTTGTGAAAATTTACTTTGAATTGTACCACAATCRCATTTTTATAAGAATCACATTAAGCCATTTTGTGACTTTCATGAAACATATATAGGACTGTGTTTTGCCATTGTACATTATTTTTAAATTAGGTAAAAAAATAAATAGTTAAGGATACTGTAAGTCAACATTTTAAGTACAGCCAAGAGAGTGTTACAGTGCATTATACAGAAAATGCACAGTCATTTAAAGTCTGCTCTCATATAAAATTTACAACTACTCTAACAGTTGGAACAAAGAAACTAGGTAGCATTATCCCTCTTCTACCGCCCTAAACCCCATGGAGATGCTGAAAGATATTTTTAGATTCTACTGTGCAATATGAATGACTGTATTTCAAACTGTTTTGCATCCAAGGATGACCTAAGTACCTCAGAAATGCTGAATCCCAACAACCATTCCATACAATTTCAAGAGTGGCATTTTAGTAGWGTTATGAGCACTCAGCATCTTGCAGGATTATGCCAAATTAGTTCCATTCAAGAAAGCTGTGTTGAACTGACTTTTTGAGAATCACGATAGAGAGGATGCTGTTCTAACAAAGCTGTATTTTCCATCTTTTTGTGTCATCATCTTCAGTAGGACCTCTGTGCAAATGATTTTATATTGCTTAAGGCTTTTTATAGAGACACTTTTTTTCAGGTCTTAAAAATTGTGTTATTATACCTTGATTGGATCTACAAAATCAGAAATTTTTTAGTTATTGAAACTAATGGGGATTTGACCTGAATAAAAACCTAGTAAAAYACATTAAAAAATCTCAGTTTCTACWGGCATTTAATGAACTGAATATACCATATGATGCAATCTATTTATGTGTATTGAGAGGTTTTTTAGCAATTAAGCATGGCACTCTGTATATTTATTTTTTCAACCTGATTTTACATTCTTGTGTATTTGAATGCTTTTTAAATAGCTGTGTGAAATGCKGTTTTATCTTTCAGTGTATCATATTATATACACGTAATTTTCTGTCCATCCAAGGATATGGCTACACAAAGGAATATCATCTTTGCAGTACTCTACTGGCATAGGATAACTTTCAGAAGAATGTGATATGTTCATTAAAGGCTYGAATTAGATTGTCTCTTTTCATCTCTACTCACTACTCTGTTTTCTCTGTGATTTACTTTAATTTCCAGACCTTGGGGAAACATCAGCCAACTGCTTAAAAAAATTAAATCAATGCACTGAAAAAGTATTTTCCATCTTCAACACTGCAGACCCTAGTGCTACATCCTCATTTTCATCTTGGAAATAATGATCTCACAGAAACTATTTTTGAGGCCTGGGTTCAAATCTAGCTCAGTATKAAAATGGAATGAGCAGAAGTTTTCCATCTCCTGCCTAGAAAAAATTTTGTCACATTCTAAACAYACATATTAACCCACTGTTGTTGCCTTTGTCTAGAGAAAGAAAAGGAGAAAGGAAAAGAAAGAGAGCTCAAAACTGAATGGCAAGCAAGACCCAAGCATTACAAAACAGTGTTGGAATTTCAGTTGCGTCCTTTTGCTCCCAACCATGCTCCATAAGGAGGTCAGAAGGGATCTCTAGGGGAGCTGCTCCTCTGGCTCATACCCACACGGGTCTCTGACAGCCAGGCCTGTTGCTCACCTGCTGCTGGGTGCCAGACGATGGCAGATGCTGCCCCACCATGTCCCTCACTGGATGCCAAATGGAGCCACCTTCTACCTCTCCAGACTAGTTTTATCCAGTTTGTTATCAGACCTGAATCCCTGCTGCTTTAATATTTATCTCTAACTAAAAGATTTCCACAAAATGAACCTAAACTAKGTTTTTAAAGATCAAAGCTCTCTATATCATCTGATTACCTGCTAGGAAATGACAAGTCTAAATGCCCCAGAATCACTCAGGTTGGACAGATTAGTGGCCCTTGAAACCCTAAAGTATCAGTGAACAGCAAACAAACATTTTCTCATCTGAAAGTTATATTGTGAAAACAGTCTAAATCTTGCTGGGCAAAAATAAACAGAGTAGTTCCCCATGCAACTGATGTTTTGTACAGCCTGGGCATTGACATAACAAGCTTATGAAGTTGGGGCCAGGCCAGTTCTGATTCCAGGAACACAGCAAGAGATTGATTAAAGTGAGCTTTATACCATCTGTGGTCAGGTTGTGCTTGGTGCAGTTCATATATCTGCAAGAGTAGCAATAAATATGCCATTAGAGAGGACAGGTTTTCATGARTTGAGAAAAGAAATAGGAGGTGACTAGGAAGATGGCCTCTGCCTGTCTTCAAGGATTTGAGAAGGAGTGGCTCTTTGTCACCTGTGAGAGAAAATCACGCACAAAGGAAAGCTAGTACAGGGAGATGCTCCCTCAGAAATTAATTTATGATTCAAATGCAGATTCATTCCAATATTTATTCAATTAAATTTGGTATAGGCATTTTGGCAGAAGTTCAAAGCCTACATTAGCAAGACAGCAGCAAAATATATATCTGGTTAGGAACGACTGGCTCTCCACTGCGTCACTCTACTAATGAAATTKAAAGTAAAGACCAAATTATAGCCAGGGCATAAACAGGCACAGTTTCATTGTCTTCAGTGGTGTGGTGTGGTACCTGTCTATGCCAGGTATAAGTTTTGCCACAGTAGGTCAGTCTGTAAGTTGTATTTTTTTTCTTCACACCTTCAGCTAACACTGAGCAGCTGTCACTCCCACCACAAAAATTACTTGATTCTATGTTCATGCCATTTCTGATCCATCCACAGCATCGGCCTTGTGCCAGCTCCTGCTGTGGGTGGYTTGGCAGGGAGCTCCATCAAGATCTGAATTACCTGCACACATAATCACCAATGTCAGTTGTTAAATATGAGGCAGTTTTTATCAAAGGAAAAAGCAGAGATTATAGTTGGTGATTAATCTCCTGTTTAATGTTTTGTTATCTCAATCATCCAATTGAACTAAGAAAAYATTTGTTAGTGCCTATAACCATTTTAGCACTGAACTCATAAAAGTTGGAATACTACAAGAAACACTTTCCATCCTTAAGAGAAGGCAAGAAGCAGATAGCTGAGAACTGTAATGTGTGTAATTTTAGCAAGTAAAGTAATACTGTGTTCTCAGATACACTTACACTGGAGTAATTCAGATACACTTTTGTTGCTATTTTCACTGGGATTTCGATAAAAATTTTTCCAAAATGGGTTATATGTATATATATAATCATAAAAACATAAGGCATATTTCTGATAGTAGCCTATATCTGTGATTTTCTCAGGCAAGTGTGATGGCTGTTGAATCTGTTCTGGAGCCGTATCTTCTCTTTAAAGAGTTCCTAATTCTATGCTGTTAAACTACCATTCTATGCTATTAATTAATGCCCTCATCGTTACATGTCTTCTCTGATGGAGTTTGCTGGGGTAGATGCTGTTCTCACTAATGTCCTCATCAAATCCCTTTAATGTGGGATTMGACAGTAATGCTAACAGACCAAACAGTGGTCATGGACTGCTAATATCATCTTCTGGCGTTGTCT
>NW_026623373.1:492846-530248 GCF_030028575.1 Malurus melanocephalus | reverse complement strand
GTTTTTTTCAGGCATTAAGATTAGCATACACAACTCCCATTTGTTAGATGTATGAATTTTCAGATAAATGTTTCATTTGACCAGGCTAATTCTAGTCTCTTTTTTTCCCCTGTATTTTGTGCTTGTGCTTCTTTTGCCTATAAACAAAACCATATGCCAGCCTGAGGATGGWGTGTCTTTTTGATCATTTAATAGCACAGAGCCTTCCTGGGAATCCTAAGCCATAAAAGAAATACATTTTGAATGTTATATACCTTTCATGTTCTTGGTCTCATACAGATAGATGTTTCACTGATCATTTTGAAGAAGCATTTTTAAACATTAAATTTTTCTTTGCACATCTAAATAGACCTCTTCTTCTTTCAAACCTAAAATTACCAGGTCCAAAAAACCCCATGGTTTGGACTCTTTGTGAAGCAGTGGCTCTCCATTACAAACTAGGAATCCATATGGCTGCTTTATTTGATCTTCAGTAAATTTGATCTTTCAGATTTATTTTTCTATTTAGACAAAATTAAACAGATTAGGATAAGAATCCAACTTCACAAGAAAGAGCTATCCATGGCTTGGAGAGAATGAAAAACTGATTCTGTCATTACCATGGTGAATGACAAGAGTCTCAAATGTAGGTCCAAGATTTGTCACTACTTTTCCCATCTCTCCTAAGTTTAGCATCATTGAGGGATATTCTAAGTGTTTGGGTCATAAGCCCGAGGTGGAACTCTGTCAATTCTTAGGTTAGTTTTAGATTCAGTGTTCTCTTCAGTTTAAGTGAGTGGAAAATTCATATTGTGGGGAAGTCCAGCAGAACAATCCCATTACACAGAAGCTTAGCTAACAGTACTCATCCAGCTACAGGCTGGAGTGTGCATAACACTTGCATGGGCTTTAAGTCAGTCTCAAAATAACTGTCTGTTAATGTGGGACTCATAAATTTTAGAAGGGTTTATAGCCCTGTGGATTTTTTCACAGAGGAGGCAAAGGGATGTGCTTCACATCTCCAGTAAAACATTGGTTTGTGTTCACATGTTTGCTGTGCTTCTGGAATTGTGAGAAATACCCACTGTGTGATTTCTAAACATAGGGAACACAGCTTTTTTCCCATGCTTCAGTTTTGGGTAAAGTTGAACTACTTTGTGTGAATTTTATCAAATTTTGACCAAGGCACATATCTGGTAAGAAAATTGTAGCTCCATTGCTGAAATTTCAGAAAGGTAAATAAGAAAAGAAAGTTTATTTCAGAAAGGTAAAAATAGAAATAAGTGAAGGAATGGAATCATTACTAAAAGGTGCTTCTGAGATTTGCATTTTATTTGCGAGAGATTGTGAAAAAGCAGTCATATAAACACAGTTGCTCAGTAGTATCTAATTACATTACCAGGACACACTTGTCACTGAGATTATGTTCTGCAATAACTGCAATAATAAATAATATCAGAGAAAGATTTGCTGAAGAAATTCCAAAGGCTGAATCGCCATTTTTGTTAAAATAATTACATTGGGAAGAGTTTCAAAATTACAAGAGGAGCTATTCACTTAAACCATGCAGAAAGGATTAAACAGTGGTGGTGGTTTTGAGATTGAGATCGTCTTTGGCCCATCCTCAACATAGCTGAGAGTATGTGAGCACTCACAAAATTCTTAGCTCAGCAGGAATTTTCTACATTAAGTTTTGATGTGTTCTTTTTAATTCTCCCCTTAAGTAACATCTACTGGGAGACATATTTCAAGTAAGATGGGTTTTCTTTCTTTATTTTTGCATCATCAGCTACTGTTAAAACTGAGAAATGAAAGGCTAAATCTTAACCAAAGATTTGGCAAAAAAAGAGTGGAGAAAATAGGCTGCCTGTATGAAAAAAATATGTAGGGAGGCCAAAAACCTGTATGGCACCAGACCTGACATAAAACTTCTCTATACCTGGAATAACTCATGACATTGAAAATCATGGGACTGTGCATGGTATTAGTCTATTTTAACTAAAACATTACACACCCAGTGGTTCTCGTCCTATTCCTCTTACATAAAGGACATTACTTTTATATYGATAGAAATCAAAGTGATCATTTATATGCCTGAAAGAGTAGAGACCTRGGGCCAAGAAACTTTGCCTTTCTAATTTCCCCCTTTCTGGAGTCTTCATGTGAGGAGTTATCATTGAGCACATCTAGAGCAAGAAGGYAATAACAAGAGTCCATTATCTGTAGACTGTTATACCCTACCATGAAAAGAATGTTTGTTCTTTAAGGCAAACACTGGAGATTTCAAATTGGAGGTGGAAGTCCTCTAGAGCCCTATTAATTTATGTCATAGAAGTAGACAGACAGACTTGTGCACTGTGCTGTTGCCTATGGAAGAAACTCTAAAAGATGAATTGGGAAGTTAYAATTCCCTGCAGGAACCCCTATATGAGTTAGGAGGGAAACTGGATTAAGATGCTAAGAAAACTGTACTTATACTTCCTCCTAACTACTCCTCTGGGGAATAACTAAGATGCTGATTTTAATAAGAGTCTAATCTGGAACGAAATTCACACAGCTAAAAGGATTTTTTGGGGGTATGAGCTCTGCCAATACTTATGAGATTCCTCTRGTAAATACAAAGAAATCAAATAGAAAATGTGCATTTATGTTGGATCATGTCCCATCTACAGTTTACTGCTCATCTTAATTTTGAATTYCTGCTTCTTTACTGTCTTCACTAAAATAAACACATTTTATTTCTAATTTCTAAAATTCCTGTCAACCTCAGAACATTCAAATAGCCTTGGTTAAGAAAAGAATKAAATGCAAGTAGGGAAATTGAAAAGATAGTGGTGAAAATGTCCCATTCTTAGATTAATTGCATTGAACAGTTAAATCTAAACTATGAGGTTTTTATTMTATATTTAATTTCGTAAGAACATTTATTAGTATTTTTTCCAGTGGAAGCTTTAGTCTTCATTATTATTGTAAAAGGTAGTTGGCAAATTGGGATCTTTCCTACTAGTATTTTTAATATATTTCAAACACAGAAATACTATTCCAAACATGTCATGGACACCTTTGAAGCGGAATTGAAAAAACTCCTAAGGTAAATATCACAGTAAGTGATACAATATTTCTACTGGATTTAAATACTGTAAATTTATTGCCCACCTGACCTTTGAATACCTACAAGATCATAAATTTAATAACTTCCATGTCTTTAAAGGGAAATGAAAAAAGTCTCATTTGTCTGTACAAAGGAATATTGTTCTTTTGAAAGCACAAACTGTGTGTTGATAGCACTGCAGAATACAAGATTGTAAACAAAATTTAAAAATTAGTTTGACTTYATGCTTTCTTTGACTCAGACAGCATATAAAATATATATCACAGAAGAAAAATATTCAAGCCCATCCATATATTGTCCAGTATTTTTCTGTAAGAGACATTTTATGTGATTCACCAATTACAAGGAAAGCATAGTTAGAATGTCTGAGATTTTCTGTAGATGCACTACCCGCATACTGCTTTCACCTTTTCAAAACCCAAAAACATTTCTGAGTTATATTCAGAGGTGACAAAGTCTGGGCTATCATTGACTGTGAGACAGTAGCATATAGACCAAGGTAACCAGGAGTCAGAAATCCAGGCACTTTGGGTAAACAGACACCGCACAGCATCTCCCTTACTATGGCAACAGGGAGATGGCTGCAGTTGTAAAAATGTACCAGGCAAATGGCCACCAGAACCAATGTTCAAACTTCTGCTTTCCTCTAAAACTTCAATGTTGCATAAAAGTGCTCTTCATCATCACCCATTTGAAAGCACAGCAAGCTTCATGTTCTAGAGGATGGCAGACGGTCTGGCTAGTTCTAGTGAAAAGGTCCAGGAACCTCTGAACTGCATGACCCGACTTTGAGTTTAGTGGAAGCTGAAAGAACAATGAGAAATTTCTTCAGGCAAGAGATGCTTCTTTAAGGGTCACTCAAGAATTGCATGCAATGGAAGTGACTAGTGTTTGATARGCATTTGGAGACCCTTGTAGGAAAAATGCTATTTAAATGATAATATAACTGTGTATTTATTCATGAGAGAGGCTGCAGTGGGATTGGCTTTCTGTCAAAAACTGTCAAACAGAAATAGGATTCCTTCTGGATAGCTGTCTTGAGGATTCCGCCTGCTACCTCTGATGTGGAAAGAGTTGCCATTGTATTAGGGGGCAATAGGTAATACACAGGACTAGATATGGAAAGAATTATATTCTGCCAATACCTCTGCCCTTCACTATTTTTTGATCTTTGATAGATCACCATTCAGCCTTCCTTTTTTTCCTATCTTTTGTCAAACTTTTCTTCTTTTGCAAGTTTGTGACCYTTTTGCAATATTACTACTACTGTTATTATCACTGCTAATACTATTCATAATTATAATAAAGTTGTTACACATATATTCATATAAAAAATTGTTTAGCTGTACATTAATGTCKCAGACTACAAGTTCACATAACTGGGAGATCTCCTGCCCATACAAATATATCAAAAAATGACATCAATCTCAGTTTGGTTACAGAAAGAGATTTAATGAACTCTCACYGGTCCTGATCTGAACAGCAGAGTCACCAGGATCCCCACCAGATTTATGCAGGTAGTAAATTATTTCTTTTCAGAATGTGAAGAAGTCATAGGCCATACATATTTTTGTCTTGAGAGGTAAACTGAGAAATATATACATGAGGAATATTGTACAGATTCCCTTTCAGTCAGCTGCACGTGCCTGTAAACTAAACATATTCAGAACAATCAGATTAATCTATAATCTGTCCATGAAAAATTCATGCATTGACTTTTCCTTTAAACATTGTGCTTTATTGATTTTTAAATGTCACAAAAAGGACATGTAATTATTTAGCATAGAAAAACCCAAAGTTTAGATCTTTCAATAAACAGAGGAAACAGAAGACTCATAATAAGAGATGAMACTTTGCAGACCTTATTTCCTAAATTATGGAAAATAAAAAAGAAAGAAAGTAATAATAATTTAATGGTTATAAATCAGCTAAAAGAAGATAATACAAAATATTTTCTGTGATTGTCTGATTGACTTTTTTGTGCATTCCTGTTAATCACATTTTCTACTTATGGTTTTTTGGTTTGTTTTTTTTTTGTTTTTTTTTTTTTTTTTTTTTTTTTTTTTTTTTTTTTTTTTTTTAATTAAAGCCAGTACAAATTACCTTTTGTGGTTACAATGTTTGCAAACAGAGACCACAAGGTCAATTCTATGATAATAACCTGAAATCTAAATTTATATTTGCATGTGTGAGAACATGTACTAGAGCTGTTTGGATGTCTTTCCAATCAAGAAATAAGAACAGTAGCATATGACTTTCTTGATCAAGGCATCCAACACACAAATAATCTGTAAAAACAACTTATATTCAGTCCCTGAAACAAACAACTTTTTAAAGAAGCTATTTTGATTCTGAATATTTTATAAATTTGAAAAAACTGCAATCTGCTCATAGACATGGCATAAGAAAAGGATTGAGATAATTATTCATAACAACAATATTCATCCATATTGATGGAACAATATCCATCAATATCCAGTGTTCCTGGTGTTTATATAACAGCAAAATGTGTAAGTGTAGACATGGGAGTGAACTGCTCCATAATATGCTTGAGAAAACTAAAGAAAAATCTTGTTACTTTGATCTATAACCCACAATTTAAAAACAATTTAGTAAAGTAGCCTTTCCAATAAAAAGTCCAGATTTTGTTTGCATTATATAATTCCACAGGTCAGTCGTGTAAGGAGCAGTTTGGTTGCTGAGTTCCTGATTTGACAGTGGTTGTGTGTCACAACGCTTGATATAGTTAAAGCAAACCAGCCAAAGATTCAAAATTAAATAATACTTTTTGCCCAAAGTACTGGAGCTACCCTAATCTAGAGTGAAGATGCTGCARTATTGAACAGGAGAAAAATAACTTAATTGTTTGAGCATATTTCTGTGTAAGAACAGACAAATAATACTTTTCTTAAAATGGCCAGAAGTTCATTCCATAATAGAGCATACTATATTGCAATAATATTATATGCCTTTAATTCTGTAAAACTATAGAAATCTCAGTTATTCAAAAYCTGATCAGATGGGACATGAATTCACATGCAGACTGAGACCTAAACTCCATATTTGTATATGCAAGGTCAAGACACGAATCCATGGACACTCACAATGGAAGTAGTTCAGGGATCAAAGATTATAATAGTTTGGTTGGTTTTGTTTAAAGTATTTAAACTGAAATCTGGGGCCTGATATAGTGGGCTTAGTGGATAGTGTGGGCTTAGTTCTTCCTTTGGCCCCCAGACACCAATCTGTGCCTGGGTGTAGAGAAGCAGTGACGTAGGACAAATACTGGGGCATCTGAACTCTGTTGTACAATTAGCTCTCATTTTCTTGAAAACCCCAAAGTGACATGATCCATCATTCCCTCTGGAAAAGCCATACTTTACGTGTGAGATAAATGTTAAATAAATAAACCCCACAGTGAATGTTGAAGGAATCTTGTTTTAGGGCTGTGATGTCTGTAAAGTGACAACTGTATTAGCAAATTCCCAAACCACTCCATAGAATTTTTTTTTGTAAAAAACAGTTGCTCTGTGTCATTACTGCCCTGGTACAAGGGCAAGAACTATGCCAACAATTGTACAGCATAGACARTCACAATCTCATTCCTGAAAAACTGTCTATGCATTTAATGAGATTGCAGGACAAAAGACTTTCTGGGAATTCTCTGGCAAAATTAAAGGGGTTCAGTTTCTTTTTCTTTTATAATTCACAGACCCTGATACTAACACTTTGAAGACTTCCACATTTTTGGGCTGTAGGTAGTTACCCCATCTCAATACAAAGTTTTACTATCAAGCATATAGCATATCTGCTTGTTTTTTCATGATTGAACACAGTGCCCTTCGAAACACAGGGARGTGTAATTTCCAGGATAATATTTATCATTATTTAGTGTTTACTGTGGGAGGAAAATCATCATTGTGTGGGTAGCAGACACCAGTAATAAAGAAATATTAATTGCATCATAAATGAGATTCATGTAGTACTKAGAGGCTTGGTTTTAGGGCAGCTGCACTGTGTGGAGAATCTGTATAGGAATAGGTTTCTCTAACTTCATACTCTCAGTTATAGACTTTAAGTATGGTAGTACTTTATGGTAGTAMAGTTTTGGTTCATTTTGAGGAATAAATATAAAGAAACCTTTCACTGATTGCCTTGTTGAGAATATGCATCCCTAGTATAAAGTAAGTGATCCTCCTCAGAGCAATATATTTTCTATTTTACAAAAAAAAATAAAATTTAAGCTGAGGGAGAATATCCTTGAGATTTTGGGGATGGTACTAGTCCTGGTACTAATTTCATCAAATACCAGGCTASAAGGCCATATGACAAATGAATCTCATTTAGGGACTGAAAATTAAAGGGAAGGGATCTTCAAAAATTACTCACTAGTTCCTTAAGGAGTATCTGCTCCTTTCCCATGCACTTTCAGACATTTAAAAAAAAAAAAAAAACATTTAGTAAATTATCTCATTAAGTTTGCCCAGGGGCATGTGTGTGTGTGCGCCAGGAAGGCTCAGAGGCTGTGTGTGTTACAGTAGTCTTTTTGTCTTGTAATTACTTGAAAGAGTCTGAATTCCTGAGGCTTGTCAGACAAGTGATATTTGTCTGATTTAGGTGAATGATGTTAGGTAATGTCTGAAAGAGCAGAAGGTAGTTGAATAGAATATTCCCTCAACGAGCATGCATAGTACAGAGAGTCACATATGGTAAGAGCTTTGAATTGCAGCAGCCACTGAGGCTGTCAACACAGGTGTTCAGACATGATTGGATGGGGGACCTAAGTCTGCTAAAAAAAAAAAATAGAATTGAAGAGATGTATCCCAGAGAACTAAGCTCATTGCTAGTTTTTAGGAGAAATGAAGATTTYTTGAAAGGTTATATTGTCTGAAATACTTATTATATAGTCTTATAGTTTTATAGTTTTAAAGTAATCAGCAGCAGGATTATTGCATTCTAGAAGAGATGCAGAGGTCACCTTGAGCCAGCACTACCTGTTCTTAAATTCATTGGGGAGGAGACTGAAAACTTCAAGGCAAACACCATCTCCTTTTGCATTAGATTGTTTTGCCAGGGAGTATTCATCTTGCTAGATAAGTGTGCACTAAAAAAAATAAGTGATATCTGAATTTCTCAGGGTTTTTTCATTCTTTAGCGCATTCAGATTTTATCATCATTCTGGCTCAGATAATGCTCCTGTTTCAAGTTTTGCAATTTTACTTTGCAGAGAAATAAAAATAGCACAAAATCAATCTGTTGGTTTGAAAGTCAAAATGGGATCAAAATTTCTTTCTTTCTTTTTTTTTTTCTTTTGCTATTATTTCCAGTGTAATGAATTTATAATTTATATTTTATATTTTTATTTAAGTTATAATTTATATTTTTTTAAAAACTTTATTTTCCCATTTTCATGATGGGGTTCTCCCTTCTAGGAAATGAGATTAATATATGTTTGCTCTCTTCTATGCATTTATTGTCTTCTGTGATCACTAAAGAGATTCCACAAGGATGCAGAAGAGGTTGAGTTCCCAAAGGGATTTTATACCCAAGATCATAGATTAGTCTCTTTCTGAGAAGCAGAGAGAGCAAGTCAGTAGAAAATTTGACTCAGAAACAATTTTCCAGTTTCTTTAATTTTCTTGTCGATTTGATTAATTTGCCCTTTGAAACATTTTCCGTTAATGTTTTTGAACTTGGAATCTGATTCTGCCAAGRTCACTAATACTTGAAACTGACAACTCTTAGCTCTTTCAAAATTGTTATTTACACTTTGTCAGAAAAGTGAATCTTGAGTATACCAGCAACAACTTGTCATTTTTACTTTTAAAGGCCTTGGGGTGTTGGTTTGGTTTTTTTTGAGAGGTTTGGGGGTTTTTTTGTCTTTTCCAGAATTCAGCCCAGAGTTAAACATCTATGCCCAGATCTCAAAATCTCATCTAACTGAAGCTGGATGAGAAAGAATGAAATCCTGCTGTCATCTCATTTATATACCATCCAGTATATTAYTCTTCACAATAAAAAGAACTATTTCAATAAGAATGCATACGGACAAAATTCTCCTTTGGTATTAAATTTTAAAATAAAAATTAAATTTAGGAAATTACTAATCTTATGATAGATTTTTGCTGTGAGGATGGGTGATTGAGGGACTAGATCATGTGAACTTYAAGCATGTTAACTTCACATTCCGTGCTTTTCTATGGGACATCCTATCAGTAAAAAGATTAAAAGGAGCTGCCTTTTCAAACAAGCAAAGTCATTCTCTTTTAATAACATGCATAGAAAAGATAATGCTGACTTCATCTTAGCAGAATTCCACAATGCCCAGGTGAAGTCCTCTATATACTAAAGCAGTTTTCTAGTTTATAATCTATTTCATAAATTGCAGTAATGTGCCAGTTTAAAATCACAATTTGTGTGTCACAAGTTTTGCATTTCATGGGACATATTGCTCAGGAAAGAACAGAAAACCTGATTTTTATATATTTCATGTACAAAAAAAAATGTGTGTGAATTGAGAATCATAGTATCAAGAATTTATGCAGGGCAGTTTGTCTTTAGAAATCTGAAGTTGTCCACATTGGTAGCATAAAATGATGGGGTTTTGAAATTATTCCATGATATCTCTTCTCTTGCTTGTTCATTGTCCCTTTTTCTGTGTGTTAGTTTTTAAATTCTGTTTCTGTACAAGTGTGTGAATTTTTGTTTAGTRGTTTCCACTACTTCCCRCATAATGTAAACAMAATCATAGAATCATAGAATACTTCAAGTTGGAAAGGACCCATAAGAATCACTGAGTCCAATCCCCTACTTCATGCAGGACTACATAAAGTTAAACCATGTTATTCAAAGCATTGACCAGACACCCTTTAACTGTCAGGATTGGTGCCATGACCACTTCCCCAGGGAGACCATTCCAGGGTCATCCTCTTAGGGAAGATACATTTCCTAATGTCCCGTCTGAACTCTTCCAGTCACAACTTCATTCAATTTCCTCGTGGTCAYCAGCGATAGAACAGGAGCTCTTCCTCTGTGATGARKTGCAAAGTRACTTCAGCCAYTCCTTGTAAGTCTGACCCTCGAGGCCTTTCAGCATCTTGGTTGCTCTGCTCTGGAGGGCACACTCTGGTGTCCTTCAAACACTGTGGTGCCCAAAACTGCACTCAGTGCTCGAGGCAGGGCTGCACCAGTGCAGCATAGAGGGGGACAGTGCTACCTTACCCATCAGCAATGCTGTTCCTACATACCCCAGGACATGGTTGGCCTTTTTGGCTGTCAGGGCACACCTTTAACTCATATTTGACTTGCCATCAGCCGAGCACACTGATCTCTTTCTGTGGGGCTGCTCACCCTCAGTGTCTCACCCCTCAATGTTTAAGCACAAGGGTTTGCTCTCCAGTCTGTCACAAACTGGTCCTTTCCACAAGCAGTATAGAGAGTGGAGTAGGGTATTGGCMAAATTGATTTTATTGGTGCTTGAAAGAGTAATCAGATATGCTCACCTTTTTCTTCCTTTAGAACTGATTCCAGTAAGAGACTGCTTAACTTCTTATTTCACTAAGTATTTTTTATTTTGTTGCTTTCCTTTTTTTTTTTTTTTTTTTTTTTTTTTTTTTTTTTTTTTTTTTTTTTTTTTTTTTTTTNNCTCCTGTGTCTTTTTCCACTAGGGACTGCTTAAAATAGATTTTTTTCCTTCCTGAAATGGATGTGCCAGATATTTCTCTGTTATAAGACAGGGAAAAGTAGCAAACAAAAATATGGTTTAGGGCCAGCATTGGAGAAATTGTAGTTGAAAAAGAGAATTAGGTGCATATGCTGAAATAAGAGGGGAAACCTGTCTTCTGAGGCTTTCTTTCTTACTGCTGAGAGCCATGGCTGTGCTTTGATGTTTACACACAGTGGAAGAACTCTACCACAGAATGCTGTAAAAATTCCAGCACACACCCCAGAATATCCTAAAACCAAAGAAGTCAGAGTTAAATCTCTACTGCAAAATCAACCAAGGAAAAAACTTCCGTCTCGAAACATACAAAATGCATGTTGACTTAGCTTCCACAAAATCTTTGCACTGTCTGATTGTTCAACAGCCAGAATGTAACTAAAATTGTATGGTCCTTTGTAAATGGCTGGGTGAAATCACTGTAAGAGTGGCCTCTTCTGGAAAAAGAAAGACCTGGGTTGACAGCAGYTGTAAGTCTGGATTTTCAGGGACTGTAAAGTCTAAGCAGCTGGAATGTGTGGAAATGAATTTCCATGGGCTTCAGGGACTCCAGGTACTGAGGGTTACAGAGCCAGGGCCATCTCGCAGTTCTATTTTCCTTCTATAGGGTTTGAAGCGCTAGAGAAAGTTGCAACTATGAACAAAATTTGCTGCTCTGTGATCCACTGCTGTCATCCAACATAAGAATGATTCTGCTTTGTAGCAGGCAACTGTAAGGATCTTGCACAGCTATCTAGCTAAAATATCCCTCATGTTTGGCTCTCCTAATTCAGTGAATTCTAATTCCTAATTCACATAGCCTCCATATCTGATCTTCTGACATTCATTCTCCATGGTATCACAAGGATGAGCAATATACTCATGGCAAAGAGGATCTATGGGAGGAAGACAAAACCAGATTCCAGCCAAAGACTAAAACTTCTGCATTTTCCATACTTTTCACTTATCCAGCTGCTCTAACCTTATATYAGAAAAACCTCTGGAAACAATCAATATTGCCTGTGAACAGTTCTACAGTGTCAGGTATCATAAAATTGGTAACATATATTACGTAATTCTGAATTAATATTAATTATCTGTAGCTATTAAATAGATACAACAGTAACATGAACAGGCCCAGCACCTTTCTCTAATGCTAACTAGAAAAAGGGTGTGCTAGTTG
The DNA here is from genome assembly GCF_030028575.1 of Malurus melanocephalus. Lineage (NCBI taxonomy): Eukaryota > Metazoa > Chordata > Aves > Passeriformes > Maluridae > Malurus > Malurus melanocephalus. The sequence continues at coordinate 518,275 of NW_026623373.1, read as the reverse complement.
AGTCCTATTAAACTCTTGAAATTGAGGGAAGTCAGAAATCCCAGGAATACTCCATCTTTCAATAAGCAAATGAACGAGAACAGCATAGGGCAAAACTCAGACAAAACTGAARCAAGTTAGCACTAAGACAGTCAGATTTAAGACCCTGAAAATGTTCCTTATAAGTGCACACTGTATGTTATGGCTTGTTTGCCTGACATCAGCCAGGGAAGCATTATGGAATATATGGACATATAAACTAGATGCCAGTGCATCCTCAAAATGGGGAATATTACCTCTGGAACTGGATTGTGGTAAATCTGGAGATGAGGGTTGGTATTGACAGCTTCAAAATGTTTATTCCACCCATAGTCACTCAGCATCAGTTACCTTCTGTAGTAAATGATGACTGACCTCAGTGCAAGTCACCACGAATGTGAGTTCTCCTTCARCTGGCTCTTCTCCCGCATTTCTAGTAAGGCTGTGTGCCATTAGTTATTTGTTCTTTTCAGAGGCTGAGTGCAGTAGGAAGCCATTCATCATCATGCTGAAGGTCAGYTCAGGCTCCTGTAATTTAATTTCTTCATGTGCTTCTCTCTGTATCTGGTCTGTGGTAAACAAGACAGCTTGCTCTCATACATCAGTGTAACCATAGCTGAGCAGATGAAGTCCTTTGCAGCAGCTGCTTTGTGTTCRTCTTGTCAAAATGGGCCACAGATGAAAATAAAATTTGGGTTGGCAATTCCAGGATGCAGATGGCCACCTGAACCAGCAGTATTTTGTTATTGCTCTTTTAAAGGAKCTTGCTTCTCAAGTCAAGCTCTGGAGCCTAAGGAAAACCACAGGAGCACTGCTGGCATTCCAGGCTGCAAACAGATCACAGAGAGAGAGGTGACACTGAAATTTAAATGCACTGACTGTTTAAGACGAGTATAAGATTAACAAGGTCAAAAATCTCAGTTGCATGCTCTTCCTAATTTATCAATATAATTTGGCATGTGATAATGAGACTGAACTTGCTCAACCCTACCACTGAGCCATGCAAGCATTAACTTGTTAGTGCTAGCTATTTTCTTTCTCTGCCAATAAATTCTGCTCTGTGAATGTTCACTGCTGCTTTCTTGTTACGCATCGAAATGCTGTCTGATATTGGTTTTTAATGTATTATGATAAGTATACTACAAGCAGTGTGACTATTACTATTAGTTTTTTGCTGCTACTTCTAAGGTTTAGCATTGTTGGTGTGGACCCAAAGTAGTGTCTTCCAGATTTCCCACAAGGCCCAGTAAAAGATATTCCTTTTCCTCACAAGCCTTTCTTCTATAAATAGTCGGGACTATCACAGAATCCTTTAAGTTTGAAGGGACCTCTTAAGATCATCTGGTCCAATTGCTCTGYTCGAGCAGCTTGCCCAGCACCCTCTTCAGTCAGGTTTTGAKTATCTCCACAGAGGGAGGCTTCACAACCACTCCATGCCAATATTTTAACCCCATCACTGTAAAAGAACCCATTTTCTTGTGTTCAGATGGAAYGTAATGCTTTGTGTGGGGATTTTWTTTTTTTTTTTACCTTTTTCATTTGTCTCCATCATCTCTTGGCACTATTGAGAGAGYCTGGCTCCCTCTTCATCATTCTCTCCTGCCAAGTACTTCTGTACATGAAAAGGTTCCCCTCCAAGCCTTTTCTTTCCCAGGTTGAATCTTTATCTATACAGTCAAAGAAGTAATTAAGAAGGTCTAAAAGTGAAATACTATACTCATTTCCCAACTGAAATTAAACCTTTATCTGGAGGGATTTGTACAATAATAAAAAGGAATTTTTTTTGTTTTATAGCACTTGATGTGTTATTTTTGTTCTYTTTTTATTTCTTTTGTTTATGTTYTTTTCTTTCTGAGACTTCCTTATTACTTTTCTAAAAAATTGAATTATTGCTATTAATTGTATCTGTTATGTCAATGTCACCTTGTGCCTCCAAACTAAGGAACTATTTTTCTGGGAGTCTTTAGTTTGGTTGGTTCCTTTTTTTTCAAATCTTCACCAATGTTTCTTTCCTCCTATAGAAAATATCCACATCCTGTGAGTTYTATGAACACCACCTCTTAGAAGGAAGACCTGGTGTTTTTCCTGTCTATGTTCAAGAATGTGGCTACTGTTAAGAAAATCCCTGGTAAAGTATAAATATCTGTGGTAGTTTTATTTCTAAATGCTAATAGTATGGCATCAGCTCATAAATCATTAATGATGAGCTCCTAATTATGTGCCAGCATCACAGTGTGATCCAACCTAATACAAAAAATTTACATATTCATGAATACACCCATACTTGTGAATRGAAAAATGCAGAATACAGCAGAAATCAAATAGTCTTAGCTTTCTCCAAACTGTTATTTGGGTGAATTGCCTCCTCTCTTAACATCCTTCTTCCAGGTATTTRCACATGATATATACTCAAATTTCAAAAAGTTTTCTTTGGAGTTAAATTTTAGACTGTACAAAGCTTCAACTTGTCCAAAAGAATGTGTGTAGTCTGCAATGTTGCAGGTAATGAATACCTCCTATAATTAGTGTCCACTCCATTTCTACTTGCTGACATGAATTTTGAGTTTAAAATATGGCTGGCTTATGTTTAGTCTAGAACTAATGGGCTTTTATCTAAATTTTCTGTGATGTAAGTTGGAATTAATGTTTTTAAAAAAATCTGCTCTTTTTTTCAGTGGATATTTACAGTTGTCTGGAAACGGGAAAGTTTGTTTTGGATAGTGTAGGTACTTCAATGGATCAGCTATAAGGGATGACTTGTACCTGCAAGCAGTAAGAACTGGAAGGAAGAGGATGAGCTGCTTTTTTTTGTTGTGTTTTTACAGAACCTCACCTTACAGGCCCCACAAAACATCAGCTTTATTGATGTGAAAGTAATCAACCTTTCCCAGCCCTGAAAGAAATTAGTGAGAGAGGTTTTTTCAGGCACAATTACTTTCTTTAGAATAAAACTTGAGGAAACTTTAAAATAAACTTTTTAAAAAATATTTCCTGCACTTTCTAAACCCTGGAGACTTAGAGGGTCTTTTCTTTTGTACCCGTTTGAGAGTGATACTCTCTTCTTTACCCTGCTCAGTCTTTGGATCTAATGTTGCAGCTCACCTGTACATCTCTTTCAAATGAGTCACTTCCTACCTCTGTAATCATTTCCACATTTTTTCATTGAAACCATTAAWTRGAAAAGATGTGCTGGAYCCTGATGCCCTGAYTCCTAAAGGGATTTTACTGTACAGRCTGCAGTCTCTGCTTGGGACTTGTTGGCACTGCTGCAATTCAGGCACCATTCAATGCAATTCAGATACTTATTTTTAATTGAATATATCTATGACCAGTTATGTGTATTTCTATAGAAGCTATTATTCAAATATCCCTAAGCAGTTTTTGTAATTAAGAGTTATTAAGATTCATAGCAAACCTGCACAGTGTWTAATGATAATAAGAAAATCACTATATCTAGCACTGGGCAATCTCTATTTTAGAAAGAAATGTCTTTTAAAAATTACTTGCCAAGAAATTCAGAATGTCTATTCTATTCCCACCTGCTCTGTGCCCAATCCCACTAATTGTATAGCTGTACCCCTCTCACAGGGATCATAGTGCCAGAGTCCTTGCTGCTCCAGTAGCCAGATGTCAGAGAATGGAGAAGCTCCTCCTGAAGCCACATTTTCCCATGTCAGCTGAATCCCTTCCTTGTTATTCAACAAACAGACTCTCCAACACAAGGCTCAATATTGTGCCATGTGACGGGTCTGCCGAGGCATGAAATGGAAGTTCAATATCTAAGGGAAATTGCACAAGRAATTTGTTGAGTCACCCTTACTCAAAGTACGGCAGGGTGAAAATTGCCAAGTTGTTCTGCAACAGTGGTTTGCATAGTCCAAAAATCTGTCTTTGACAGAGAGAAGTGTTTGGTGCTTTCATAAAATGTTCTATAAATTCAGTAGTTATATGGTAAGGAATAAAATATCTGATGGAATAAAAGGTCTTTTCAATTCTTAATTTGGAAATGTGCTGCTTTGTTCTCATCCTCCTTAGACTACCACAGCAGCCTTCCCCCTGACAGGACCTTCTCCTTTTCCCTTCTTATATTCCATTTTATGCTTCAAATCACAGGCAGAGCCTTGCCCATCCTCCCAGCTCGGTATTTTCCCTTCATGCAGAGCACACAGTGGTGTGTCACTGAGGTTGTGCCCGTCGTTTGGTCCTGGACAGCTCTGGTTCTGTCTGGAGGAGGCTGCAACTTGGTCTGAAATGAGGAATGTTCCAGCCCTTGGTAGTGGTTCATGATCTACATCAGAACAAAACAAGAGAAATTATCTGATAAGGAAATGYGAGGTGTTTTTCATTACCCATGGTCCTTGAATGTTCTCATTTCATTCAGATCTATCTTTCATTATTTTTGTAACAAAAATCCTAGCATGCATATTGTAGTGAAAAATAAACAAAAATTTAGTAGATTCATTTCACTACACAGTCATATTATAAAGAAATGATGTTTTTGCATAAATTCATRTATTGAAACCATACAGTCTGATAAAAGACTACATTTAATTCTTTTTAAGGTCATCTTTAGCATTATTCAATTCAATTACTTTACAGAGGGCTAATTAATGTGGTAATATACTCTCCAGATAACACAACCAAGTAACCTTCTAGTGCAATTGCAAGCAATCTATTTTCCTGTTTACATGATGCTGCCASTGGAGTACAGCAGTTGAACTAAAACCATGTGAGGCAGCATTATAAAAATGACATGCTCACCTATGGCTTTGCCCTGCTGATGTTAGTTTTTGCTTATATAAGTTAGGAGATTTTTTATAAACTACTTTTACAAAACCCACTTCTATTAGAGCAATTTCTTCTATATTGAACTAACGTGCAACCTTAATATTTAGAAAAACTATTTTGCAAATAACACCAATAAAGAATTTTTTGAAGAGTTCAGCTAAAAAAAATTCCCAACATTCTTATCCTTCCAAATTATCCAAATACAACTTTCTCATGCCTGCTTCTAACCTGGTGATATCCCTGTGGCTTTTAATCCTTYGTTCTGCTGTGTACATCACTAGTGTCCTTACACACCAGGGAATCCTTTTAATGTACAGAAATTTCCAGAAATGGAATGCGGCAGCTCAATACTGCAAGGTCATTTAAAGTGTTTTCTCAGCTGACTTCCTATTTCCCCAGGGGAAATTACTTTGCAGGATAACCTTCCTTCTAAGTGCAGAAAGATTGAGAATCTTGTCATATATCAAATTGGGATTTTTTTTTTGCATAATCAGGACTGCTTGAAGTTGAATAGTGTCCACAAAGAAGAAGATACCTCAAGCTAGGTTAAGTAAGGGGAAAACACTTGCAAGGCATCTTTTTAAGCAATAATGTTTCTAGATTTCTCTAAGAGCACTGGGAAGTTGCTCATTTAAGATGCCTGACCTTGGTGCAGTGCTGATTCTCCCACTGGTTTTCACCCTTTTCTGGGCCTTTAATTATTTTAAATGCAAAGGACAAAATTTACTCCTAACAAAATGCCCCTCTCCCAGTGGAGTTTTGCCAACTGCCACAAGAAAAATTATTTTGTGAAAATTTCCTTAATTTCTTYAATTTTTTTTGCATGTTATTAATTTTTGCATGCACATTTTCTAGAAAAATGAGCCAGCAATAGTTTCTTACTTACTTAGGTTAGGTCTACAATTTCCTCTTATAAGAATATTTTTATGCCTGCAGGAACATGATTCTGCTCTGGTCATAAATCAGCAAATTGATCAGCATCCATGGAGATGCTTACTATCACATGAGATATCAGAATTAATAACTTTTATAGAAGAAATGGGAGATATGTTTCAGTGACTCCACCAAGCCATCTTGATTTGATTTTGGTGCTCCTAGTGTAAAATTCATGTTGTTGGGATTCAATTTTAAAAGTTAAGAAAAGCAAATAAGCTTTTTAAACAGTGGAAGATAATAGAATACTTGTGCCTTTTTAAATCTGGACATTGCCTACATTAGAATTAAAATAGTAATAATAAAATAAACCCAAACCAAAAAGTTTTGAAAGGATCTCTGAAGGTGCTGCTCAAAGCAAGCACAAATTCAAAGTTAGACTGGGCTGCTGAAGGAGTTTTCCCATTGTGTTTTAAGTACTCCATATACAGTGATTCCATGTTCTCTCTGSGCTGTTACATTCCCACATGAAAGAATAATAGACACACAAGACTCTTATAGTGAGTGCTTGTATAGATTCATAAAGGTCTGCATCATGTATTTTGCATGTGGCTTTAGAAGCTTGGACAGCACCTTAAAGACCCTCTTCTGACATTCTGCTCTTCTGTTCTATCACTGTTATTCCTTACTCTGTAAGATGCACCTAAAATATTTTCTGTATACATCATTTTCCACTAGTCAGATAGACAGTAAATATTTCCTAAAAAATCTTAACCCACCCACAAGTAAATGGCAAAGATCTCATATATTGGAGTGAGACTAAGGTTCCACTGAAGATACACTTAAAATATGGCTTTTCTCTGATTGCCATAAATATGAAAATACCTTTGGCAATGGATATTTTCCATTCTGCATTATTTACCTTGATTGCGATATTTGTACTATTTCTGACACCTCATGTAGGAAATTCCTCAAACACTCCATAAATTTAAGGAATGATTCTGGTAAATGTCCAGTTGTTGTTGGCTCCCAATGTTAGTTGAAATATAGGATGTATAATACCATACATTGCTGTCCCAAAAAATAAGTCTTTCTATTCATGCCTTGGACATGTTTTGATTCTGAAAACTTGAAGTCAAGGTATCACAGTTAGAACATAATTCTAGGCAATTTTTTGCCACTGAGTCAGTGGCAAAAAAAAAAAAAAAAAAAATCTTTCGTAAGTTTTAGGGAAGCTTTTAGCAAAATTTCAAGCACCACTTGGTTGAGATTTAAATGGAACAAAAAGGAGTTAAGGAACATGTAAAAAAACTGGAGGGAATGACTGAATATTGCCATAGGTGCAAGAAGAAAACAAGAAACATTCTGTGTGGAAATAGGGGAGAAATCTGATCTAGAAAAAACTGTTACATTTATATGGAAAAAATGTGATGCAATTTATATGCGTTTTTCCCACTAACTATGCTGTAAAGCAGCCACTATGGCTCTTAACTTATTTCTTGCTCAGGTCAGACAGCAAGCTTACAATTTCTAGCTGCCCTTTAGAAGTTAGAGTTGGGCAAGACTTCCAAATATAGAAGTGTTACTGGCCTATTTGGGGGGATAATATTATGCATAGAAAAGGATATGATTGGTATGGAAGTTGGGGTGTTTGCTTCAGTGAGGACACAGACTCAGAATAACCCTCAAAGGATCATAGACTCACAGAATCATTTAATCATTAAGGTTGGAAAAAGACCTCTAAGATCATCAGGTCCAAGTTGTTAGCCCRGCACCACTGTGTTCACCACAAAGACATATTCCCAAAGGCCACACACATCTTTTGAACAATTCCAGGGATTGATTCCACCACTTCCCTGGGCAGTCTGTTCCACTGCTTGACATTTCCAGTGAAGAAATTTTTCTCAATAACCAATCTAAACCTCCTTCTGTGGAACTTGAAGCCATTTCTTCCTGCCCTGCCTCTTGCTACTGGGGAGAAGAGACTGAGCCCCACCTGGCTACAAACTCATTTTGGGCAGTTATAGAGGGCAGTAAAGACACCCTGAGTCTTCTTTTCTTCAGGATAAATATGCCCACCTTCCTCAGCCATTACTCATAAAACTTGTGCTCCAGACCCTTCAACAGCTTCATTGCCCTTCTCTAGACACATTCCAGAACCTCAATATTTTTCCTAGCCACAATCAAATTATTAGAAAAAGGGTATYCTTAATGTACTTTTTCTAACAGGTCATCTCTGCTCTCAACTTAGAGTCAACATAAACCTTCTGATTACTCTTCAGCCTACTTGCTATTTAAACCTTCTCATACATTCACATCATGACTTCCAGAGTAAAAGTCTGTCTCTGAAAAGATAAAATCTCTGCTTCAATGGGATCCCTAATTTTCTGCTTTTTAGCACTGGCAGAGAAGAAGCCAAGTCAAATGCAGCACTATGTTCCTGAGGTATCCAAGAGACACCTCCCAAATGAATCTGGTGGATATGGACTTGAACAAACTGTGTGCTGAGTGTTCCTGTGATAGAGGAGTAGATAAAAGGAAGTCGGCCAGAGGGGATCATGGAATTACAATGGTTTTTTGGTTGATTTTTTTTAGGTACTGAACACCTACCTCTACCAGAAAATTACAGCTAATTACAGCTAATGTGTGAAATTCACACTGCAGAGCAGGAGAACGGGCTGTTGTTTAGTTTGATGGATGGGGCTGCGAAGAATACATTTCTATTTATCAGTTTGCCTGTTTATAAACCTACAATATTTTTGTTTCGTAAGTATAGCTTTCCTGGCTGGAAATGAAAGATCATGTGTCTCTCTTTTATTGTGTTTAATAGCACTGTGGGGATGCAGAGTTTAATGTGGATTAGCCCATGACAGCTGGCATTGCTAATACCCTACCCGTCATCCTGTAGTGGTTTACTGAAGTTCTAATTGTTTGTAGCTGAGATACTCATTCATTACATCTTTGCAACTGCATAGATGATGATTACGCTCTTTGCCACATGCATTTATCTCCCCTGATTACATGTAATTCTGCTTCTTTTTCCATGCATTCCAAAGCACTCAAAGTTTGGGTGTGATTTTCAGGGGAACTAAGCACTGCTGGGTGGTTTCTGTTCTAGTCCAGCCCTCAGTGCAGATGCATTCTAGACAAAATGTATTATTTCAGCAAGTTCTCACTTTTGGCTACAAGAAAACCTCACTAAATAGCAGAGATTTAATTAATTTGCCAGGTTTAGAAATAGTGTCCAGAGCATAGCTTCACATGTTTTGTGGGGGTCATGCAGATAAACACTAATTGTCCCTGACCAGACATGTATTTTTTGCAAGTGATTTTCACTGTCTTCAGTCAGGCAGTTGATATGTACAATGTTTTCAGAAGATAGAGAAATAAATATTCTTCCACAGGCTTTCTTAGTCTTAGGATCTCCAGGTCCCATTTTTATTTTCAAATATTTATGATCACTGGTTTTTCTAATCAGTAAAAATGTGTGACATTATAGGAAGACAAAAAGCTTTTGAAAAAGTAAAACAAGACTGTGACCAGAGCTCTWGTGCATGAGCAGTAGAAAGACAGGTTAGCTTACTTCAAGCAGTATAAGCCTTAGACACTAGAACAGTTACTTTGAATTTACACTGGTGCAGATGAACAAGTTCCCTGATACAAATGAACTTAGACTCTGCCTTTGTAAGGAAAATAAATGTTGGAACTGTTGCTGTGGTTTTGGTGGAGGCTTCTCAGTCTCCAGGAAAGTGGAATCATGATGTATGSACTCAGTATTTGATTACCATTTCCTCACTGTGCCTTGGATGGCAATCACTTAAAATAAAATGCAGTATTAACTAACATTCAAAAACACATGGCAACAACTTAGTCCCTTATGATACAGTTATTTTGAAATTACTTTCAAAAATGTGCACCCCTGTAGTCTAGCTTTTAATTTGTATATTTTCTTAAGCACATAATAGTATAGACATCCCACTGTAAGACTGGCACTATTCATAAGTGAAGGGAATGAAAATTCAGTTTGTTTTTATTAATTCATGCAGGAGCAGCCCATGTCTGGTATGCACAACCTACATTCACCAGTTTGTATTTAAACACTGAAAGAGAAATACATTCCCTCTTTATTGCTACAGTTGCTTTAAATTAAAATTGCAAAGAAATACAATGTTAGGTAACACAGAGCTTCTTTCACTTCTCTTTAACAAAAAGTTTTATGAACATTCTGATATATTTTGTAAACATAATAAATTTTATCTAGTGAATCAGTGGGAAAACATAGCCCCAAGGCTCAGCTCCTTTGGTGTCTGTCTGAAATGATATTGCTAAAGTTATTTGCTAAAACTGTCATAAAAGTAAGGAGGAAGAACCTTTTAGCAAGTGTTTGCAACATTTTAATACTAATGGCATGGCATTTGCTCAGATGAGAACATTTTGGTAAATGCTTACAGAGCAAAAGGCACTGCATTTTCTTCACAGAAATTAAAGACAGAGAAGGAAAGGTCATATGTAAAACTTTGCCAAATATCYCTCTGCATTGGTTTTACAGTCTGTTGAGAGGAGAATCTCTAGTCTGCTTGTGACATGGAGAAAGAGAGCTGGTTTGTCTGTCCTTGTGAAAGTCTGGAGGATCAATGGAGCAAATCRTGGAGTGAGATGACTTGTACAAAGGCAATGATCTGGGCAAAGCTTCAAGGTCTAAGGTGGCAAAGGACAACCCCAAAATCTCGTCAGTGGATATTGCAGGTTCTCGTGTTCATTGATTTTCCATCCTGGGCTTTGCCAGCTGTAATGTCACTGTCAGTCTGATGCTGAGGCTCTGAAAAAACAGCACCCCATGTCAGGGATGTTCCCAAAGCTATATTTGAAAAGCTCAAGGAGGTGGTACAGACAATGAAAAACTATTGTTGCAATTTCTCTTGCTCATGGACATTAGTGCTCTCAGTCATTTGTGATAAGGAAAACATTTTTCCCACTTCTACAACCTGTTCCTATGGTTCATAAAGGCAGGAGTTGGACTTGAACTTCGTAGTGACTTGGCAACCCTCATGCAGTTTTGTTCAAGCAAAAGATAAGGTCAGACCTCCACAGATGTTTCCAAGGCAGCTCCTGACAATGTCTTCTGTACTACTTGGGTTGGGCTTAGAAAGCTCTTTACTACAAATGTTTTAAAAACCTTATTATAAAAACTAATCTAGATGGACAGTTATGTTAATTTGTCTCCATTTTTCATCTGTAAGAAAGAAACACCTTTTTTATATAAGTAGATATTGAGAAAGGAAATATTTCAAGCATGGTATATAGTTATGTAAAATAAAATTAGAGGGTTTTTTTTTTTTTCCCCAGACTATGTTTCATTAAATATTTTTTTCTTCTCTCCCCCCAATAAAAGTGCTCAAAATATGACATAGTTTTAAGTTTTGGGATGAGGGTTTTTTCATTCCTCTTGGAAATTGAGTTTGCTGCTGAGGTTTGCTTCTGCCCTCAATAGGGAAACCTTAAGGGGAGGTTTTCAATGGTGTCAGTTRAAAGCATTCTGAAATGCACATTAAATATATCAAGGCTGAAGAGCAAAACTAGTATTTATGTTGCTAGCTATATTTGCCTTCTATTAAAAATTGCTAGCTTATACAAATTATACTATACTGTATTACAAGTAGATCAATCTTGCCAAATAAATATGAAACACAGGACTTTTTCAGTTTGATTGCAATTTGAAAGAAATCCCTAGTCTTTTGCTTTACCTTACAGTAATTGCTAAGAGCACTGTAAGATATAATTTGTATTGCATCAAAATCATCAGAAAAATAACATGTTTTACTCCTATAAATAGTCTGGTTCGACAGATTGAATTTTACATAGAATTTCTTGGCATGACTCTGTTTTCTCCAGCTTGGACAATGCTCTTGSTTACTGTGGTGTTCCTAAAGTGATTTAGACAGTTTCTATTTTATCTTCAACTCATTTTTAATTAGTATTTGATACCTGAATGAATACTTTAAATGAATCTATAATTTTAATATAACTCTGATACCTGAATTGATAAACTGCAGGATTGGACCTACTTTTCCAGAGTATTAGAATAATAAATTTAACCACAATATGTACTAGTATACATTTATGTAAAATTATAAATAGAGTGCGAGAGGGAATGTTGTTAATTATTTGAAAGAAAAAATTATCCAAAGGTCAGAAAAACGATGTATTCTGATAGAAATGAATTTCAAGAAATATTTAGGTGGCTGTTGAAGGAGAAACAGTTGAAGTCTTCTCATTTGAGATATATAAAGTTTCAAGTGACAGAAAAATAAAAATKATACTATGGGGAGCAGTTGCAGCCTGGTAGAGAGACACACAAAATGGTCTAAGAAATGTTTTCCTTTCTCAGTTTCTATGAGCCTATGAAAATATTTCTCTAATATTAGAGTACCTATCTGTGTGAAACATAGTGGCAAAACAAGCAGCCCCTTTCTTCTGAACAGGAGATGGAAGGGGAATGGAGAACTGGATAATRCAAASGGAGAAATGGCTGGACTAGTTATAMGTATAAAAACAGCAGTCATATTTAAATCAACATATATTATATTGACAGGCACCACACACAAAAGAGATATTTTGGAATGCTGCATCAGAAGCAATCCTACTCTTACCACAGAAGAACAATAATCTCAAAGCTGCTCTGATATTTCTTAGCCAAGCTCCCTCCTGCTATGAACACAAGCAGAGAGAAAATGTAATAAAATTATGAACAAAATCCATGATACATAAACTGGAGGAAAAAGGCTTAGTAGGGTAAGAAAAGTGTCTCTTAAAATTGTTTCAATTCCAATTCTTGCCAAAATACAGTGCAGAAAATGACTGTTTTTATGTGTTTTTGGAGGGGACAAATCTGTGATGAATTAAAAGAGTTCACACAGAGGAGGTTTTGTCTTAGTCAATCTGAAACTATCCTCACCTCACAGTTGTGTGTAGGAACCATTACAATGCATTATCCTGTCTGTCAAATTATTTTGAACATCTTTTTGTAAACCCCAAAAGGAATAGACTGACTGTCTCAACACCGTTATCTTTCTCTTTTTCTGCAGAATACAAAAGTCACAAAAATAAATGAGCACAAGTGACCGACTGACTCATCATCAACAAATTTGTCACCACTTGAGACAATATTTTGGGTGGTTGGAATCTGAAGGCATGAGTCCCAGACCAAAATAGTAGGTAAGAAAAAAGCACTCCAAAATTTACATGTTAATGATTCCCTTCTCACTGATGGAAAGTTAGAATCATGTTATGTTTGTAATGAGTACCTATTCACTGTGCCATGTAGGGCTTTGAGAAATCTTACCCAGCGAAAGGTGTCCCTGTCCATAGCAGGAGGATTGGAACTAGATGATCTTAAAGCTCCCTTCAACACAACCCATTCTATGACTCTATAATATTTTCATAATTATCTGCATGCTGCTTATCTCTCAATTACCTTTTGAACGAAGATACAATGAATAAATAAATAACTAGATAGATAAATATATATACAATGTGCTAGAAAATCATCTTTCAATTAACATTTCAAAATATCTCAACATAAATGAGTGAGTAATCTGATTTTTGTGTTACAGATAAATAGACCAAGGAATAGAGAGGTAGTTTAAAAAATAAGAAATGAATACTAATAAAAGTACCAATGTAGGCAGGGTTTTTTTTTAATCAGTTACGTGTCTCATTCCACTGAAAATGCAATTAAAATTCTGACTGAAAAATGGAGTAAATTAATGCATCCTGCCATACATTTTGACTAAGTGGCAAAATGTAGAAAATAACACATCAAACTTGTCTAATCTTTCAGTGAGACTGTGTCGTTTCCAAAATCCAGTATAAAATATCCATTGACTTGTGTTTTATCCACAAATTTAGGGGAGTTTTAAYATTTTATTCATCTGAGCTGAGTCAGGCCATTCAGGTTTTAAATAACAAGCAAGCATCTTTCAAWGTAGATTCCAGTGCTTACTAGTCAACTTGCATAAAGCAGCAGCAGAGCTCTTTGATTCTAAATAAAGTGAGACCAATTTAGAAAGGCTTGAGGAATAGCTGGTGTCATCTGATCAATTTTATAAAGAGTTTTTGGAATATCACTGAAAACCAGGAAAGAAGCCAATGGGGCAGAGGAGGAGAAAGAGGTCAAGAATAACAATTGYGAATGCTGGGTAACTGTCAGAAGAGAGGAAGGATGGAGGCTCAGATTGGAACCAGTACCTTTAAAATGGCATTTAATAACAAGTTTATGGATTGGCTGTTTAAATTTACATTTAGCTTCAACTTGTAATACAAGCTGCTAACCCAATTGCAACTTTTTTAATGTTAAAAATGTCTGATTCCAGATTAATTAAAAAACCCAGATTAATCATTTCTATATCTTTTTTAAAAAATCAGCTGGAAAGAAAAAGAAATGTATCACCTTAAAAGGAAAAGTATTGTGGATATTTCTGTAAACATGTGTTCTTTATTTGCTGCTGTCATTGACCACATAGAGGTACCAGAAAAGCAATTTGCCTTTTAAAAAACATTTGCATCTGGGTGTTGGTTGCCATATCAAAATCTCTCTACCTCGTGACTACTGACATTGATCCACTCTAGCCATTGACACAATGTTTAATTGGTTTTTTTTCTGTGAGATTTCCACATCCTTATAGTGCTGCAAAAAGAATAWTTGTTCTAATGTCAAGTCCAGAGATATTTCAAATCCAAGTTTTTGAGTTCATGCATTTATGCACGGAGTACTTACATGAAATTAAATAAAGAAAAATATTTWAAAATAAATGAAATTAAAGTTARAGGAAAAAAAGCYGTAGCTGTTTTTCTGGTCTTTGGGCGAAGCAGAGCGGAATGAGTATAAATTCCCAAACACATTCATCCTATAGTGCAAGAATGTGAAGATGGAGWAGGTGGTATTGTTACTGTAGGAAATKATCTTTTACAGTTCAAGTCAGGGTGAGTTGAACAGACTCTTAAGGTGAACSTGCAGAGTTAATCCAGAGGTTGTACGAAGTGTGAGACATTCTTATATCATTCTGTACCTTATTTGCAGCTATTAAATGGTACTCATCTTGTTCCATAGTTGATTCTTATATTCCARTTGGGCTGTGGTGCTGTACTAGACACAAAGGATATCTTAAATTTACTCTTGCTGCAAAARGCCTATTGTCTCAGTGTTGCCAATAGACCTCTATACTGCTGATGGGAGATTGTTAGGCTAATTTTGGTCCCTGTTTTACTTTAGAGTAAAGCTAACTTTAGGGAGAACATATTTGGGCCAAAATTCAGAGTCCAAGAAAGTTACGAACTACCTTGACATGATAGATACCATCAGATGAGAAATCCTGATGGTAAACAGAATAAAAAACTAATGCCCATGCAGACTCATGTCTAAGACTGAAGGGTCTGGCGCTTCATTTTAGTGTCCATGAGTAGGAAGATGAAGAAAGGAGCAAGCATATGATACTAATCCTTAGCAATTTTCTAACTTTGGTTACTTCATATCTGGGGCTTTCTTATTCTGTTATTTTCTTAGTTAAGGAATCCCCAATTATTTCTTTCCATAAATAAAAGCAGTTTTCCAATTAACCCATGCAAGATTTAGCACAATAATGTATTTAATGTAGTTCTAAAGAGAAAAAAAAAATAAGGGAATGTAGCCACACATTTTTCCTTTCCACCACAGGTGTTTCTGTACTCTTTCAGTCTTTTCTCTGAGTTATGAAATAACTAAACTGCAGAAGAGGTCTGAAAGTTATTTGGTCCAACCTCCATTCTAGATGAGTCTTAATGCCTGGTGACAGAAATCCAACCCATAAATTAGCTCCCACATGACACAGAAGACCACAAGCACTGACTAAATACTTTTTAAATGCTCTTTTCTCTCACTCTCTGTTTTGCAGTAGTTAGCTGGACACTTTTGTTCACCTTAAATAATGAAGAGAAATAAAGCTGATATAAAGTAAAGGTTCTAGATGGATTTTACATTAGCTAGGTTATATCAAATGAGATCAATGCAGGAGGTATTCAGTCTTGAATTTGCTTGTACCTTTTTAATACATTTTTTATTAGTAAAATGAACACTGTTAAAGAACTCCTGATAGTTGTGAACTGAAACTGCTGTTTGCTACCTGATTAAGCAATTAATCCTTACATGTTTAGTTTTCTGCAGTTCCATTTGATCAGATATTGTACAAATTATTTGGATGCCTGCTTTGGAAAACTTGCTCAACAATGTACTTGCAGTTTCTCAGACAGTATCTTCCTGAACAAGAAAAACTTCATTTAATGTGAATACACTGGATCAGAGCTTCATTCTGGTGTATGTMAATATACTGCCATATACTATATGGGATTATATACACCATATATATCCACAACAGAACTGAAAAGTTGTAACCCATACTAGCAAAAATCCAGGTCAGACTTTGTTTGTTTTTTTTTTCATATGGTGCTGGGAAATATTCTTACATATCTATTCAGAAGATAAATAATTATGTCTGTAGTGATTTCAAAACAAACATCCCCTTCCCCCCAGAAAATCCCAAGTAACAGAGCTGGAGAAAAAAAAACTACCTTCTAGATTTATGCAGTTAAACACAAAACATGAATCTTCTCATGACAAAGAAACATATACAGAATTACACACTGACTATTAATCAGATAGATGAACATATTTTATTTAAGGCAAACACAAACTTTAATGAGTAGTGAGGAAAAACCATGAAATGTAACTTCCTAGCCAAAATTATTGTGCAGRCAGATTTATCCTCACTTTCCAGATAGTACTAATGTAATTACTGTGAAATGACAATAAGTCTTCTGTTGACTTCTATATATCAGTGTTTTGGTGAAGGTCTTAACTTAAAAAAAATGTTTAAATCTGTATTTTAATGGACTCATTCCTTCATTTAAACTCCAAACAAGAGCTACAGTTGCTTCACAGGAAATTATAATAATGATAAAGTCATTTTACTCAGGGATAAAGAAAAATCTTAATTCCCTCCTGTGGAGAATAAGAACTCAGAGGAATTCTATGAATAATTTAAAGATCAATTAGCACTGTGCAGTTAGGAACTTTTGCTAATTCTTTACAGACAAAGTGTTTTTTCTGTGCAGACAGGAATAATTCTTATTTATGAAAGACAACAAATAATTCTAGCTTTTAAGACATGGAGTGGTATCATTAATCAGTTGCAGCTGTAAAACAAAGTTAAAGACTTTGTTCTTCATCCCATTTTATACAGATTAATTTACCCAGAATAATAATCATATCAGATTTAAGAAAGAAAATCTGTGARTGGATGTATCTATGCATATATGCAAAATCCATGAATTGTATCTTACTAATTGATACATTTCCACCTAACAGAGAGAAGAGTACCAGGCAATAGTCATCAGCCAAGTAAATTTATCTCCGAAAACACATGTATTTGTAATGTGACAGACTGGAATTTCTCTACCATCAAAATGCTGAATTTCTCTTTTGCCAGGTGCATGAACAGGTCCTGTTTACCTGTTCAGATTGTACCAACTTCATGCAGGGGAAGGAGGATTTTTTTCTTGCACAAACTGAGTAGGTATGGACCTACTTCCTTTATGGAAAGAGTTTGGAAAATTATATGTACTCAGAATAATCCARTGGTGCTGCCAAGCAGTTAATTCCTGTTCTCTTGAAGCAACATATTCTGGTGATTAAGGAGTCTGCATATGTATGTMATTTAATCTAAATTCAATTAGGTACAGAGGGGCGACCCTTGGAAGTCCTACCAYTAACTCCATCACACAAGTTGTGGAACATGTAAGTTCAAAACCATTTTCAAGCCAGAATACATGTGTTAAATTGGGTGATGTTGTTAGTACRGAGATGACATGTCCCTGTTCTTAAGAGCAGCCTCTGGATTTAGTCCCGAGAGATGTTTAGCTGAGATCATGTGCCTGCTTGTCTGCCTGGTGAAAAATCCCATTTCTCTCTCCCCATGCCAAGTTTCCTGGCTTGCTGGGCACAGAAGAGGTCTGGAGCACAGTCTSAGGTCTTCCCTTTAACAGGCCATACACACATACTCAGGGAGCCTGGATGATTATTCTTTGAACATTTGTCTAAATTTTGAGACCAACGACTCATAGTGACAACCTTTACAGATAAAATCTACTTTGTGGGTAGGATACACATTTCTTTTGCAAATGATCAGACTGGCATGTTATAAGATGTATAATTAAGAGCTGCATGCACTAAACTGTTTGAAAAACAGAGGAGATCTTATTCAGTTTTAAGTTTAAGATATAAGAATAAAAAGTTTTAAAACCCTGAAATACACTGTAGCAGAACTAGAAATAGAGTTTCAGGGATTGATATACTATTGTCTTTATGTTTTTAATAGTTTCATAATAGAATTGCCTTGCAGAAATACAACCAAGACAGCATTGTGAGTATGTAGAATGCAAGTTACAAATAGATCACCTTTTAATGTGCCAAAAACTATGGTTTAATATTTTTTATGTCATATTTCCCTTTTGAACTTGGTGAATCCCAGCCTGGTGAGAGAATCCTTTTGTTTCCAGTCTATGACACCCAGGTGCATTTGTGGCTTGACTCTCCTTCCTCTATTCTGATGTGACAGATGGGTACCTAAATGGCCCTGCAGTGACCACCTTTAGATCCCACAGTTCTTTATCTGAAGCTGTCCTCCAACTCCTTTGTTAGTCACAGTTATATGAAAGAGTAGCAATTCATGCAGAATTAAATTCTTGTTTGGGAAAAAAACCACCATTTTATTTTGTAATGTGAAGATGGAAAATTATTTCACCTTAATTTSTGTCACTTTTGAGAGCTTTTCCATGTAATGTATCCATATCTAAAGTATTTGTTAACATTTTCGAAGAGATGTTTAACCCCATGACCAAATGAAAAGTATTTAATTTGAAAGTCATGATGTTCATTAGCTCTCATCCTCATTAACATTTGTCACATTCTGTAATGGCAGGAGGTCAGTAATTTGTCATCTCTCTTCCTGAAAAGTCGTTAGCACAAAAAATGAGATAACATTTTGGTTTCTCAAGAACAGCACAAAAAAGAAATTCAGCAATTTCCAACATTAATAAAAATTTATAGAAACAGTTTGCAGATATAAAAACCACTTGCTAATATAACCAGTAGGTAGAAAGTCTGTGAGCACTGATCAATATACAATATACAGTATTTAATTACGTACATGGAATTAAAGTCTAATTAAAACACTGAAATTTGTACTTGTTATGAGCAATTTTAAGCAATGTGCTCAATAAGAAATTTCAGATGTTGGCAAAGGTATTTGGAATTTGTGTTAATCGCATGTTCCTGTGGATTTTTCTTCCTTTGAAATATGTAAGAACAAATATGAATTGCAAGTGAATCTTCAGTAATAAAAATAGTTTGTCCCCATAGTTCACCTCAAAGTGAACTTTATATTGTATTACAAGAAAAAGGTTAACATTTTGTTGCTTGAGAAGATGAATAAGGAAGATTAGCTACATGTAGGTCTTATTTTTTGCCTGTTTCCTAGTAAAAAACTCTTTTTTTTTTTTTAACAAGAATAGTAATTTAGCTTCATTTTGTACTGTTCACATCCAGTGTATGGTTATTCTTTATCTCAGCTATAAGTTTAGTAGTCTTACCTAAGTCTGTAATAATGCATCTGTTTTTAAGAGTGCACGCATCTGAGTCGGGGCCACAGGTGTCAACATGTGTGTTTTTCAGGTAAAAAACCCCCAAGCTTTATCTTATACTTCTGTAACAAGGCTTAGTTTCTTGTAATCATWTTTGAAGAATTAAAATAACCAAGGGGGAGGTGTTTGATTCATAAGGATATTTTGATATTTGATATTTTGTTCTATACTTCCATACAGACCACAGAATCAAGAACTTACAGATCTTCCTTAAGAATATAAGTACATATTACATGATTACAAATAATAAAAATCAAAGCTGATACAAGCTACTTATCTACAAGGAATGATTTAATAATGCAGTTATGTCAGGTATTCTACATACTAGCAAGGCCAACAAGCCAATATTTCATGCATTTCAGAGCACTAYCTGTCTGTGAACAGCTGAGGCTGTAATTTTTTTCTCACATTCATAGGAAAATACATWGTTTCGAAACTCAAACGTGAGTGAAAAAAAGAAAAAATCCTAATCAAATTTAGTAGTGCTTAACATGATACACTACACTAAAAAAAAATACTGAAATACCTGTTTTATTATGGGTGTTGGCAAAGGTGCTTCTCCTAAAGACAAATTGTAATTCTGAGGGAAAGAGGTGTTAATTGTCTACAGTCCACAACCTCAAGACCTATACAAATATTTACCAATCAGGAAATTACTATGACAGAAGACAATTTTTCTGTAATTTATCTAGCAATCCCAAGCTCCTTACAAATATCTTTATCTTCTCCTCTTTACAAAGAATTCACACTTGTATATGCAGTGAGGAAATATTGTTCTCTTTACACACAGAGAATAGCTGTGGCTGGAAAAAAATCCTGTGTTCCAGTTATGTATTAAAATCCACTTTGAATAAAAATAGACCTATACAACAAAGTCAAAATTATGATTATTAAAAAGCATTTGCAGTGCTTTAGTCATGAAATGCATAAAGGGGAAACCACAATCCCTAAGCTTTTATTAAAATATAAGGTTTGAGAAGAGCCACTTTGTTTTCTGWTTTTTTTAATGTTAAAAAGAAAGAGCTGGTTTATGCTATCTTTATTCTAATACATTTAGTTTGAACCTTAAAAATATAATATGGAAGATTATGGAAAATGTAGGAAAATGTCCTTGCTCATTATGACCTAAAATATTTTTTAAATAATGTGTATATCTCTAAGTGTGAATACTATTATGGCTTCAATCATATTGTGCATTCAATACTAGTGTTTTAGCTTCATCTGAACTTGTTAAAGTCTGAACATATTTTAGCAATTTAGATTTAGAGTTTTTATTTTATTGATGACTTTTTCCAAAATAAAAAACACTTTGTTGTGAAACATTACTGGAGTAGTTGAGAAGCTACCAATACAAATGTAAAAGAATTTTTGTGCAGTTTTGAATTCTGCTGCTCTGAGCAAATGTCTGACTTTCATTATGAGGATGGACAATAGAAGCAAAAGCAATGTCTGTTTAAAGTGAATGTTAACAGTGAAGATTCAAATCAATGACATGAGCAATTGCCCATCTTATTGACAATTCAGGTAGTGCCTTCTATTTTTTTGGGAAACCAACATATTATATGTCAAAGCATATGTGAACTGTCTTACATCTCTTACAGCTCATATTTGAATGAATTTGTCAGTTTTATTGTTCACAATTCCATTATATTTCATAAATTTTTGCTTTCTGRAGCAATGTATTACATCCTTGGTCAGCATTTCTGAGCAGTACAAATGCTATATCAATAAATCCAGTGCAGTGACGTCTAATGAATGCAGTAGTCCTACTACAGATAACCTTTGGTTTAGACATCGTATTTGCTATCTCAGAAGAACTAATTCTCTTTCAATCTTTGTTATTGCATTTAATTTAATCAGCAAAATTGGAAAATTTTGCTAATATTTTGCTTGTTGCCTGTGTGTCCTTTTTGATTTTGCCCCAGTTTTTGCCTACAGAGAGAGAACTTTTTGTCAAAGTAACTCCTAAGTATATTTGGCAACTTTGCAAGATACACTAATCAGTTAGAAATAGGAAGATTTAAAACTGTGACTTGTACACCTGTGGCTACTAGTGTGACAAAAAAGTGACAGAGACAATTATTAAAAAAAAAAACAACAAACAAACCAAACATCCCAAGCCTCCAAACAAACAACTAATCAAGATTATTTAACGTTTCTGGTTCTCCCTTAATTCATTGTTTCATCAAATTTTAATAACAGTAAAAAGATAGTGAGATGTGATTTAATTGAACAGTTTTCCCTGCRCTTTCACCTGGCTGCAACTTCTTGTCACTTCACAGCCTTGAAAAGCTCTTCAGTGCTGATCCTGCACAAGCTGAAAGCAGCATCAATTTTTGCATAGATTGTGACAGAAACACCATTAAGTCCTTAGACTTATGTGATGGGCAAGCGTGCCTTGAATGAAATTAGTTCTGGAAAACTTAACAGCCACCTCATGGCTGCTTAAGGAACAACAGCATCATCCATTTATTTGTGGAAAGATACTGAGGCTGACAAAAATCCTTGAGGTGGGTTTAAATCAGGCATATCAGACTTCCATTAAGGATATATACTATCTCCTGAAAAAAAAAAATAAAATAAAATAAGACCACTGAACTAGTAAACATGAAATATTGAGGAAGTTCCCTGACAGGGAATGTCAGTCAGAAAGCTCAGTAATTTCTTCTGTCTGAAACATCCTCTCACTGGACATAATAATGGAATTATCAAAACTTTCTCCCTGGCTAATGATCACACTACATTGTGAAGAGAAACCTTAGGAACAGAATCATGTGCAATAAAATACAAAAACATAGCTCTGACCAGGGCCGAAGAAAAAAGTAACTTMCAAGTCAGAAAGAGTGAAAGATGGGATCTGAACTAGGAGGACCTTTAGTCTGGTCCAGAAGGGTGTCTTCTGCATTCTCATAAAAGAAAAAAATGTTTGTAGTTTGGAGTTTTGTAGAAAAAGATGATGCAGAAGAATATTGGTTGCCAGAGAAGTGCCCCTGGGATTCTTCCCCACAAATGTGTGCCYTTTTGCTCATTGCCTTCCACACAACACAGTCCTGCTGACTTTTGCAAACCGGGATTCCTCAGCAATTTTGTAGGCTTGCCATAGAGATGGCAGGCCATTGTCCTTCCCAGAGAGCAGGGAAATCTCTTCTCAGTGGAACAGTACCAGGAATCCTGAGCACTGGCAGGCATACACACCCTTAGTGCTGTTTTCCTATCCAGAAATGTATTATTTTATCCCACTGTCTTACAAACAGTCTTACTGATGCTGTTAGTCTGTAAACAATGGTACACCATTGCCTATTGTCCCTGGAATATCATACATTGTATTAATGTATTTATGGAGTGGTGGCTGTCTTTTATGAGAAATGAAAAGGAAGGAATAAACAAGATTTCAGTGTACTTTCTTCCAACTCAATGTAAGAAGTGGCAGACTGCTTTCCAARGATGCTGAGAGAGTGAGTAATTTAAATGCCAAGTAGCAAAAGTTGTCAAGAACATTTCATACAGGTTGACTGGCTTTGAATTGTAATGTTTCATTTAATTTGTTTCATTACATAACTGCTTTAGGATCATGTCTTAGTTTGAATGTCTCTTGCATATTATTACTCAGTCTCTAAATCTTTTCCATAGAAACTTTATCAAGGTGAGATGTTAATTCTGCGTAAAATGATAAGAAGGTCAGCAAAAATATCAGCCTTTAAAAGCTATGTTCATTGTACACATCCTGAAATGGAATKATGTTTACTCATTAAACTTTGCTAATTTTAACACAGATTTTTTTTCACACAAAGTGAGTTTTCTGGCTCAGAATTTTCTGACTTGGATTTTCTGAGCACAGACCTTAGGTTAATGGAAAAGCTCGGAAACAATAACATGGTTCTTTAAAGTCAATAAATTGTCCATTAAATGTTCTCTTTTTGATGGAAAAGTAATTGTTTGATGTTTCCTTGAGTGGTTTAGGAAGACATACACTTCTGCTGCCTTTTCACCTTCACAAAGGAGGAAAATGTCTTCTACTAACATGTCAGGTTTGCAGCCTTTTATTGTTAATTTGCTTTATGTTGAGGCAACATCTTCGRCTTACCTTGTTTCAAAATTGTCCTTAATATAAATGAGGCCTAGACAKCTCTTCCTGAAAGAGATAAAACTGTAAAGTCCGATATAATCCACTGTCAGACATGAAGCACTAAAATAAGCATCTCTTAGATATAAGTCTGGTGTTGTCAAGTCTAATGTAAATTTAATGATTTAACAACCTGAAAAGGTTGTTTCTTTTCATTTTATTGYAAGCTAAGAGCTAAACAGTCATTTTTTTCCTATTTATCTTCAGTGTTCTATCTTTTTGATCTCTAGATTTGCATTTTTATCATGTAACTATGGGTATGTAGGGGTTTTTCCTCTTACAACAACATCACTCCAGCAACTGTGGCTTCAGAAATATTGTATATCCCATTAGCTCAAATTGTACTAGCTGATAGCAAATATTGTAACAACTGTACTAGCCCAGATCTAACAAAATTGATCATATTAAAAGTTATTTCATTACAATTCTAATTTTTTTTTTTTTTATTAAGGTGTTCCTTTTAGCAATCTTCTGTGAATTTCTGAAACACTCACTTATATTTCTATCCAAAGATAATGGCAATTTTTATGACAGGAATCCTTGATGCCTTCCCAGGTAGATGATGAAAAGAAAAATTCAAGGGAATGGTCAAATCTTCTGAAAAGAAAGTCATCCAGGAACACTAAAAATCTGGAATTAATGATGCAAATGAATAAAATMTTTTGGATTTTTTTCTCATCCTAGGAAAAATTTTTGAGAATATKAAACTCTTTTTCTCTGGAATTTTGTGAATGCATTATAGCAACATAGACACTAACAAATTAAATATTTGAATATTTGAATATAGTGTATTTCAATGTCTAAATACAAATATTTATAAGGGATCTTGGTGTTCAGTACCTTGCAGGAACTTGTGGAGATCTAGGAGCTGGCTCAATTGCCTATTCAGAATATTTTGAGATCCCAAGGGAGTCCTGCCTGGCCTGCAGATTTTTCTGTAGGACATCGTTCCTGTGTCATCTCTCAACTGCCTTGTGAGTATAGTTTAGATACTATAMGACATTTAAAATTACATTTAAAATTACATCATGTTAGCATTTGCTGGTTATTTAACTGTTGTACCACTGCTGATCAAATGAGGGGAAAAAAGATTTGATGCAAGATGCTTGATGAACTTTTCTCTCTTTTCTTCTTTTTTTCGRTAGCATGCCTTTTATTTCTCTAGGTCCTCATGCAGTTCAAAAATCTAATGCCCCACATTACCTGCTAAACACAGCTAAATGTGAAATGTTAGTAGTTTCCAAGTGTATTTCAATCTTCCACTTAGTCAACTGAATGGATAAATAGATGCTATTCAGGTACRAAAGTGAGTCCTGATTTGTACAGATGCCATACATTTGACCCTGGAGAAGAGAATTTATTAATAACTCCTTGCCTGTATTTTYTATCAAGATTAATTGAACAGGGAATTAACTCCAAAATTATGAAAAAATTAGCAAAAATAAATGATCCTTTAATACCACTGATTAATGACTCTAGAAAATTCACCTTCATTACATGTGAGAAATGTAAAAAATGCTCTCAAACATTTGCTTTACTTTCTTTGGTACAACCCAGCCCTTCTTAAATGTTGACAAATTTTCCRTTTGACTCTAGATGGAAATGTGTACACCTTACATGCTGGGTAAGAGAGAATGACAAAGCAGCAGCGAAAAGACTCCAGCAAAGACAGTCATCAAGCTGTATCCCCACAGAACACTGCTGTGAATTTCAAAGCTGTCATATTGTTTATCACTCTATGAAAGCGTGGCTTGCCTGTCATCTTGCAAAAGCTGAATCAGAGTAAGGAGAGCAAGGACAAGAGGCTATGTATAGATGAGGAAAACATTTCTTATATGGTTTCCCATGGTTTTCCTTTGCTGTAATCACATTGCTTGCAGATGCTAAAAAAAAAAA